>NW_005871191.1:2857394-2896537 GCF_000147115.1 Myotis lucifugus | reverse complement strand
TTCGCTGTAATTGCGGTTGAAGTTTGTGGAGGGGTGGGGTGGGGGGCTAGGCTAATTTGCGTAATTTTCTGAGGTCCTTACTTCTTTCTGCTTCCGGACACGTAGTTGTGAGGACTCTAAGGGCACCTCCATCCTCACCTTCCATTCGGCCCCCCTGGGGTTGGGAGACCGGCTATCAGCCGCCTTCTCCCAGAGGCTAGTAGGTGTGGAAAGATGGGGATGGGGTAGGATGGAGTAGGAAATTGGCTAAATTAGGGCTCTCGGGTGTGTGTGAGTGTGTGTGTGTGTGTGTGTGTGTGGCGAGTTTTTATTCCTACCCCAGCCGACCTAGGTACGCGCTGCCGATTTTGAGCCCCAGAACTGGTGGGGAGTCCTTCCCTGTCCGTTTATCTTTTCCTCTTGTACCGCTCTTCGTCCTCTCCCCTGGAGGCATAGCCACCTTCCCAGGGTAGACTGCAAGTTTATCCGGAAGGGCTGGGAGAGGGGCCTGGTCTTGGTTGGCTCAAAAGTTCCCTCCTCCTGCCCCCGGCGCCCCCCTCTGGCAGTCAGCTCGCCCGCCCGGGGAGACTGGAGTTGGGCGTCTAGGAGATTCCCGCCCGCTCTTCTTGCAAGGACAGACCCGGGCAGCAGGTTTCCTTTTGCTTAACCGAAGAGTCGTGCGTGGACTTATTCACGGACAAACAGTTTCCATCCCTTTCCTGTCTGCACCCGCGGTTCCCAGGCTTCGGAGGCGCCAAGGCTCGATCTAGTCTAGAATAGTTGCTTGTTGAGTTCAGGCCCCATCAGGCTGCGTTCGTCTAAACAAAAAAAAAATCCGCAACAAACTGGGAGAAATGCGCCCCCGAAAGATCCGGACGGGAGAGGCTAGTGCAGAGTGTGGGCTCCCAGCCCTGTGCGCAGAGAACCTGGTGCTGCTGGGCATCTTACAGAGGAGCCCGTGGGAGGAACCAGGCGGGGGAGGGGCACCCACCACCCATTTCACATCCACAGGTGCACATCACCACCGAACATGCCTAACTCCTTTGTTCTCATTACTCCTTCGAAAAGTCTGCAAAAAGTGCCTCCATCGGGAGGTGGACTGAGCCTCCAGGGTTAAATCTTTTTAAAAAAATATATATTTTATTGATTTTAGAGAGGACGGGAGGGAGAGAGAGAGAGAGAGAGAGAGAGAGGAGAGAGATATAAACATCAATGATGAGAATCATTGATTGGCTGCCTCCTGAACGCCCCCTACGGGCATGGAGCTGCAACCCAGGCATGTGCCCTTGGCGGAATCGAACCTGGGACTCTTCTCTCCGCAGGCTGACACTCTATCCATTGAGGCAAACCAGCTAGGGCAGGGGTTAGATCTTTAAGAACAGGTCTTCCCCCTTCCTCACACCAACTCCTTCACATCTTGTAAACATTCTGTTGTAGGGAAGATTATCTATTCATTCCCGAAACAGTTGAGTGTCTTGCTGGCGGCCAGGATTGCTTCAGCAACCCTTTTGGCGGTCGAACGACCCTTTCACAGGGGTCGCCTAAGACCATCCTGCATATCAGATATTTACATTACGATTCATAACAGTAGCAACATTATAGTTATGAAGTAGCAACGAAAATAATTTTATGGTTGGGTCACAACACGAGGAACTGTATTTAAAGGGCCAGAAGGTTGAGAACCACTGGAAGAGGAAACAACTTGGTCCTTGACTTTCAGGAACTTACAATTTAGCTGAGAATCCAGATAGAAACTGGAAAGCTTTAAAAAAATAAATTTATCGGGGTAACATTGGTTAACAACATCATATAGGTATCAATTCTACAATACGTGATCTGTATATTGCATTGTCTGTATATTGCACCACCCAAAGTCTAGTCTTCTTCCATCACTATATGTTTGACTCCCTTTATCCTCTCATCCCCCCCAAAGTATTTTATTCTTATTCTACAGTTTGATGGAGGAGGCTAGGAAGGTGGTGGGAGTATAAGTTTGTCTTGAGGAAATACAGAGGAGGAATCGTAGGAATGGATTCTGGGGAGGGGTGGTTGGTGGTCAGGGAAGGCTGTGATCAGGAGGTGACAATTGAGAGTGGTCGTGAAGGCTTTGTAGGGGCAGGTGGACAAAGTGGGAAAAGCATTCCAGGCAGAGGGCACAGCTGTGCAGAGGCAGGGGAGCATGGCAGGGTCTGCCCCCGTGGTCGTGGCAGTTGCTGAGGGAGCCTGGCTTCCAGTGCCACTTGGCACCACTCCAACACCAGAGGCCACGCCTTCTGCAAAAATCATCCGAAGAATCAGAGAAGCGGGCGGGGAGGGAACTATATCTCAATTCTTTCACTAGAACTTATTGTCGCCTGAGGGGGTTTGCTTAGCAGCTTTCTGGGGGCAGCCTCTTTGATTTTGCCCTGACCATCAATTCTGCCTCACACATCCATCCTCCGAGGTAGCAGAGGCTGGCTTGTGATTACTTTATCAGGATCCAAACAGGCGCCTGGGAAGTTTATTTGTCAAGTGGGACAATTGTTGTCTGGGCTGTTAACAGTCCAAGATGAAATAAACATGTGGGCCATTTAGGGAGCTGCTCAGATGTCCCTGCCTTTTAATGGAAATGAGTAGATGATATCAGGCACATTTTAATTAAAAGCAGCGCTGCAGTGCAGTCGCAGTTACACAGGAGAAAATGTAATGATAGGTGTCACCGGAAGCTGCTGGAACCGCCCATTGTTCAGAGAACTTGTTTTACAGAGTAAAGTGGAGTCAAGGTAGGAGGTGCTGTTCTCCAGTCTTTTGCGGGTGAAAGTGAATTCTGGGACTTCCAGGTACATTATTAATAATGAAGAATTCAAAGGCTAAAATCATAGCAGTAATACCACATCCTGTCCACGAGTTTTCTCCAATGGCTTGCAAGTGTGGATGACATCAACTCAGTGATTGCTCCCTCTTGGCTTTCCAGCGTGTTTTAGTCGACAGGCAGGGGGCGGAGGTGGACCAGGGGCCACCGGCTGGAAAGGAGAGATTCCTTCCTGAAACACCTATGCTGCTGATGAACTATGAGCTGAATGGAGCTGCGGACAGAGCCCCCAGCCTCCAGGGAGCATGTGAAATATTGGCTGAGTGGAACCGGCCTAGAGCATATTCTGCAAGGATATTGCCTTTGGGGGTATTAACGAGTTCTGTAGGAGTCAGGGGTCCCACATTCTATCAGGTGGTTGTGAAATCCTGCTGTAAAGTGAGGTCTCGGAGCATCTCTGCAGCATCATATCCCTCCGCATGGACCAGGGGAGAACAGCTGCCATCATGGACAATGAGCCAGATTAGATTTGAAGTGAGCCAGACCCAGGAGGATTTGCTTGGGAGCTTAGGCCTGTTACCCTGGAAGTGGACAGAGTAGGTTCTGGCCCTGAGTACTCCCCGGGCAGGGCTGGGGCTGGGCCAGTAGCAGCAGCAGGTGTCCTGGGAGATGAGGGAGGTTAGGGTGGCCGTTCCGAATCCCAGAGCCAGGCCCCAAGTGCCTCTGAGACATTGACACTCTGCCTCCCAGCTTTTAAAACGTGTTTCTCCCACAGAAGGTTTTTTATCCTGCTTAATGCCAATTCTTATTTCCAGCCATTTGTAGAGCACTTACAGCCAAAGTGGAAAACTTTAATAGAGTTTCCTTGGAAAAGGGCAGCAGCTCCATGCTCGGACAAGAAGCAGAAACATTAAAGTAGAATTATTTTTCATGGGACCCACACTCAGACGACGCAAGGTCCAGGAGAGGCCGTGCAAATGCTATCTCATTAATACATTTTCTGATTCCTCAGGCAGTGTGCAAAGGGCTGCCTTTTACACATGCTGCTGTTGGCACGAGGCATTTCCATCCTGAGGGGGACCAATTAAAGGAAGAGAAGAGAACCGTATCTGGAAGCTTTACTGATGTCTCTTGTTCTGTTTTTGTGGGGTGTTTTCATGACAAGAGCAATGGAATTATCTTAAAGCCAGGGAAGCCCCTTCACTTAAAGGCTGTAGGGGGAGGAGTGAATATAGGTTTGATGTATAGATTTTACAAAGTGAAGCCAGAGCGAGAGCCTTTCTAGGTCGCTAGGCAAGTGGAGGGGTTGGGAGGAAGGAGGCCACCTGCACCTTTTGGACGTGTCCATGGAGTGTGGGACCAGGGAGCTGGAATGGCCTGGAGAGCTGGGCTTATGAAAGACAGATGCAGCACATGCCAGATGTGCTGGGAGTGTTCACGTAGTTATCACGGAAACCTCACGAGGCTGGGAGGCAGGTGTGATCATCCCGTTTTATGGAGGAGGGAACCGAGGCTCTGAGGTGAAGGGATTTTTTCCAAGGGCACAGAGTTAGTCAGGGGGTGAGATAGGGTTGACACTGCTCTTCGTTTAGCGTTGTCTCCACAACACTTTCTGGGCTGAGGGCGCTGTGTTCTCATTTGGGGACAAGGATCCACGGGCACCCACTGGGGTCTTCTGTCAGTTTCACAGATTTGGTTTGGGTGCCTCTTGGGCTTGTCCAGCTGCAGGGCTCCTAGTCTCAGAGATTTGGGCATCGTAAGGATGACCATCACGGTGGGTCATTAGTCCCTGCATGCCGTCTGTCACCACAATAATGTGCATAACAAGCTACCAAAAACCCTGTGGCTACAACATTTATTTTGGTACACGTGTCTGTAGGTTGGTTTGCTGTTGGCTGATCTAGGCCAGGTTTGGCTGGGCGTGGTTCCAGACTCAGGAAGGGTATCTGCTCCCCCTGTCTCAGTCTCTCTGGACCAGTGGACCAGCAGGGCCCTGTGTTCTCATCTTTGTGCAGAGGTACGAGAGAACATTCACGCCTCCGCTTGTGTGACATCGCTAGCTTCCCAGTGACCCCAGCAAGTCACATGGCCAGGCTCAAAGTCAAAGAGTGGGGGCTTCACTCCCACCCTAGTGGAGGGAACTGCAAAGCCACACAGCTCAGGCTGTGAATATGGGAGGGGTAGAGATTTGAAGCCAATAATTTAGTCAACCACGGCCCTTTTAGAAAGTTTCCTTGGCCCGAATGCCATCCCGTCCTCTCGTGGTTTCCCCAGGTATGCATATTTCTCTGAGGTCATTGCACCCAGAGCGGTGATCATGCATCAACTTACCAGTTAATTAATTGGGTCCTAAATTCAGGGCCTGCCATGTCAGGCCCTGGGCAAGGCGCTGGGGCTACAGGGATGCGTCCTTCTTCTCACGTCCTGCTAAGGATCCATTCCAAACTCCTGTCCAGAGGAAGACCAGCATGGAGGTCCGCTGAGATCACTCTTGATTTAATTTCTGCCATATCGGTGTGGAACACGATAGGTCAAACTGAAATATTAGCTCCTTCCGGCCTTTTCAAGGAGCTTACAGAACTGCTGCCAACTGAGCTCACTTGGAGAAAAGCATCACCACTCCCAACAGGAGGCCCACGCTGCTCTTAGTTTAGTGTTGTCTCTACAACCCTTTCTGGGTGGACGGTAGACACCCATTTAGCTCAGTGCTTCTTTGCACACAGTAGGTACTCAGTCAGTCTTTGGGAATTGAGTCTGGTGAGGGATGAGCAGGTTCAGGCAGGCAGGCTGGACACTTAATGAGGCCATACTGTAAATCAGCATATCCCACTCCTCTGCCCCTTAAACACACACCTTAGAGCCCTCCAATGACACCCCTTGCAGGGTTCACAAGGCAGGTCCTATTTTTTGCCTCATTTTCTACCACTCTTCCCTCCACCATCCCACTCCGCTCCAGCCACACGAGGCTTTTCTCTGGTCCTTGAACATGCCGGCTTTGTTCCGTTTGCACTTGCTGTTCTCTAAACCTGGAGAACTTGCCCCCCAGGTTTCCCATCACTGGTTCCTTCTCATCATTTAGTTTCAGCTCAGAAGAACCTTCCCTGACCATCCTTTCTGAAGCCCCATGCAAATTGCTTTCTCTTTTATTACTCTGTTTTGTTTTCTGCTAGCATTTACTGCTATCTCAGATTATCTTGTTTCTTTCTTGCCCGATCCTCACCCCCTGCCCCAGGAATGCACGCTCAGTGACGGCATCGCCAGGGCCTAGCAATGTGCGTGTTACACAGTAAGCCCCAGTAACACCTGTTGAAAAAGTATTGAATGAATGAATGAATGAATGCGGAATGAATGGATGGATGGAAGAGGGGTCTCTGAGTAAACCGGTCTTATATCTGCTGCATTGCCAAGGGGAAACCTTTAATCTTCAGGGCAGAGGACATGGGGAAGCCTGACACAAACTGAGCAGGCAGTTATATGCACTGTGTCTTTAACTTAACCCTTGGTCTGCTTTGGCCGTGACAGGCTTTAGCTCCAGAGACCCTTTGCTGACCCACCTTCTGTTGACAGAAGCCCTGATTGCTGCTCATGGGAAGAGCGAAGAGGGTAGATTTCCTCCCCAGATATGTGGGCCACGGGCTGAGGGAGGGAGGACAGAGGAGGCTGTAATAGCTCATGATGTCCCCAGGAACATCCCCAGAGGCTCTCTGGGACACAGGGGGCTCAGGCTCTCCAAATCTTGCCTCAGCGACTGCATTACCATGAAGACAAAAGTTGACAGCTGCTGCTGATTAAAACATTCCCAACTGTGAAAGCAGAATCGCACTATTGAGATGCTAAGCGTAGACAGACACAGCCTTTATGAATGCCTTAAACACAGTCCCTTCGAGTGACTTTATTAATGTATTAATGTGGTCTTATTAATGTATATAATTGGGAGTCACTTGGCAGCCATGCGTGTATCATTCTGCAGAACTGCCCTCCCCCGGGGGAGGGGGGTGATGGTAGGGGTGGCTCTGAGAAAGCCTTAGAGATTTGCCATTTCTTAGCTGGGGCAATAGGGGACTCAGGGCCATGTTTCTGTGCATTAAAGTTCTCCAACAGTAGTCAGTGTCTAACTTTCCTGTCAGGAGTCCCCTGGATGGAATTGTACATTTGTTGTCCCAGGGATCCTCTTTTTTGGCCAGTCCCTCTGCCCTGCTTCTCCACCAGGGACAGGATCTCTCTCCATTGCCCTCCTCTTTACACAGGTGGTTGAGCCCGATGAATAGGGCTCGCTCTGCTGAGCCTTCACTGGTGACAGGGGGTCAGATTTTGCTGCTGTATCTGTCTCTGATGCCACGATTCTTAGGGCTGCAATTCTGTATACACAGACCCTAGATCTAAAAAAGCTCAGAAACCCAAAGTTTCACCCTAGCCGGTTTGCTCAGTGGATAGAGCATCGACCTGCAGACTGAAGGGTCCTGGGTTCTAATCAGTCAAGGGCACATGCCCGGGTTGTGGGCTCGATCCCCAGTAGGGGGTGTGCAGAAGGCAGCCAATCAATGATTCCCTCTCATCATTGATGTTTCTATCTCTCTCTCCCTCTCCCTTCCTCTCTGAAATCAATAAAAATATATTAAAAACAAAAGAAACCCAGTGTTTCTCCATAACTCACTTGACAGCAAAACCTACCCTGAGCTGTGCTCATTTGGTGGTGAAACTTGACCTCAATGGATATGAGGCTATTTATAGTCTTTATTTAGCCAATTAGAGGAAACTGTCACACTTTTTGCTCCAGAAATACTGTTTTTGATTATGGGGTACTGATTCAGGTTTTGCTGAAGATGTTACATAACATGTAGCATTATATTACCTTTCTAATGTATGATACATTGTGAATCTGAACTATATTAGGCCCTTAGGGTTTAGGACAAGGGATTATCAGTCTTTAACAAATGGGGGTTTGGGTGGGAAAAGGGACCAAGAACCTATAATGTCAGGGGGATAATGGAGCAGAGGTGCCTTCTTTTCTGCCCAGCTAGAGAGCACCCCAAGCACCATCACTGGCTTCCTCGTATTCCCGGCCACTCCTGGCTTCTCTGATTTCTGTTCCACGTTTCTGCCAGCCATCTGCATTTCAAGTCAAGACAGCTCTTTGTTTCTTTTTCAGTGCTGGGCTCTGGGATGGATCCCGACCTTCAGATGGATATTATCACTGAACTTGACCTCGTGAACACTACCCTGGGCGTCACGCAGGTGTCCGGACTGCACAATGCCAGCAAAGCATTTTTATTTCAAGGTAAAGGCGCTTCTTCCTTGGCACAGGGCAGAGCGTGGGGAAGAGGGCCGCCTGGGGGGTGCTCACCTGGCGTGTATTTGTTGGAAGATCATCTCTGTGTCTCTTGTGTTATTGTCATAAGGAATGCTCAGAAATGCTGAGGGTGTTCAGATATCCCAGGGGTGTTCTGACGGTGCGAGGGGGCACTACAGGACATGGTGGTGAAATAGTTGGTTTGCAGTGAAAAATTTATCTGGGGATTTAAAAAAATGTTTTTATTGATTTCAGAGAGAGGAAGGGAGAAGAAGAGAGAGATAGAAACACTGATAATGAGAGAGAATCATTGATCAGTTGCCTCTTGCATGCCCCTCACTGGGGATCGAGCCTGCAACCCAGGCATGTGCCCTTGACCTGGTTCATGGGGTGACGCTTAACCACTGAGCCACAGCAGCTGGGCTCTCTGGGGATTTTGGTGGGGATGTAAAGTGGAATGAATCTGCAAAGTCCTTGAAAGCCATTGCCAGCCATATTTTTCTTTATTATCTGAATATTTACCTACAACTACACCTATTCCCGCATCTCTCATCAAATGGACAGATCATAAGCATGGAGGGTGTTTTATGGCTCCGTTCTCTTGGGGGTGCTGTGTAGTTGGTTATGCCCAATACATTTGACTGCAGTTCACTAAATCATCCCACAAGCATTCAAAGGCAGTATCATGTGCTTCTTAAATGCATGGTCTCCAGAGCTTGACTGCCTGGGATCAGATTCCTAGCCTTCCACTTATAGGCTTGGAGATTTTGGGCAATTACTTAGCCTGACTCTGCTTGTGTCCTCATCTGAAAGAATCGTGAGGCTGTTGCAAGAAGCGAATCAAGCGAAGTGGGTAAAACAGTGCTGGCACGTAGGAACCCCTCAGTAAGTACTCGCTATTATTACAGGACTCCTACTGCGAACCAGGCAACATGCTAATAGGGTTACCAGCAAGAGTCATAAGCGAGGTACAGCCCCTGCTCTAAACAGAGTGAGGAAAACAGTCATTACACAGGGATTCTTGAATTCCAGTGGTTTGTACTTAACAATGAAGGGACGTAGAGACTGTCAAATAAGAGTGGCAGTCAGACTTGGTTTAACTGGCGTGGGGAGAGGGTAGTGGTCAGGGAAAGGTATCCTCAAAAAGTGCTATGTCCCTTGAAAAATGAATAGAAAACCTGGTGTAGGGAGGGGTGGGGCTCAGAGCACTGGGGGAGAGGAAGTGGTATGTGTGAAGGTCTCAAGGCAGAAAGCCGAGTAGCACGGCTGAGGGTGGTGAGTGGCTGGAGAGGTAGGCAGGGGTTGGGGTCGCACTGGGCCCTGTGGGTAGAACTGGTATTTAGCTGATAACCATGGGTGTGGGGGACTGATGATTGATAGGCGCAGTGTCCATTCTGATAGGCGGGTGGGGATGTTTTTGTTATCGACTGTTGTAAATATTACTCCAGCCTGGGAGGCCAGGTTAGTGGTTTTGTACTTCACTCTCAGAGCCGGGGGTGGGGGGGTGGGGGGTGAGTGGTGGGTGGTGGTGGGGGCGGGGCTTTGTGGAGGCTGGAGCAGGGAGTGGCCCAATCAGAGGTGGTGGTCAGGCAGCCTGGATATTCCTTGTGAAAATGCCTGCCAGGGTGTTTTTATGTTTTCTGAGCCTTTTGTGAAGATAACAAAAGGATTGTTTTAGAGCGACTGAACCGGCATGATGGGGTGAGATTTACATATTTACTGTGCAGATAGCTTAAGCGTTCAGTTATTACTTGATGACACATAAGAAGATGACAGGTGCATATATCCTTTCTGATTGGTGTTTCTAGTTTCTTGGGATATATTCCTAGAAAGATTTGGAAACAGTCTAAGTGCCCATCAGCAGATGAGTGGAATAAAAAACTGTGGTACATCTACACAATGGAATACTATGCTGAGGTAAAAAAAAAAAAGAGGAATTCTTACCATTTGCAACAGCATGGATGGACCTGGAGAGCATTATGCTAAGTGAAATAAGCCAGTCAGAGAAAGATAAATATCGCATGATCTCACTCATTTATGGAATATAATGAAACAACATAAACTGATGAACAAAAACAGATCCAGAGACAGAGAAGCATCGATCAGACCGTCAAACCTCAGAGGGAAGGTAGGGGAGGGTGGGGGTAAGGGGGAGAGATCAACCAAAGGACTTGTATGCATGCATATAAGCCTAACCAATGGACACAGACACTGGGTGTGTGTGTGTGTGTGTGTGTGTGTGTGTGTGTGGTGAGGGCATGAGTGGAGGTGGGGCGGCAATGGGGTGATAAGGACACATATGTAATACCTTAATCAATAAAGAAAAAAATTAAAAAAAGAGAAGATGACAGGTATATTCATTTCCACTTAGTCTTACTGAGGAATTGAGGGAGGTACGCTGGGTGTGGTGAAGAGAATACAGACGAGTCCTTTCCTCTTCGCTGTGGATCTGCGCAGGTGTTGTTTCGTGACCTTGACATTCTTCTCCAGGGCAGTTGCTGACACTTGGTCCACAGGGTTGCTGTGGGAGCCGAACCCTGTCTGTGAGCTTCATGAGGGCAGAGGTCGTGCCTCTCCAGTTCTCCCTTCATCTCCAGGGCCTGTATTCAGCATGGCACATAGACATTTGGAGTTGAATTAAAACTTCTTATCATAATGCAGTTAACTACGAAATGAAGAAGAAATGTCTTCTGTCCAGTGAGCTCTATAAGAGGATATTTGCTTGCTTTCCTCACTATTCACTCATTTATTTATCCTACAAGTGTGGGCATCGTGGGCTAGAACTCTGCTCTCTAATTGCTGTGTTCTCCGCTTTGGAAACTGCCTCTGGGATACCTACCAGGCTCCAGCCACAGGGATGGGATCTCCGCTGCTTTGGTGGGAAGAGTAACTTCCTTATGGGAATTTGACTGAGGTCCTCATAAGGACCGTTGTGATTACATTGTGCCTACCTGGTTACGGTAAACCAGGATATTCTCTCCAGCTCAAGGTAATTTAATCACATAGGCCGAAGTCCCTTTGGCCATGTAAGGAAACTGCCGGGGTTCATGTCCCAGCATCAAGAAGGGTTCAGCAATCTGGAAAAGGGGCTGCGCGTAGATGACATAGGAATCCAGAAACTAATAAAGAGTCTGGAGATGAGATATAATTTTGAAAGGCATTGGGGGTCAGAGGACCTTCAGCTAAAGTAACTGAAGATTCCCTCCTTATCTAGGACCCTTGCTTTTATTAACACAATTTGTCCTAAGGCAAGGTGGAGATAATACACTTCAAAGGGTAAGGTTTCAAAGGGTACAGAAGCATTGTCAGTTTGGGGAATAGCCTACGGCTGTTCAGGTGTTTGGCCAGTAGGAGGCAATAACATGTAGATTAAGATGCCTTTTAGCTGTCTGGCAGCCACAAACAGTTTTCTATTCAGGTTTGGGGAAATGCCTTTAGCCATTCCCAACAGGTGACTACATGTGCGACTCAACCCTGTTGAGTCCCCAAGTTTCATCAACCTTTTGATGAAACTCTTGAAATTACAGCATGCTGGAATTGGTCTACGGCAGGAAACACAGTGTGACGATGTGGACGTCTTTGGGCGTCATTATTTTGCTTATCACAAAGTCTGCCCTCTAGTCCCCCTAAATTCATGTCTGGTGCCTCCTAATGTCTCCAAAAGTCTCAACTCATTATAACAGCCAGGCGAACCCACACGGCACCTTCAGCACTTTGCTTGGAAGTCCCTCTGGCAAATGTCCAAATTCATCTTCTATAAGTTTTGCTTCCCTTATAAAAACAGGACACAATTTGGCTAAGTTTTTTGCCACTATGTAACCAGGATCCTGTGTCTTCCAGTTCCCAGTTCCAGTGATATGTTCTTCATTTCCTTTTTAGCCCTCGCAGGCAGTGTTATTTTTATCAGCATTATGTTTAATGTTCATATTTCTAATAGCCTGTAGACAATGATTTAGATGTTCTCTAAGAAAATAGAGGGGTTCTTTTTTAGGCCACGCTCTGTACTTCATTCTGAGTCCTCACTTATCACCCAGATTTCTACTAACAGTATGTTCAAGGCAGTTAGGCTTTTCTACCGTGGTCTTCAAAAATGTTTCAGTCTCATATTACTCCACAGAGCCACTTCCAGATACCAGAATCTGTATTAGTTTCCTATTGTTGCTATAACAAATGACCACAAATTAGTGGCTTAAAACAAAATATACTTATTATCTTACAGTTCTGGGCGTCAGAAGTCTAAAATGAGCTGTAGGGGGTAAAATCGAGGTGTTGGCCGAGCTGCCTCCCTTCTGGAGCCTCTGCAGGATAATCAGTTGATTGCCTTTTCCAGCGTCCTGAGGCTGCCACACTCCTTGGCTCCTGCCTACGGCTGTCTGACCTCTGCTTCTGTAGTCAGATTGTCGCCTCTGGAACTGACTCTTCTGCCCCCTTTTCTTTCCTTCTAAGGACCCTTCAATTATACAGGGCCCACACAGATAATCCAGGGTAATCTCATCTCAAGATCTACAGCTTAATTACATTACAAAGTCGGCCCCCCCCCCCCTTCCCAAGTAAGGTTAAACATTTATAGCTCCTTGGGATTAAGATGTGGACATTTTTTTTATTGGGGTGCATAATTGTGTTTACCATAGGATGCTTACCCACTATTGGGAAGAAATATGAACACTATAATGTTTCCAGGGTATTCCAAATAAGTTCTACGTTGCAGCACAGCACAATCCAATAGAAATATAGTGTGACCTGTACCTGTAATTTTAATTTTTCTAGTAACTATGTTAAATAAGTAAAAATAAACAGGTGAAATTAAATTAAATTAAATTATCTGGGTGGGCCTATATAATTAATTTTATTTAACCCAGTATGTAAAACATATTATCATTTCCAAATATGGCCACAAAAATTATTAACATATATTTTACAATTTTTTACAAAGTCTTGAACATCTAGTTTATATATTATGTTTACAATGTATGTTAATTTGGAAGCAAAATTTTCACCTGAAATAATTGCACTATATTAGGTTTAATAAAATTTAAACTTGAAAAGTTTATTTGCCACGTTATTGCATACATACTTTGCTGGGGTCCAATCCCAGCGGGTCCAGGGGTCCCCAAAGGTGTGGACGGAGTCGGCGAAGAAGGAATGACACGGAGACAGCGATCAGTTGATCAGCAGCCTAGTCAGGACCTCTAGCCAGGATCTCCAGCCAAAGTTCTGGTTAGGAACTCTAGCCAAGCTCTGGATAGGATCTGATCAGGATCTGATGATGATCTGATGAGGATGTGATGAGGATCTGATGTTTATTGTCTTGTTACATCCGTATTTATACCAACCGATTTTAATCCTGTCAATTTCTATTACAAAGGTTAGGGCGTTTCTTATCTCCATTCCAGGGAGTAAAGATTATGTAGCTTAACTACCTGCCTGGCACTTAATTAAGGGGTTGTATCACCTCCCTAACCTCAGGGAAAAATCCCCACCTGGGGAAACAACCTTTCTCGGAGAGGTGACCTTGGTTAAAACACATAGTGCTAAGGGGAGCAAACATATTAAGAACAGTATGCCATATACGCCAGGTCCCTTGAAACATATGCTGTGCAGATGTTTCTTCTCTGCAGCGACTGTGTCAAGCCGCAAGGATGTACCAGCTCCCGGCAATACTTAATTATCAGATTTTAAAGATTAAATAGCTTTATTGAGGTATAATTGATTTATAATATGTTGTTCATATTTGAAGTATACAAATTAATAATTTTTAAAATATATATCTTTTTATTTTTTTTTCTTAATTTCAGAGAGGAAGGGAGAGGGAGAGAGAGAAAGAAACCTCAATGATGAGAGAGACTCATTGATTGGCTGCCTCCTGCATGCGCCCTACTGGGGATGGAGCCCGCAACCCTGGCATGTACCTGACTGGGAATCCAACTGTGAACTCCTGATTCATAGGTCAATGCTGCACCACTGAGCCACATTGGGTGGGCTATATATAACTTTCTGTTTCATTATTTTAGTAGTTGCTTAACACTGTCTACCTTAAAGTGATAGTATGCAACTTTATTTATATTATAAGAACATTTTAATAGTTTACTTCTCTCTTCCTGACCATTGTTCTATTATTGCTATACACTTTATTTTTACTTAGGTTACAAACCCCATACTACATACATTGTTGTTATTTTTATGTAATAACTCAATTATCATTTGAACAGCTATAGCTAATAACAAATCAGTCACATATTTGCTCATGTAGTTATCATTTTCTGTGTTCTTTAGTCCATTATGTTAATTCACATTTTCATCTGGTGTCATTTTCATTCGGCCTGAAGGACTTCCTTTAACATTTACTAGAGTGCAAGTCTACTGGTGACAAATTCTTTCAGATTTTGTATGTCTAAGAAAGTCTATTTTGTTTTCATTTTTGAAATGTATTTGTGCTGGGTATAGAATACTGGGTTGTCAGTTTCCTCCCCAATTCTTTGAAGAGGTTGATCCAGTGTCTTCTCACTTGTGTTGTTTCTGAAGAGAAATTTGTTGTCATTCTATCTTTGTTCCTCTGTAGGTAATGCAACTTTTCCCTCTGCTTTTAAGACTTTCTCTTTTTCACTGATTTAAACAATTTGATTATAATGTATTTTGGTGTGGGTTTTCATCATATTCCTTGTGTGTGTGATCTATTGAGCCTCATCAAATTTAGAAAACAAATTGGCCATTATATCTTCAAATTTTTTGACCCCCCCTTCTTCTTTAGGAACTCCAATTACATATATCTTAGGCTGCTTGAAGTTGTTCCACAGCTCAATGATACTTGGTTCATTTAAAAAATTCTCCTTCTTTCTCTCTGTGTATTGGTGCCTGATATTTTTGTATTTTTATAGATATTATTGACTTTTGCTCTAGGACACAGTTAAGTTACTGGAAAACAATTTGATCTTTTTGGATCATACTTTCAATATTTCTTAGATGACCAAGGGCAATGCTATGCCAATAGCTAGAAAAGAGCCAATTATTTTCCATCCTTCTATAATCCCTCAAAATTATGAGATTTCAAGTTTAACTGGTGGGAATAGGTACTGTTCTCAGTCCTGAATATATACTGGGCACTGTTACCTTTTGGATGGTGGTTCTTTGTTCTTGAGACATTTTCTCACACGCATGCACTTATCAGTACTCCACTGAATACTGATTGTCGGAAAGATCCATATTTTTCTTCTCTGTGCTGGGGTCTCCTCTTATGAATCCTGTCCTGTGAAATCTTGGTGCCTTGGTCTCCCCAGATTCTCAGCTTCCTCACTTCAATTCAGGGAGATTACTGGGCTCTACCTCAGTTCCTTCTCCCCATTCCACAGTCTGGGAACTCTATCAGAGCAGTAAGCTTGGGTAATTGTAAGGCTCATCTCTTTTGTTTTCCGTCTCTCAGAGATCACTGCCCTTCATTGACTCATATCCAGTGTCTTGAAAACTGCTGTCTCATTGAATATGCATCTTACATTTAAATTCAAATTAATTCAAATTCAAATTTATTTCCTCAGCCACACAAGTCATATTTCAAGTGCTCAATTGACATATGTGGCTAGGGGTTACCATATTGGACAGCACAGGTCCAGAGAGGCTCACAGATTGTATTGTTTTACCACTACTCAGTTAATATGGGCAGGCTACACAATCCTGTCTTTCAATGTTAATATATCATAACAACTAGCAAGCTACCTAAGCTCTTTACCGCCATTAACTCATTGATAATGGAGTAGTAATAGTAACTACTGTATATGGTTATAGTGAGGGTGAAATAAATTAATACATATGAAGTGTTACAACAGTAATAATCCCAACCCTAACTCATTGAATGTGAGTCCATACATTTTTAAGTTATAGGGTATAACTTTGGCCTACTTCTCTTAGGGGTATCAACTGTCTAGTGCAGTGATGGCGAACCTGTGACACGCGTGTCAGAGGTGACACGTGAACTCATTTTTTTGGTTTATTTTTCTTTGTTAAATGGCATTTAAATATATAAAATAAATATCAAAAATGTAAGTCTCTGTTTTACTATGGTTGCAAATATCAAAAAATTTCTCTATGTGACACGGCACCAGAGTTAAGTTAGGGTTTTTCAAAATGCTGACACGCCGAGCTCAAAAGGTTCGCCATCACTGGTCTAGTGTGTTAGTAATGTCAGATTTTAACCTGCAGAGATAGATTGAAATAGTGGGGAATGCAGAAGATTGGGGAGTGGGCAGAAGATTGGGGCTCAGTCCTTTATATGTATTACTTTATTTCATCCTCACTACAGCCATATAAGATAAGTACTATTATTGCTGCCTTTTATCAATGGGTAAATGAAAATACGTTGAGGGAGTACTTAGGGTTGCCAGTGGACATGTCTCTTTAATGTCTTCAAGCATCAGTTTCTCATCCGGAAATGGGAAGAATATACTGACTGATTGCAATAAGTAAATGACAGTGAATGAGAAAGCACTTTGAAAAGTATAAAGTGTAACAAACAAATTTATTATTCTTTCCTTCATTAATTTTTATTTCTTCTCATATTTCACCATCTAAGTCCAGCTCAAAGCTGACATATATTAAGAGAGTGAAACCCTTTGTTTCAATAGTAGCCTATTAATAATATTGATAAATTTAAGTAGAAAGCTCACTTAACTGGAAACACTCCTCTAACCCAAACTCCAAAGTTTGATAGGATTTACTTTGGGGCAGCCAGCATTTTAAGGTTGTCTTTGTTATTGTTGTCCTTGTATAGTGCACAAAATTAAATAAGATTTTTATTTTTTTCTTGCCTGAAACAAATTATGTTGTATTAGGGGTTGGGGGCAGGGGTAGGGAGAATGAATGGCTGTGTTTAAGACTGGTATCCATCTTCTGTAAGCTAAAAAACATCCTAAATACCAGCATTAGAGTTTTTTAAATCATATGTAACTGTATTGTTTAACACCCCAAGTCAAATCTCCATCCATCACCATTTATCCTCACAATACCCTCCTCCCCTCTCCTCCTCCCTCACAATCACCATACTGTTATTCATGTCCATGAGATTTTTTTCTCCATTCCTCCCCCAACCCAGCATTAGAGTTTTAAAAATCATTTTGGAATACTTTTGCTTTGCCTTGACTGGGACCCAGAAGATCTGAGCGTTTGGAGCAGTACTTCTTGACTAACAGTGCCTTACTGTCATGTAGTTGGGAGGATGTGTCTGTCTATTGGTGTTTCATTTCTAAAAGCGAATTAGGATATGCACGAGTGCAAATCCTTTGTGTTGATTATTTCCCTCCAAGAAAGTGCTACCTGTCAGGAGTTCTATTTTAGGATTTTCTAAAGAGAAAAAAAGTAGATAGTATCTTTCAAGTAACTTGTTTTATGTGACAAGATAGAACAAAGGCTAATGTGGGATACTTCCAGGAGAATATCGAGATTTTTAGCACCTGTTGGCATGCTAGGCTTTTAAGCTAGATATTGTGTAAGACACAGGTGAATAAGGTGAAGATCTTGACCTCAGTGAGGTTCGGGTCTAGAAAGGCAGACACTGCATGCCCTCAGACACTCTAATGTGGAGGAGAATAGAATTGGCTTGCAGTGGGGTATGGGTAAAGTCCTGAGTATGTTATTTCTTCTCTCTGGATAACCCAGGGGAGGCTCCTTGAGAGAGGAGGCACCTGAACGAGGCCTTGAAAGATGAATGGGAATTAAATATGTGGTTTCTGTTGCACAGGAGCACTACCCATGTGTAATCATTTTCACAAAACGATGTTTGAAGCTTGAGCTATCGCTCTTAATGCTTGGAAATTTGAGTAAGATGGAGCTACCCAAAGGGTTCCTTTAATGCTGATCTTCCAGATTTCCTGCCACCCACCGTTGCTCAAGTCTGAATTGTTTTTCCTGTTGATTGGATGCGCTTCGTTGCTAATTACCTCTGGGAGCATTTATGAGTCAACCTCACTTTGAGTGGAGTGATTTAGTGCAACTTTGCATTTAATCAATTAGTGGGGTGATTCAATTCACATACCAGCATCTCCCAAATATAGGTATTTTTGCTCTTGCCAAAATAAAACTCGAGCAGGCTGCCGGAGTGAAGTGGGCTTTCAAGTCCCTCTCTCGGGCAAATTAACACCTGCGCTGGCATGTTTTGGAAAATCATTAAGTGGTTATGTGATTAAGTGTATATCATAGAGCAAATAAACTCTGTATTTATTTCCCGAATCTGAGCACTTCTAACATCTGCACTGAGCCTATTTTCTCAGTTGTTCTCCTTCTCCATCAAATAGCGCAGTAAAGAAAGCAGAGATGGAGAGAGACAGCAGAGAATATAAAAAAATAAGCATTCTTTTAGAAACTGTTAGGTATATGAGCCAATTCCATACTAACAAATTGATCACTGGCAAATCACTTTACTTCTTAGACTTTGTTTCCTCTTCAAACATTATTACCCCTTATATTGGGTAATAATGTAATGTCTGTGATACAAGACATTTTTAAGGATTAATTTTGAAAATATAAATTTACTAGCAGCCTGGTGAACGGATTAGTGCACCAGTGGGGTCCCTCAGCCTGGCCTGTGCCCTCTCACAATTCAAGACCCCTTGGGGGATGTTGGAAGCCCACTGCACAGATTGAGCCTGAACCCTACAGGCCAGGGCCTCTAGTATGCATATAAGGTCTTTGGTTAATCTCTTCTCTTCCTCCTTCCTCCCCACTTCCCTCTGAGATTCATCAGTCTGTTCCATGTTTCCATTCCTGTGCATTGAGCGTCTGCCCCCTGGTGGTCAGTGTGCATCATAGCTACCAGTCAAATGGTTGGTCACTTAGATATATATATATATATATATATATATATATATATATATATATAATTAGACTAGAGGCCTGGTGCACAGATTTGTGCACTGGTGGGGTCCCTCGGCCTGGCCTGTGCCCTCTCGCAATCTGGGACCCCTCCGGGGATGTTGGATAGCCAGTTTTGGCCCGATCCCCACAGGCCCAATCCAGACAGGGGGGAGCCCGATCCCTGCAGGCCCAATCCAGACAGGAGGAAGCCCAGTTCTGTGCATTGAGCTTCTGTCCCATGGTGGTCAATGTGTGTCATAGCGACTGGTCATGTGGTTGTTTGGTCATTCAGTTGCTTAGGCTTTTATATAATACAGTAGGTCCTCGGGTTATGTCGGAGATCCATTCCTACAGTGCCATGTAACGTGATTTTTGCTGTAAGTCCGAACCCACCTACATAAGCACCCACATCACTCACATGGAGCACATAACAGCAGTAATGAAGTGAAACAGTAAAAAAACTTAAAAGAAAGATAACAATTCCTGACCGTTACTTGTGGTAAATAAATAATAAAAAACATAAAGTACATATGTACATACATCAAAATGACAGAACTTTTTTTTTTTTATAAATACGGCCCCGGTGAGGTCGGGACGGCCCCGGTGAGGTTGAAACAGCCCTGGTGAGGTTGGGACTGCTCCAGTGAGGTTGGGACAGATAATGGGGACCAGTATAGACTGATGAACAGGGGTAGATGCAGAGGCAGAGCAACATTGAACAGACTGTCAAACTACAGTGGGAAGCCTGGGGAGGGTTTGGGGGGGATTAAGAGATCAACCGAAGGACTTATATGCATGCATATAAGAATAACCAATGGACACAAGACACTGGGGGGTAGGGGCCGGGGGAATGTCAAAGGAGGGGGGAAAGAGACATATGTAATACTCTTTGTAATACTTCAAGAAATAAAAATTATTAAATAAGTAAATAAATAAATAAATGGGAGATGGTGATGTAACCACGAAACAACGTACGTCGAGTCTGACGTAACCCGAGGATTGTCTGTAGATTGTAAATGATAAAAATGAAATTTAAATGCTAATCATTATTATTATTATTAAGAGTATTATTCAGAAAGCATACAGTTTTTCCCATTAAATAAATATTTAGTGGGCACCCACAGTGTGCTAGGCACTCTTTCAAGCACAAGGAATATAAGCAATGAGCAAATCAGGCAAAGTCTGCCTCTTAAGGTGAAACAGACAATAAGCAATAAGAAGTGTAAAGTTAATTTAGATAACTCAAAAAAACTTATGTATATAAGTTCAGGAAAGTTTCTGTTTTGTTTTTTCTAAAGGAGTGTATATACACTTGCAATTACCGCTATCCTTAATTCCTAATGAGAATGGATAACTTGTCTAAACTGGATTTTTTTTTAAAAGGAGGATTATCTCAACTTTCAAAATTTACTTGCCTTTTAATTCTCCCACTAACATGCCTACGTATGCACTAGTTTTCTATCCATGGTACCGATGAGGAAATTGGAGACCCAGGGAGTTTCACTCACTCACACTGTCAGTGGAGGCAAACTTCGGGTTTGAACTCAGGAGTTTACACCTGCAGAGCCTGCCTTTGCCCCACGCCACCTCCCGGTTGTTTTCCTAACTCAAGAGAGTGGGAATGAATAAATACGGGCAGTGTGATAGAGATGTAGCTTCTCTGAGAGTAACCGACGGACAGCTGGCCAAATATCTCTTGGCAGGTATTTTAAATCAACCAGGACAGATGGTGTCTTGTCAGCTGGTGAATTCCGTTTAATAGGATTTTATGATTCTTTCCCCTGGAGGGGCCTGCTGAATACCTGTGGATGAATACCTGGTAATCTGTTTGGCTGCCTAGAGGGAGCAGGCCAGAAAATCAGAATTAATACACAGGGCTACACTTTAATATGTATCCATTGGAGATGTAGTCTCCGTGGCCAGCTGACCGGGGTTTTCTTGAGAGAGCATTGTGGGAGAGTTGGATCGGCATCGACTGCGATGCTCTTTGATGAATGCTGTGATTCTTAATTGGGATTTATTTTAACACATTGGGAATAAATTCTTTTCTGTGGGGACACATCTCTAAAATTATAATGCAAATAAGTGGAATAATATGATTTGATATGCAAATGTTTTATTTAAATACAACTTCTCATGGATGCAGCCAATGCATGAAGTGGAGCCAAGATGTCCTGATAAGCTAGGCTGGCTCAGTTCTCATGCCTACAGTCTGTTAACAAGTAAGGCAGCACAGGGTTACAGAGCAGGCTGGGGGCCGAGGGCCTGGGGACCCAGGTTCTAGCTCGGTCTTCACGGTTGACTTCGGGGTATATTACCTAACTTCTCTGGGCCTCAGGTCTTTAAAGTCAGAATTTTTTAGCTTGACAAGGAATTACCTTGCAAAGCAAAAGGCAAATACAGACAAGCACAGAGGATTACAGAAGGAACAATGCTGTGGCTGTTCCCGAGAATCAACAAATGTTAACATTTCATCCTATTTGCTTAGAACCTTAAAAAAAGTACACAATAAGTTGAAATCCCTATTTTCCCCTCCCAGATCCTTTCCTCTCCCAACCTCCCTAAAGGCCATCACTAACATAGTTGATGAATATTCAGTTCATGTGAATGTGTGTGTGTGTGTGTGTGTGTGTGTGCACTTATACATTACCACATATAGAAGAGGTAGAAGAGAGAGGGCATAGGTATAGTGACTGACTGGGCAGCCTTTGGGGCCAGACTGCCTAGATTCAAATCCCAGCTCGGATTCTTACTGGCTGTGTAACCTTGGGCAATTTCTTTAACCGCTCCTTTTTCCCATGTGTGATATAAACATTATAAATCATCTGTCTTATAGGATTGTTCTCTGGATTAAGAGAGTTGATGCATATATAATGTATTTCCAGTGTATTATTGGGAATACGGTGAACATTCAGTGCATATTAGCTATTGCTTTGCATGGTTTAAAAAATATATGAATAGCATCATACAGTATGGATCTTTGTGAAACTTAGCATTTCACTCACCATTATTCCTCTGAGGACATATACATCTAGTTTATTAGTTTGAACTGCTACATAACAGTTCAAACATAACTCTGTATTCATCCATTTGCCTATTGATGGAAACCTGGCTTGGTTCAGATTTCTGACATTTTCTCTGTTCAAATGCCTGGTCATTTGTCCAGGCCCATCACATACTTAATTCTTATTAAACTTATGTGCACCAAGATCCCACAGAGGTTTGTTTGTATGTCGCTTTTACGTGTTACTGCTAAGCTCTGACTTCTCCCCTTTTTTAAATCTTATGCAGTTGTTGTTTTTGTACCCACATTTATGTCCTTATGTTCATTACCATTAAACTTCATTACTATCTATAAAGGGAGAGGGTTGGCTTACATCACCAAGGCCTCTTGCAGCTCTTAAAAATGATGTTGGCCCTAACCGGTTTGGCTCAGTGAATAGAGCGTCGGCCTGCGGACTCAAGGGTCCCAGGTTCGATTCCAGTCAAGGGCATGTACCTTGGTTGCGGGCACATCCCCAGTAGGGAGTGTGCAGGAGGCAGCTGATCGATGTTTCTAACTCTCTGTTCCTCTCCCTTCCTCTCTGTGAAAAATCAATAAAATATATTTAAATAAATGATGTTGGTTATTTCAGAATAGCACTGTCCAGTAGAACTTCTGTGATTATGGGGATGTTCTATAGCAGTGATGGCGAACCTATGACACGCGTGTCAGAGGTGACACGCGAACTCATTTTTTTGGTTGATTTTTCTTTGTTAAATGGCATTTAAATATATAAAATAAATATCAAAAATATAAGTCTTTGTTTTACTATGGTTGCAAATATCAAAAAATTTCTATATGTGACACGGCACCAGAGTTAAGTTAGGGTTTTTCAAAATGCTGACACGCCGAGCTCAAAAGGTTCGCCATCACTGTTCTATAGCAACCGTGCAGCACTGTAGCCACCAGCCACAGGTGACTTGAGCACCTGAATTATGGCTTGTGTAATGGAGGACTGAATTTTAAATTTTATTTAATTTTATGTATTTTAAATTTAAGTAGCTGCATGTACGTAATGGACACTCTATTGGAAGTGCAGTTCTAGAGAAAACATATCATAGTTTTAAAAGATGAAGTTGTATGTATAGAATATAGGAGGAAGCAAACAAGGGGTTAGAATGGCCTGTTCAGGACCAGGATTCATGTACTCAGTGCTTTTTATTTATTTAATTTTTTCTTTTCCTTATTTAATAGATTTTTTCTTTTACATTTTTTTCTCGTGGAGAATCACCTATGTTCTAGGCCAGCCGTGGGCAAACTACGGCCCGCGGGCTGGATCCGGCCCGTTTGAAATGAATAAAACTTAAAAAAAAAAAGACCGTACCCTTTTATGTAATGATGTTTACTTTGAATTTATATTAGTTCACACAAACACTCCGTCCATGCTTTTGTTCCGGCCCTCCGGTCCAGTTTAAGAACCCATTGTGGCCCTCGAGTCAAAAAGTTTGCCCACCCCTGTTCTAGGCACAGTACTAGGTGCTAGAGATACAGCTGTGAAGAAGGCAGTCATGGTCCTGCTCTCAAGGGATTTCCTACCTGGGGTCGTGGTCCCAGCCCTGCTCTCATATTAGAATCACTTAGGAAACTTTAAAAATTCTGATGCTGAGGACCAATCTTTAAGAGATTAGGAGTCATTGCATCTAATGTGAGGCCCACATTGGACTTCGATAGTCATGTAAGAACTCCACTGGTGACTAATTGGCAGTCAGGGTTAAGAATCTGGTCCAGGGGAGAGTAAGTGCCCTTCCTGAGAAGGAGCTGGGAGAAGCCTGGTTAAAGTTCCACTTTGGTGGGGAGGTTTCCTGCCTATTCTAAAGGTCTCCACTTCCTGTGATGTAACCCAATCCTCTTTCCCCAAGTAGGAACGACTGCCTGAAGCATGGTGGTCCAGGAAATCAGTTACATAGTCTTATTTGTTGTGTAATAGTGTCAAACCTGCACGCGTATTAAGATAATCCATGAACTTTATTTCCTGGAAAAATGTATTATGAGTCTTCAAATTGGATTTCTCTGCCTGCCCCCCCCCCTTTTTGAATTGAGTTTAGAGAGGGAGGGAGGGAAAGAAGAGAGAGAGAGAGAGAAAAAGAAAGGATTGATGTGAGAGAGATACATCAATCAGTTGTCTCCTGTATGGACTCCGACTGTGGATTGAACTTGCAACCTAGGTATGTGCCCTGACCAGAAATCGAACCCAAACCTGCCACCTTCTGGTTCATGGAACAATGCTCCAACCAACCGAGCCACACTGGCCAGGGCTGCTCAGTCCTTTGTTCATCTGTAGTCTTGGTCAGTTGTCCAGAGTCTAGAACTTGAGACTCTGGAACTCAGCCCCAGTGGGAGGAGAAGAATGAGGAGCCAAATGTTTCTGAGGTTGAGGGAATATTGGCTTGGACCCTTCCAGGCAGAGGAAATTTATGGCTGTGTCACTCAGTATGGCTGGATTTCACTGTGACTAATAACAGCAAGAGCTGGTGTCTCTCTATCAGTGGTTCTCAACCTTCCTAATGCCAGGACCCCTTTAATACAGTTCCTCATGTTGTGGTGACCCCCAACCATAAAATTATTTTCGCTGCTACTTCATAACTGTAATTTTGCTACTGTTTTGAATTGTGATGTAAATATCTGATATGCTATATGTGTTTTCCAATGGTTGTGACCCACAGGTTGAGAACCACTCAAGGGATGTCTGGGGCCTGTGAACAGGCTGACGAGCATCCTTGTGCAGAACATGGCCGGGTGTGACAGAGGGAAAGAGAGCATGCACAGCCCACGCTGGCCTCAAAAGCTTCTGCATGTCACTTTTCAAAGCAACCTCCATGACCAAGCAAGGAAGTGGCCTTCCCCAGGGAACAGCAGCAAATATTTGTGAATGTTAATACAGTTTATTATCATCTTCCCTTCTCATCACAAATATTTGGTTCAGTCCCTTTCAGCTTACAAAACACACTCACACCCCTGCCTCTGTCTCTGATCCAGTCACTGCCATGGACTGAATGGCCAAGGATTGTGGGCTGGGTTTTTACATCCGAATGCTCCTTTGTCCCCTCTTGTTTCAGGTGCCCATGAACTAAAAAGGCAGGTGATCTGCTTCTCATTTACCCAGTATACAATGTTATAACAGGGCTAGAATAACTTAAATCTTTTTAGAAAGGGGAAGAATGGAAGATACACAATCACAACGCTTTGGCGATTTAATGAGAGAGCTGTTATAAGAGCCTTTAGGGAGTGGGCATGTTCTTTTGCTCCCTGGATATAGATTTCTAGTCTGTTGTTTCCCATGGCTCTTGGTTTCACCTTCTCTCCCATGATCCTTTTTGGTGGCTGAAAAGCCTTGTCAATCAACTTCTTCCCCATAGAAGGTGGGGGGCCCTGGTGTTGTTTTGTTTCCAGAAAAGGCATAGTCTCTTTTATCTAAGACTAGAGGCCTGTTGCACAAAACTCATGCACTCTTGGGGGGGGGGTGGAGGTGTTCCCTCAGTCTGGCCTGTGCCCTCTCTCAGTCCAGGAGCCCTTGGGGGATGACTGACTGATGGCTTTGGCCCACTCCCCAAAGTCGGACATCCTTAGGCCCGCTCCCGGCAGTTGGACATCCTTAGCGCTGTTACGGAGGTGGGAGAGGCTTCCACCACTGCCTCTGCACTCACCAGCTGTGAGCCTGGCTTCTGGCTGAGTGGCATGCCCCCTGTGGGAGTGCACTGACCACTATGGGGAAGCTCCTGCATTGAGCGTTCCCCCATTTGGTCGATTTGCATATTAGTTTTTTTATTATATAGGAAGGATAGCTCCTTGCCTATAAAGCAAGGATAATACTGAGTCATTTTCTCATTGATTTAATTCTGGTCCCTGTAATGTACCAAGAGCCACCCTCACGATTAATTTTGATCACCTGGAACCTATCAGCTTCTCATGGATGAGCCAGAGCCTGAGCCATTTTTTTTCCAGCTGAGAGGATGCACTGGCATGACCTTAATTTGTGCAGATGTTTTAACAAGGGGTAGAGCATCCGAACCCTTGATTTGATCCTTGCCTCAGGCTGAGTTTTGATTGGCTTGCTGAAAGTACTCCTCAGTTTTATCTTTTTTATTGTTTGGAGATGGAAAAACTTACCTCTTTCAACTCTACAAGTTCTGGAATGTCTGGACTCTGTTCCCTTTTATTTTAAGCTACAAGATGGCCAATTCTCCCCTCCGCCCAACCCTTGTATTAGTTTGCTAGAGTTGCTATAACAAAGTAACACACACTGAGTGACTAAAGCAACAGAAATGTATTGCCTCACAGTTCTGGAGGCTAGAAGTGTATAATCAAGGTGATGGTAGAGTTATTTTTTTTCCTGAGGTCTGCAAAAGAAGGACCTGTTCCATGCCCCTTGCCTTGATTTATAGATGGCTGTTTTCTCTCTGTCTTCTTACATTATTTTCTCTCTATGTGCATTTCTATGACTAATTTCCCCTTTTTACAAGGACAACAATTGTATTGGATTAAGGTTCACCCTAAAGACCTCATATTAACTTGTTGGCTTTGTAAAGATCTTTAACTTCAAATATGTCCATTTTAACATGTGAATTTTGGGGGGATGCAATTCATTGCAGAACACAAAAAGACACATATAACCTGTTGTTTTTCAAGCTTACTAGGTATATTTTTCTCTTCCAGTTTATTTCAGATGACAGCTTTGCCAACTATTCCAGTGAATAAACATCTTCCCAGCATCTAATAACAGTTTCCTTCTGTCCCCTGCCATAAGCTGATGCCAAATATTTTTAGTTTATTGTTATATTATGGTAGCATCCCAATTCTTGTAGCAACTTATGTATTGACAAGAAGGCTGGGTGTTGTGGCAATAAACAACCATCAATCCTAATGATTTACAGTATCAAGAGTTTATTGCTTGCTCATGCCACTTGTCCATCAGAGACTAGCTACCTCACTCATTCACATTTTTCTCTCTTTAGACTCAGTGCCAAGTCTATCAGTGGGCTGACCAGTGCTGTGACAAAGGGAAAAAGAAAGGGGGAGCAGCCACTAGCTCTTTAAGCTATGGGTGAGAAGTGAGATGTGTCACTTCTGCTCAAGTTTACTTGGCCAAAGCAAGTCATATAGCCAAGCGTCAAGTCAAAGGAGATAGAGAGTACAATTCTCCATTAGCTGAGGGGTGGGGAGGGGCAGGAAAAATTT
The DNA here is from genome assembly GCF_000147115.1 of Myotis lucifugus. NCBI lineage: Eukaryota > Metazoa > Chordata > Mammalia > Chiroptera > Vespertilionidae > Myotis > Myotis lucifugus. Next base: position 2,869,423 of record NW_005871191.1, on the reverse strand, counting down.
GTGAGTATGATTACAGCTAGCACAGTAGACTGAGTATTTCTAGAAAAGTTCAGAGAGTTGGTATACAGAAGTTGACCCCTTGGGACTAGGCAGGTGGGAAGACTAGACAGGGGTGAAGAGAAGGACTTTGGCCTTGGTACTGAGATTTAACTGGAGTTAGCGCCAGAATCTCTTTTATCAGAGATTTAACAGGTTAACATGTAAGAATCCTTGGCAGGGGCATATTAAGCTTTATATTCCAGAACTTCAGGTTGCAGCTCTCCCACTTAGTAGCTGTGTGACTTCTGTTCAGTTACTTGACCTCTCTCAGTCTGTTTCTCATCTGTCAAAGGGGATAGCAGTATCACCCACCTAAGAGGAATGTTTTGGGTATTTCATCTCCCCACGTTGTAACCGTGCAACCTTGGACAAGGCACTTAACTTATACATGCCCCAGTTTCCTCATCTGTGAAATAGAGACACTAGTATGTTTTTTGTAAGATTGTTAAAAAGGATGTAATTATGTAAGACACTTAACACCATTGCCTGGCTTGTAGAAAATGCTCAATAAATGAGAATTGTTTTAATTGTAGTAGCAGTTAGCCTAGGTGATACACAGTCTCAGACGTACAGTGAGCGTGCAATAAATACAAGATAATCACTTTCTGCACTAATAATTTACTGGAGAGTACAAGTCTAAGAAGCCAGAGTCAGGAAAATGGGGGCTGAAGCAGAGAAAGAGGAAGAAAAAATATGAGAGAGGGAGGTCATTGCTAATCGGGGCACACCTTTCCTGACAAGGTTGTCCAGTCTCTCAGGATGTGTTCCTGGAGGTCATCTATAGTCCTGCATCTCCGAACAGTCCATGCAGTCAGAGGAGGAGAGAAGAATGTATCTGTTGACTCCCAATGGCTCTGGGTCCAGATTCCCTTCATGAAGCATGTGTTCCCAGACTTCTGCGTTGCCCAGACGGATGCCACATGAGTCCTGTGACAGCTCCTGTCTCAGGGGCATCAGGGAGGCCCCAGAACAGGAGATGATGGCGTGAAAGGAGGAAAGGAACTCTTGGAGCGTCCACGTGAGCGTAACTGGGAGCAGCCTGCAAGGCAGACTGTGAGTCTGCATTGGTTGGTGGTAGCTGCTGCCGCCGGCTGCATTGCCATGGGGATAGTGCAAGTGGCCACCGAGGGCCCTTTGGTCTGAAATACAAAGTGTGTGCATCTGGGGTGTCTTATAAACATAATCACCCTTTTAGTCTCATTTTTCCCGTTAAGGGTGAGGAAACTGATGCCCAGTGGGAAAACAATTTATTTAGTTGCAGAATGGAAACTAAAATTCATGTCTTCTGAAGCGTTAGTTCTGAGGTATCTTGATATGAACTGATCTCCAGTTCAGTTTCAGCTCATTTTCATCAATCCACCACACACACACACACACACACACACACACACACACACACACATCATCATCATCATCATCATCATCATCATCATCATCATCTCTGTGCTTGCCATTTACTGAAGGCTTCCCTTATATATGATGCTGTGCTGTGCTGGGCACCTCTCACAGGAGAATGGGGACTGGGAGAGAAGAACTGTGAGTTGCCTTTTCTCCTGACTTTATGCTTCATCTGCTGTGGAGGTTGGGAAGGCAAACTGTCTGCGGAGCTGAGCCGACGGGGAGGAAATTGGATGCACACGGGACGTGTGATAGCTGGAAGGACTGAGGTTGTCCAGGCCAAGGGAAGAGGAAGGCAGCTGTTCCATCTCTGGCTTGAGCTGCAGTGTATTGGCAGCAGCTCTGAAATGTAGGGAGAAAAGGGATTTCCAAGGAGGACCCCTGGCTTCTCTGAATCCCATGGTACCTTAGACGCGGTTTCCTCATGGAACCAAACCATCCAAGGGCCTGGTGGCTCAGGAACTGCAAGGCACCTGAATTACAGGCAGGTTCGTGTTATGCCTCCTATCTTCTAGCAGGTGAGAGTGTAGTTGGAAGATAAGCAAACATGTAAAAGATTATTAATAATATTATCTCATGAATAGTAATAGCTAACTGTCATCGTGCTTGGCTAGGAGGGACCTGTTATACCTCCAGGATCTCAACTTGGAGTTCATGGATGAGCTTTGTTGACTCTGTGGACAACCTGAAATTCATGCAAATCATGTGCATATGCATTTCTCTGGCAAAAGGGTGTATTGATCGATTATATTCTCAAAAATGTACGCAGTCCCTCACACACTTAATCACTCTACTTACTGCATTTCATCCTCACAGCAGCCATAGTTCTCAGATTAGAAAACTAAGACCCAGAGACGTTACGTGGCAGAATCCGTATTTGAACCCAGACCTCTTTGACCATATACCAAATGCTTGGCCCACTTTGCCATGGTGTGTTCCCACAGCATTGGGAAGGGGAAACCGAGGCAAGCAGTGGCGGGCGCATTCCCCCAGCTCTGATTTGTATCCAGCAGTGCTGTGTGGAAGCTGCTTGGAACATGAAGTCAGTGCTGCAGGGCGAAGCCTGAGCCGTGGGCTCCTGGGCCTGGAGAGCAGCCGTCTGAGGGTGGCCTGCCTGTGGGTCCCTGAATGTGTGTGACGAGGGTGACGGTGGGCAGGTGTCCCTGTGTCCACAGAGACAAGAGCCCGTGCGTGGCTGCATGAGGAGTGCTGTGCACACCTAAGGAGGACCTTCCTGCGTTCAGAGTGGGGAACTGAACAGGAGGTATTAAATCTCCTGAGCAGTCAGAGTGGGATCTGCTGTGAGTGGTTTTGTCTGAAATCAGGGGAAGGACACAGAGACCTCACAACACTTCCTTTGGTCACAGTTTTTCTCTGTGGTTCTAAATACATGAAAGTCTCCTGATGTCTGAAGGCCAGTGGTGAGTTCATTGGTGTGTCCAGGCCTGGCTTGTCTGGTGTCCTCGGCTGCAGGCCCAGCAGGGGCACTCGACACCCACGCCACTTAGCTTTGCTGTTCCCTGAGGTGGTCTGCACCTCCACGGGAGCACCTGGGGCTCAGATGCTCTGTGAGTCCTTTCCCACTGTGATGAGTGCCAGGCTTGCACGGCTCACAGCCCCTGGGCGAGGAGCTGCTGAGATTCTGTTGTGCAGATTGAACCACATGGGGACATCATTCGATTGGGTTTACTGGGCTGTTGGTTGAAGCTGAATGAAAGAGGAGGAGAGAGCTGGAGCCCCTGGAACCGGTGGCCAGAGTAAGCTTCAAATTCTGGAGAGAGGCAGTTAGATGAGGCTAGAAGGAGGAGGATTGCAATAATATCTGATAATGCTCAAAAGATTATGATTTATGACTGTGAACAAATTCTTTAACTTCTTTGTTAAAAATCTCAATTTTCCCAGCAGTAAAACGGGGAGGCACTAGTATCCAATTCATAAGACTGTTGTAAAGATTGAGAAATAGAAGTCCTATAGAGAGATTAGTGAGTGATTGGCATGTAAGGTTCAATAAGTGTCAATCATGCCTAACATTGTTATTAATATTATTTCCATGTATTGCTTTAAAACAGTCCATGATAAATAGTCCAAGTGTAAAAATTCAAAGTGGAAAAAAATCAAGTATGTACTGAAGCTACTGTTATCTAGGCAGCACGCAATGCTCTGAATTGGAACCATCAGGAATTATAGTTTATATTCATACGTGAATTTGTTCAAGGTTGATCTTCCATGCTAGGTATAAGCTCTGTGAATTTAGGTTCTTTGTGGTGTTCAACCACTATATCCTAGCAATTGGGACAGTATTTGTTAAATAAATGAAGTAATGAAAAGCACTCAGTTGAGTAGCATATAGAGAGGTATTTATACAAAGTATATGCAGTGTGAGAAAAGATAATATAGAGGATTGTAAGGATTGCAAATATTTCTGCTGGGGGTTGGAGGTGTGTGTGTGTGTGTGTGTGTGTGTGCACATGACATGCATGTATGAATGCATGTGTGTATGTTTCTGAGAAAGCATGCTCTGAGCCTGGGTGGGTGCGATTCTTTCATCAGGTTGAGAAGCAGGCAGGAGACATTCTGTGTTGAGCGCTGGTGCCTAGGAGTGCTCAGTGCCCACAGAGTGAATGAAAGGGAAAGGCTCTGAGCTGCTGTCAGGGCGCTGGGTTTCGGGCCTGCGGAGAGCAGGTGATGGGCAATCACTGCTGGTTTAAGCAGGAGCTTGAGCTCAGTAGACACAGGCTCTGGGAGAGAACAGAATGAGCTGCTGTGGAATCAAAATTGGGGTCACTTTGCTGCTTGGATTCTTTTAAGAAAATTTGCTGTTTTCAAAGAGGCAGTTCCTCCTCCCTCACCCGCCCCCCCCCCCCGCCCTGTTTTTCTCCAGTAAAATTGAATAAGAGCCTGGGCTCTGGCCTTGGACCTGGATTCCAGTGACCAACTTCATGACCCTGGGCCATGTCCCACTTGTTTCTTGGGGTATGATGAATTGCCAGTGAGGTAACGTCTGGGGGAGAACTTTGTAAACTAGTAGGAGTGGTGAGATGCGAGGGATGGGCTTATTTATTTATCCCTCGGAGGTGGCACTACACCTGGTCTTTAAACCCAGGAAGCGGAGCCAGACTTTGCTTCAATTAATATATCTCTTGAAAGTCTGTTTTTATTTTTTTTTATTGAAGCAGCAACTCATTCAGGTGTCAGAACTGGGGCCAGAGGTTCAAGAAGGCCTCCTTTATCACCTTAGAGCTGGGCTGCTCAACACAGTAGCCATAAGCCACTGCAGGTATTTAAATCGAAATTAATGAAAATTAAATAAAATGAAAACTTCAGCTTCTCAGTTGCAGTAGCCACATCTCAAGTGCTCAGTAGTCACGTTGTGTTGGCTACTGTATTGGATGGCACAGCAGTCATTGTAGAGAACTCTGTGGGGGGCGCTGCCTGGGAAGGGGCAGGGTGGGAGGTCACGGGGTCGCAGAGAGCGCTGAGAGGATGCCTGTGGCTTGGTGGCACCGTCCAGGGCTTGCTGACACAGCCCAGGGAGGCCCTTGGGTGAGAGTGGACTCATGCGTCATCCAGGCCATCCTGACCCCCAGGCTGTCTTTGGGGCTGGGGCGGGACACACACCATGTTGTGTGGTTGTTTCTTGGGAGCCAAATGCTCACCAGAAATGAATGCTTCTCTTGGCCTCCTGCTGTGCTTTGTGTACAGCTCTTTAACTTCCCTGCAGGCAATAACCAACCACTTGTCTGGCTGTATTTGCATTTTCTATTGAGGTGTAGAGGCTGGGAGCTGCCACATGGTAAAAGCCCCTTTCCATTTCTGTCATCCCCCTGCCAGTGCCTCCTCAGAAACCTTGGAAAGTGAAAATGACAGGGGCCCCTCACCCAGCTGATGTGCGGTGGGATCTGGATGGGATTCAGCTGGGTAACTGCCAGTCATGCTAATGGACCTCTCCCTCCAACTCCCTCCGCCCCAGCCATTCCCTGGGCACAGAGAGAAAAAGTGACTTCCCCTCACTGTCTGCTTGATAGACCATGAGGGACGGAATGAGAAAGGAAGTTGTGGAAAGCCCAGAAAACTCAAGCGGCCTAGGTTGGACTCCCCCAGAGCTAGACAACAGGACAAAGAAACAGCAGCTCTGAGACACTCCACCCTGAAGCACCAGCCTTAATCTAGGAGGCAGATTGAGAGAGAGACAGAGAGAGACAGAGAGAGACAGAGAGAGAGAGAGAGAGAGAGAGAGAGAGAGAGAGAGAGAGAGAAGTTCATTCACGCGGGGAATATTCATTGAGCAGTTCCCCTTCACCACGCTGGTGGCAGGCAGTCGCAGCCAGTCGCCCCGGTCCGCTTGGCATCTCTGTTGCTGCAAGGGGAGAGCCGACACTTCCTGAGTCCTAACTGCACATCAGACACTGTCCCGGTCCACTCCGCCCCAGAGCCACCCCACGAGATGCACACTGGTATTACTAACCCCACTGTTCAGAAGTTAGGTCACTTGTCCAAGGTCACTCACATGGACGTGGTGGAGCTGGTCCTGGCAGCCCGACTTCCCAGTCCACACTGTCCATTTCGCCCTGAGCTTTGCTGCCACTCCGCAGCCTGGGAGTGCCAATGCTCTATCTACTGAGCCAAACCGGCCAGGGCCACCTCTGGGTTCTTGATCAGCTCATCTATTATCTCACAGACAATTATGCTTTGATTTCATTCGGGCCGTTAGCAGTCTCACAGGATCTTTGGGCAAGATGTTTAAATGTGAGCTGTTAATATATGGGTGTGGTTATAGTTGGCTGAACAAACATATCCTGAAAGTGTTGATTCATGAATTGATGTTGCCCGGAAAGGTGGTGACCCAGGGCCATGCTGTCTGATTTTGTACCCAGTCCTGGGCTGGCACTGTTCAGCAGACCAATCCTTTAAGTCTATGGCTCCTGGAATTTTGGTTTTCACAATCTGGCAAATTTGCAGAAAAAAAAATTAGGATCTGGTACAGGATCTTCGGCTTTTATTTTTGGCAAGTGTAAAGATGTGAATATAATAACTACCATCTATTCATGTCACCAGTATTTTACTAAGATATTTTCATATCAAAAAAGGAGGAAGGACATATCTCATAGGGAACAGCCCTTCCCAAGAAAGAATAATAGACTGCCTCAAACTGACATTAAAAGAAAATAATGTAATAGATGTAACCCCAAAAATTGCAACATGAAAGTTTAATTTTCAAAATGACAATGAATGTAATTTCTGTGGTTTTCTCTGTAGATTTGTCATTTTGTAGATTTATATTTGACAGTGCATCATAGCATAGAGCTTTAATGTCAGCCTTGGGCGTGATTGGTTTTTTTTTAGACATTGTGGAAAGTTCGGATTCACAGAGCTCTGCTGAAAAACATAGAAGAACAATACTCTTTTTTTTGTTGTTGTTGTTAATCCTCACCCGAGGATATTTTCCCATTGATTTTTAGAGAGAGTGGAAGAGAGAGAGAGAAAGACAGAGAGAAATATTGATGTGAGAGAAACATATCAATTGGTTGCATCCTGCATGAGCCCTGACCAGGTCCAGGGCTGGGGAGAAGCCTTCAGTCGAGGTGTGTGCCTTTGACCGTAATTGAACCCAGGACCCTTCGGTCTGCCGGCAGTCGCTCTATTCACTGGGCCAAACCGGCTAGGGCAAGAAAAATACTCTTAATGCTATTTCACTTGATTAAAATATTTCACAGTATACAGGCTGGGAAGCAAATCCCCCATGCCTAAGCCACATACACGCACGTATCTGGCCTGACACACGCAGACATTCTGCCTTCTTTTCTTCAGGTGCAGGGAATAAGCTGTGGTGTCTGGTGCTGAGGTGTGCAGGAAGGATTCTGACAGATGAAGGAGGGATGTTTTGCGTGTGGGGGGATGCTCTCACCTAGGGGGCTGCTCCCACCTGGGGTGCCCAGGCAAAGGCCCTGATCGCCTTGAGTGAGGGAGGCAGGAAAGGAGCTGAGAAGGATGAAAGGGAAAAACCCAAACCCTCCTTCTCCCACTCCCAGCCATCCCAGTTCCTGTTTGAAGTCCCCTATTTAGGAACTGCTGTTGGAGAAACAGCTCCTTCCCTGAGTTCTCAGTGGCTCCATGGGCTGGAAGCAGGAACTGGGATTTCACAGGGATTAATAGAAGGTTCTTCTCAGTGTTTCGGAGCTCAGCTCCACGAGAACAGGCCTATGATGAGGGCAGTCCATGTGGTAAAGGCTGGGACTTTTAATGGACTTGAGTTCGGACTGAGCATGAAGAACCTCTGCCATTAGTCTCAGGCCACCTTAATAGAAATGTAATGTCCAGATCATGGGCTAGAGCAGGGTCATTTTGCATGGATAATATTTTTTTGGGGGTGGGGGCTTCTTGTGTTTTGTGTATTAGCAGCATCCCTCGCCTAAACCCACCTGTTGCCAGTAGCACCCTCCAGGGCAAAACAAAAAAGATCTCCAGACATTGTGCAATATTCCCAGGGGAGGGGGCAAAATGCCCTTAGTTAAGAGCCACTATTCTGCATATGCCATGTGGGGAGCTGTGTTCGGTTCTGAGCTCTCCATTGTGCGAGCCACAGTCACACACTGGGTTACCACGTCTGGAGGAGTGGGATGGACCAGGGGGAGGTGTACAGCAGCCTTGTCATTAGAACATTGGAGAATATTTAGACTGGAGTGTTTAGATGGGAAGAGAAGGACTGGGTGATGGTGTATGTTGAAGAAGGACAGCCCAGCTCTAAATCCTTCCCTTTTCTCTTCTTTTTCTTCCTCCAATATTTATTTTTCTTTGTAGCTCTTCCCTATCATTCCCCCCCGCTTTTCCTTTTCTCTGGCTTCATTTACCTTTCCATCAACTTTATATAACTACTAGAGGCCTGATGCATGAAATTTGTGCAAGAGTAGGCCTTCCTCCCCCCCGGCTGCCAGCACCGGCTTCCCCCTGGCATCCGGGACCCGGGCTTCCCTCATAGCCTCGGCTTTGTCTAGAAGGTCGTCCAGTCTAATTAGTATATTATGTTTTTATTATTATAGATTTTTATTGTGATGAAATATATATAACAAAACTTGCCATTCTCACCATTTTAAGTGTATAATTTGGCAGCACTGGTGCAACCACCACTGTTGCTGTTCCAAAAATTTTCATCACTCCAGACAGCATCCACTGAGTTTTATCCTTCTGCCCCATCACTGGGCACAGAGCCTTGCTGTAGTCCCTGACCTTGGGTGAATCCCACCCCCCATGCTCAGCAGGGATGGTGAGACTTGGCTGCTGAGTTCAGATTCCTATTAGCAGGTCTCAGCTGGGCTCTGTTTCCTCTCAGTTCATGTATATCCTAAATGCCTACACACCCTAAATGCCTTCATATTCCCAGCAGGTGTTCCAAACCATTCCAGTGTTCTTATTTGGCCTACCCCATTATCCCCCTGTGATACTATTTATAATCTTGTCTTTGTATCACTACAAATTGAGTTTACCTAATATGAATTTATTAAGCTCTTTCCCCTCCAGAATTTCACCCTATCACTATCACTTCTCCTTTAGGCTTTGTCTTGGAGGGTCATGTTTTTGTTGTTGTTGTTGTTGTTTTATTTCTAAAGCTCATTGTCCCACCTGAGACTATGGTCATGTCTCTTGCCTCCAGCACCTGGTGTGCAGCAGCCGTGCCCTCACTTTCTTGACATTTTGGTAAGCTCCTTCTGCATCTTCTTAACAGGCTGTGTTGGTTCGGGCTGCCATAACAAGAACCGCAGCTTACACAACAAACATTTATTTCTCACCACCATTCTGAAGGCAGGGAAGTCCAAGATCAGGGTGCCACCATGGTCAGGTTCTGTGCTTGATGGGCCACAGAGATGCTAGTGGATAGGTATCCAGCAGGTGCCCGCAACGGCTGGTTGAAGACAGAGCTGCCCCCCTGCTGTGGCTGGGGACCCAGCCCCTTGCAGTAGCAGAGTGTTTCTACATTTAAGTAGGAGGACGACTGTTATTCCAATTACTTCACACTTTGCCTCATGGCCCCTAGTTTTCCTTGCTTCACCCAGAATCCACAAAATCTCTCAAGAAAATACTCCATCTCCTGTGTAATCTTATCCCTTGAGACATAGAAGCTCAAACCCTGCCCAAGGGCCTGTGAAGCAGGGAGCAGACATCAGCAGACATCTCCATCTTCAGGCTGTTGCAATAACAACAAAACCCCTTCTGTTTTCCTTTCCAGTTGCCAAACAGAAGTCCCAGACATATATAGTGTGGGGTGGGGATGGGGACTTGCTTTTACCTGTGGGGTGTGGGCCTCTGCTCAGCCGACCACCAGGCCCTCTTACACCAACCAGAGAGGAGGTGTAACACTCCTCTCTGTTGAGAAATGTCAACATTTTCTGTACCATCCATTAAAAGGAAAGGTTTAGGCTGGAGTGCATGTAGCCTAATGTTCTCAAGTGCATGTGACCCATCCTTTTGGTTCACTTGACTAGTGCGACGGGTTTAATTCTCTGCTGCTCAGGTGGGTCTAGGGTGCCACCGATCAGCCGGTTCAGAGTTGTGGCTGGAGAGCCCCAGAAACATTTGGGTGCACCCTGCTGCTGGCACAAATGCGGATCAGTCTTATGTCCCAGGCTATGAGTGCCCAGACTTTATCTGGGGAAAAGTGGATCTGAAGTGTGTTGTGCTGTCTCTGCCCTCAAAGGTCTGGGTGGGAGGAGGCAAGTGGAGCGTGGAAGGGAATGCCCGGCTAATGGAGGAGAGAGGGGGTGACCCATTTGGGCTCAGAGTGACTGAAGTCTGCTCCCAGATCTACCAGGCAAGACCCTGAGAGTTCCCCATTGAGATCCTTTGACTTAAAGGCAATTATTTATCAGGATTTCAAGCACTGTGGATAGTGGTAGACATGCGCCTGAATTGGGGATATTGTCATCCCCCTTCTTTGTTTTTACACTAAACCCAGAGTTTGGTGTCTAACCCCACTCCACAGTGTGTGTTAAAGATTTAAATGCCAGCTGCCAAATTCCCTGCTTCATTTGGCCTCCAAAATATCAGGTCTGAAGGACGGAAGGAAGGCTCAGCTCAGCCCCTTCAAACGAGCGGCTCCTCAGAGTACCAAACGCTGCTATGGTGTATTGTCCTGTGGGGATAAAAATTAGTGGTTTTTCATGAGGGTTCAAGCTGCTGCCTTATTTATCGGCCAAAGATTCATACTCAGCTTATTGTTGCAACTGCAAACATGTCTGGCTTCCGAGTGTGAGTGTGGGGCGTGGAGTGGTAATGGAGGAAGGATTGTATTTTTCCTCTGCACCTAACCACCTATGGATTGCCTGATGTCATGACGTGTCAGTCGTTGGTGAGGTGTAGTTTAATGCAACATGAAATTAGATAAAACAATATGACCAAATTGACCCCGTCAGAACCTACAGCCTCAATGCAGTAGCCACCTGGGCTTCAGATTGGTTCTAGTTGCTAGAAGGGGGTCACAATTCAACTCTCCCTGGTACCTTGGAGTATCTGGGTGAAGTTAAAAAACAACCCAGACTTGTAATTTCCCAAAATAGTTATCACTGTGCATCTGCACAGTGAACACAAGAAATCAACATATGCTTAAGCGTCTGCATTCTGATTTTCTTGCTGATACCAGGGTTCATTTTCTTGAGGAGTGCTAGAAATGTTTCATTGTCTCAGCTTAATCATCGATTGATCCGTCAGGCTCCTCAGACAAACCCACAACTTGGACGTTTGGCAAATAGCTCATCCAGGAGGTCGAAATCTCAGTCCTCTGAGTTCTAGGCAAGCGATGGCTTTAAGATGTCTTTTTGCTTTTAAATATTTTGAAACCAATATATTGGGGTGGGGGGGCAAGGAGGGAGAAATCCTATTTGGAAGGAAACTTGGAGAGCCAGCTGCATGTGTGATAGAACAAGTTGCTTATAGATTCGTTTTATTTATTTATTTTTTTTTTATTTATTTTTTTTTAATAATTTTTATTTCTTAAAGTATTACAAATAGTATTACATATGTCTCCTTTTTTCCCCCTTCACATTTATTTCTTCGTGAGGTAGACCAGGGTCTGAACTTTGAAGGGGCCTGGCAGCCTTTGCTGGGGAGAGGAAACTTCTCGAAAGAGCACCTTATGAGCGCTTTAAATATCTTGCCAGGCGGGTGCAGTCACAGGAATGATTTTTTAAGATGTCAGGTTACATACTTTATGCACTAGTCTGTGGTTCTGATTGTGACTGAGTCAATTGTTTGATGTGTGGTTTCAAGCTAGTTGCATCGTGAGCAGAGCGCTCTTTGGTTGTTTTGATTTGTTCCCTAATTGTTTAGAAATGTCCTCGTTAAAAGATAAAGTAAACACGGTTTCAGGTGTTGAGCCGAAGGCAGGAATGACGGGAAGTTGGGAGGGGGACAGGGAAGATGGGAAAACCCATGTGGTCCTTTGAGATCAAAGCCTATCCCAGAAACAAAGGCTGTCAGAACACAAAAGCTCTTTGTACACCAAGCACGTCTCTGGTTACGGATGAACCCTCTCCAATAGCTGCTATCAAATTTGTCATATTTTATATCGAGTGAGTTGTGGTGTGCCTGGGTGAAATAAGAAA
>NW_005871191.1:2784099-2855169 GCF_000147115.1 Myotis lucifugus | reverse complement strand
CCAGCTCAGTGGATTTGAGAGTTTGTAAAAGCACAGTCATTCCCTCCTTGTGCCTCTGGCACAGCCCTGAGGGTAGGGCGGGGTCACAGGGAGTCGCCAGCGTGGAGGAAATAGCGATGGCGGCGTCTCCGCGCCCTCGCCTCCCCGGGACACCAGGACTTCTTGTCCCTCAGTGCCGGCGAGCAGCCGCGTGTCAGAGCTTCCCTCGCTCTCCGACCACTGCAAGGCCGTGGCCGCCTCTCCCTGTGGGATCTGGGGCCTCAGAGACCCGCCCCGAGCAAGCCCAGAGGATTCGAGGGTTCGTAAAAAACCGAGAATCCATTTGCAGCCCGCGTGGCGTGTGACTGCGTACCTCTGGTTTTGGTGCCTCCGTAGCTCCCACTCAGTCTCACTGCGCTTCTTTCTTTTCCTCCAGTTGTAGATCTCCCACTGGGCCAACTTCCCCATGGTTCTGAGTGGCGGTTGTTTACTTCATAGTTGATAGTTTCAGTGATGCTGTGAGAGAGCAGCACACACAGGTCCGCTCCCTACGCCGCCATCTTGGTTCTCCATAGATTCGTTTTAAAAAATGAAACCTTGAAACTTGAGGACTGAGGTCCCTGGGGCCACGTGATAAATGGGGATAGTTTTGCGGAGCCACACATTCCTTCCCTCTCTTTTCACATTTATTTCTTCGTGAGGTAGACCAGGGTCTGAACTTTGAAGGGGCCTGGCAGCCTTTGTTGGGGAGAGGAAACTTCTCGAAAGAGCACCTTGTGAGCGCTTTAAATATCTTGCCAGGTGGGTGCAGTCACGGGAGTGATTTTTTAAGATGTCAGGTTACATACTTTATGCGCTAGTTTGTGGTTCTGATTGTGTCTGAGTCAATTGTTTGACGTGTGGTTTCAAGCTAGTTGCATCGGGAGCAGAGCGCTCTTTGGTTGTTTTGATTTGTTCCCTAATTGTTTAGAAATGTCCTCGTTAAAAGATAAAGTAAACACGGTTTCAGGTGTTGAGCGGAAGGCAGGAATGACGGGAAGTTGGGAGGGGGACAGGGAAGATGGGAAGACCCATGTGGTCCTTTGAGATCAAAGCCTATCCCAGAAACAAAGGCTGTCAGAACACAAAAGCTCTTTGTACACCAAGCACGTCTCTGGTTACGGATGAACCCTCTCCAATAGCTGCTATCAAATTTGTCATATTTTATTCATGAGTTGTGGTGTGCCTGGGTGAAATAAGAAAAGCAAAGCTCCAAATCATCATCATGGCATAAGAAAAGATAAAATAGTGATTATTGTGACATTTTTGAAGAATTCTTAAGTCTCTATAATAATTTCTTTGAAAAAGTTGCCGGGAATGACTGGGTGTGTGGCGTGTATTTATGCTGGTTGGGGCGCCCGGGCTCAGTTCCACGCAGACCCACACCGACAGACTCTGCATATGGTGAATACGAGCATAATTAAGGAGAGGCCCCAGCAGTAGTTACATAGAAATAGAAACGCTGACAGGCATCTTGGCATCTATCATGCTCACATTTTTACTATGTGGTTGATCAAAAGAGTGCATTCTCCTGTTTTTATCCTTTTTTATGAGATGTGGGGTCTGGATTGGTGTGGAGAGGTTGGGGGGAATCCTGGCAGGAAAAGCCCACTTAAAAGTATGCCTATGCCCTGTCGATGTGGGACAGCAGCAAAGAGTTTAGGAAAGAAGCTGTGGGTTCACATCATGAATTGGAAAAGTAAGCTGAAGCACTTAAAAAAAAAGATACATCAACCTCACTGAACAACACAACCAAAAAGACCAACTGTTGTTCTCTAGGCTGCCTCTGCTGACAGGGGCTAGACTGTTCCTCATGGATTAACTAATTTATCCTGAGACACTTATCAACCCACGACTTCTTAGCTCATGGCCAACCCTCTCTACTCCAAATTACTTATGGTTTTAGTGTAAGATATTTATTCACTCAGGACTTATTTTCATCACACTGGATTCTACCCATCTGTGGACACTGCTGGATTATGAGCTACTTGAGAAAGCTGGTGAGAGAAAGCCTTCCCCCTGTAGTCTCTGCATGTGCCCCATTCTCATGATGGAGGAAAGTGACAGTGACAGATCTTTTCAAAGCTGCTCATTGGTTGATGGCATGTATTTGTCATGTAGATTCTGTGATAGGACATCTACTTTATCTTTGTTGCTATTGAATGGAGGAGAAAGTGAGTTTCAGAGGGATTACAGGACTTGTGGCTCAGATAATTAGTGTCAGGACCGATGGTAGAGGCCAGATCTTCTGACCCCCAAATTCCACATCGACACAGGGCAATGTTACCCAAACTTTTTCAGAGCATGCCACACACACACACACACACACACACACACACACACGGCTATATGTATATGTTATACTGGGGGAAAAAGGGGCTATTTTTGCCAAAAGTGCTCTGGCTGATCACTCGAAAGGATGAGGGGATCCAAACCTCAGACCTATTATTACCAGGGCCCAGCAGCATCTTCTAAGTGCCAGGGTGAACCAGGAAGGAGCTGGGAGGGCAGGGAATAGAGGAGTGTGTGTGTGGAGGGCCTGCATATAGAAGGTGTGTGGTATTAGCACAAGCTAGAGATGTGCTGGGGAGCAGCCACAATCCAGATGCAGAGAGGGTCAGCCCGGTAACAGCTGAGCAGTGTGCACTAGCAAGAGAATGCCAGCAGTTGGTGGTGTCATGCATTGTGCCCATCTCCTCAATGCCAGTGTTCACTGCATACTACCTGTGGGAATGTGGACTCTGTGTTGTCAGGTCATCAAATTTTTTACTGGACTTTTATGTGAAATCTCCCAACTTTTATACTGTATTCCATTGACTCCAAGGTACACACACCTATTCATGTATTAATAATTATGTAATAAACTAGTGTCCCGGTGCACGGATTTGTGCACATTGAAAGGAAATGAATAAGAAGAAATATTTTAATATCCCTATTTGCATCTTGCTAATGAAAAGAAAATAGGATTCTACCGAGTCTCCTATCCACCTACTCCAGGACTTCTGTGAGGATCAAATGAGATGAGGCATGGGAAAATGCTTCACAAACATTTGGTTAAACTGTAAAATGTTTGCATCTGGCTATAAAGCAAATTGGATTCCTGGGCTGAAGAAACTCCAAGGAGGCTAGTTGCTAGGGAGAGGAAGCCAGGTGTTGCTACGTGACGTCATTACCCGGCAGCCACAGCCACCATTTTGGGCTGGGCTGGGCTGAGGGTCACATTTTGTGCCACGGGGTCTTGGCAGCATTGGCTGTGATTTGGTGGGGTGTTGCTCTAGGGTGGTAGTGTGTCCCACTTGGGGGAAGCCGAGTGTTGGTTCCTCAGTGTCAGCGCCAGGGCCATTTATTTTTAAATGGCCAGTGTGTGTCATGGCAGCTCCTGTATTGAGTGTCTTCCCCCTGGTGGTCAGTGTGCATCATAGCTACCAGTTGGATGGACAGACACTTAGCCTTTTATATATATAGATGGTCTTATAGTCAATAGTGTCTCAAAGTTATAATTGATAGCTTTTGGTTTTCTTCCTTAGAGTGTGTAAAATATTGGTGTATCTTATTGTCCATGGTACCTTGGACCTGATGAACTTTGGTGTGTAGGTTGGGAGGGTGCACACAGCACTGGGGGCTAAACCAACCTGCTGATGCTGCACTTGGCCCAAGACTGGTCAGTTTGCCACTGCTGACCTGGAACCAGGACACCATGCAGGACCCAGTTCTTAGCTGCTTGTCATATCATTTGGGATAAACAAATACATGCTAATGCTGGCTTCAACCCAGACGATTTTCCCCCAGGTCTCGGGGTGAGGCACCTTATAGGAGAAGGCCTCCACCTGCCTCAACATGTATGAACCACAGGTTTCACTGGAAAGGAGACACACAGGGTGGTGGGTATTTGGCACAGTTTTCCACAGCACTTGGCTTTTAGCTACCTAATTCATGCCTAAGCTGGCCATAGCATTCTTTTTTGATATTTCATTTCAATAAGATCTCACCGTAATAGAAGCCTGTCCAGCCCACTGGTGTGGACTTCAGTGTGTGTGGGGACTCCTGCTTTGATTCTCTCTTTTTAAAAACGTGTGACTTTGGAATCCCTTCTCTCTCAATCTTTGAGTGACTGACTGGAGAAAAATCATTTCTTTTTTGGGGCCTTTATCTTGAAAGATGTTCTGAGAGCTCATTTACATATTGATCAATCAGCAAGTATTGTCTGAGAGTCTGCCCTGCTGCTGTGTGGCGGCCACTGTTGGGTCCTAATTGTACCAGAAGAAATTGACAGACATCCTCCTCTTGAGGGGCTCTTGGTCTAGGTGCAAGGAGGAGAGAACCAGCAATATATCTCATTCATTCAACAAAGATTTATTGTACAGCCATGTGACAGGCACTGTTTTGGGTCTTGGAGATGTAGCAGAGAAAAGGCAGTCTCTGTCTTCATGAACTCTGTGTTCTGGCAATCACAATAAACAAGTAGTTATATGAGACATAAGTTAGTAGCTTTAGATAGCAACGTATACTATGAAGGAAATAAAATAGCCATACTATAGAGTGGAAAAAAGGAGAGGATTGACTTTAGGTAAGGTTATTGGGGAAGGCTTCCCCACAAAGGTGATGTTGGAGCTTGTGCCTGAAGGAAGGAGTCAGCCATGCAAAGATTATATTATTAATGATCACTTACATTTTATTTACTTATTGATTTTTTAGAGAGAGATTTGTTGTTACACTTATTTATTCATTCAGTGATTGAATCTTGTATGTGCCCTCACCGGGGTTTGAACCCACAACCTTGGTGCATTGGGATGATGCTCTAACCCAGTGGTCGGCAAACTGCGGCTCGAGAGCCACATGCGGCTCTTTGGCCCCTTGAGTGTGGCTCTTCCTAAGCCTTAGGAGTACCCTAATTAAGTTAATAGCAATGTACCTACCTATATAGTTTAAGTTTAAAAAATTTGGCTCTCAAAAGAAATTTCAATCGTTGTACTGTTGATATTTGGCACTGTTGACTAATGAGTTTGCCGACCACTGCTCTAACCAATTGAGCTACTGGACCAGGGCCATGCATTTTTAATGATGAACACTTTTCATGTACTGAGCACTGATTACCTTCTTTATATTCATTAACTCACTTAATCCTTATAGTAATCCCTACTAATCCTGCATGGGAGATCGGTATTATGAGCCCCATTTTATAGAACGAGGTTCAGGGAGGTTAGATCACTTGGCCAAGTTTTTAGGTCCAGTAGGTGACAAAGCTAAGAGTTGAATCAGGCTGTTTTGTTCCAGAGTCCACATTCTTGGAATAACTGGTACAAAGGCCCTTAGGATCAAAAAAGTTTAAGGGGCTCAAGGATGGTCAGTGTGGGTGGAGGTACCCAAGGGGGCCAGAGAGCTCAGCCAGGGCCAGAGTCAAAGCTTGGTCTTCATTTCAGCCCCAGCTGCCCTCCTGAGTCTAAGGGGTCTTTCAGGCCATGCTAAGGAGTTAGGGTTTTATTTAAATTGCATTAGGCTGTGTGGTTGGTTGAATAATGATCACCTACCCTTAAAGACATACATGTCCCCCCTGCTGGGTAGCTCAGTTGGCTAGAGTGTCATCCTGATAGGCCAAGGTTGTGGGTCCCCCTCTCAGGGTACACACAAGAATCAACCAATGAATAGATAAATAAGTAGAGCAACTAATCTCTCTCTCTTTCTCTCTCTCTCTCTCTCTCTCTCTCTCTCTCTCTCTCTCTCTCCCCCCCTTTCTCTCTCTTCCTCTCCCTCTCCCCCTTCCTCTCTCTAAAATCAATAATAATAAAAAAAGATAACCATGTGCTAATCCCTAGAACTTGTGAATGTTACTTTACATTAGTGGTTCTCAACCTTCCTAATGCCACGACCCTTTAATACAGTTCCTCATGTTGTGGTGACCCCCAACCATAAAATTATTTTCGTTGCTACTTCATAACTGTTAATTTTGCTATTGTTATGAATCATAATGTAAATATCTGATATGCAGGGATGTATTTTCATTGTTACAAATTGAACATAATTAAAGCATAGTGATTAATCACAAAAACACTATGTAATTATATATGTGTTTTCTGATGGTCTTAGGCGACCCCTGTGAAAGGGTTGTTCGACCCCCAAAGGGGTCTTGACCCATAGGTTGAGAACCGCTGCTTTACATGCTAAAAGTGACTGTGGATTTACTGAAGTTAAGGATCTTCAGGTGGGGAGATGACGTGGATTATCCAGGTGGGCCCAATGTAATCGAAAGTGTCCTCATGAAATGGAAACAGAAAGGTCAGATAGAGAGGAGGTGAAAGCAGAGGGCGGTTGGTTATGAGATGTTGACTGCTGACACTGAAGATGTAGGAAGGAATACAACCAAGGAAAGCTGGAAAAGGCAAGGAAATGACTCTCCTCTAGGACCTCCGGAGGGAGTGCGGCCCTGTGCAACCTTGGTTTTGGTCCAGTGAAACCCATTTTGGGCTTCTGACCTCCAGAACAGTAAGTTAATACATTTATGTATTAAGTCGTTTTAAGCCACTGAGTTTGCAGTAATGAGTTGTAGCAGCATCAGGAAATTAATACAGGCAGTTATTTGAGGGTTTAAAGTAAGGGATGAGGTGATTGATACATGACTTGATTTTGAAAAAGGTCTCCTTGATTCTCTGATTGATACATGGGATGGACAGAGAGTCTGAAAGCGGGGAGAAGAGGGAAGAGAAGAAGGGAGGAGAGGAGGAAAGACACAAGTGGAAGCAAGTTGACATACGGTGTTTGCTGCAATATTACAGTAGTCAAGAGGATTGAGGGTCAGGGTGGTGATGGAGGTGGCACTCAGGCTTGCTGATAAATGGGAGTGCTCAGAGGCACCCTGAGAATTAGGGAGCAGGCAGAGGAGGACATGAAGGAGGTTTAAGATGGTCCCAGAGCTACGAGGAAAACCGGAAGAAAGTGCCAAAAAGACAGAGTGCTTCTAAAAGGAGAGAGAAGAACTCTGTTTGTGAGGTTGCCAGAGGTCCGTTAGGCTGAGGATAGAGAGTTGGCCACTGGACCTGGCACAATGCAGGCTGTGAGATGGTTCTACATGAGTGGTACTAAATACTGCCTGGGTGTCTCTCTCCAGACCGAGTCTGTCTTATTCACCACGGTATGGAGCCTGCCACAGAGAATGTGCTCTACAAATGTGTTGGCATGGATGAATGACTGAATTTTGAAGTGGGGAGGGAAAACCACCCTTAGTTGGGGCTCCAGAAGCTTTGTAGAGTTAGAGGTGTTGGGTTGGGCCTTGAGAGACAGGTAGGGTTTGGATAGGCGCGGAGGAGGTGGCTGGAGCTTCAGGTGGGAGGAGTTGAGATGAGATTACATGCCCATTCAGAATACTAGGAGCTCCTCATCTGGGCCCAGCACTCAGCGAGCTCACCCTGGGGCCTGAGAGGGCTTTGCTGGAAAATGAACTAACAACCATTCTTGGAGGGGGTAGTTCACGGAGCCCAACAGAGTATCTGCTAGTTAAGTCAGATCATACCCACATAGACTCCCTGAGAACCCACCAGACACCCTTTGAGATGAATTATCATGAAGACACTGTTTGATAGACTATTTAATTTACTGAACACTGACTCAGTGTTGTTACCCTAGTCTAGGGCTAGGACATGCAAGAGCCAAGTTACTTGCAGGAATGATCAAAGACCAGTTTCTCCCCAAATTGACATTTTCATTACTTTAAAAAAGCTTCAGTAAATGAGGATTGTCATTTTTGCCCTTGGTTGTAGATCTTGTTTGGGAGGGCTGTAGGGAGAAATTTGTGGAGAGGGAGCCAGTAGCCAGGAAGCCATTGGCAGTTGAGTTCAGGAGCAAGCAGCACTTCCAATGAGTCTTTTTAAGGGTGACATTAATGCTTAAGTTGATTGGAATAAAATCTCTAATGAAGAGGTCAGTTTTCAAGTCTGCAAGAAATCACACCCATAGCTCTCTCCCTTTCCGCTCAAAGCCCGGAGTCTCAGGTGTCCAGAGAGCTTTACTGCCCCTCCCCTGCTCAGGGTTGAAAGGCCAGTAATTGAAGTTTCCCCAGCAGCTGAGAGCACAGACACCCTGTGGCCAGCACAGATAGATAGATAGCTAGGGAGACCTCCCCGGCAGTGACTCTGGAACTAATTAGCTAACAAGGCGTGTAATTAGATCAATGCACGTGAGGTAAGAGCTGATGATGTGCTTTTTAGGACAGCGGATATAAAGGAGATGCAAAGAAAGCGTTGCATTGAGGAGTTCCACATTATTAATCCTGTTGGAAATATTCAGAATACTAGCATTGACAGAGAAAAGAACCTCCTCCAGCAGCCGTGCCCAGCGTGGGCCCTAACCTGTGGTCAGTATCAGGCTGGGGATGGAGTGGTGGTGAGCAGTGATGGTACCTTGTTCACCACTTGGTTACTGTTGGTTTACCTGGGACTGAGGCTGCTTTGTGATGACCCTCTGTTGTGGAAAGTTGTGGAAAATATTTTCCCCCTTCCCATAGCATAGGGAGAGATTCCCACATTACTTTCTTGGCATATATAGTGACCAGGCCTGCCCTAACCTAATAGGCCTTTTATTTCTGTAAGCATCCCCTCTAGCTGCCCTCTTGTCCTCCTTCAGCTCATTTGGAGAGAAAAGAATTGCCCATTTGAAGCGTGCCAAGCCCCCTCCTTCTCCCTGGGTGCAGATTTTTCAATGCAGACCCCCAAACCCTCAATGTAATCACAAGCGTCCTCACCTCTGACCCCTGGGACCCCAAGAAAGCAGATTTTACCTCCCACCCTGCCCTCATTCCCTACTTCTCATTCATTCCTTCACCTCTGTCTGAGATGTAATGCTGCCCTCTTGGTCCCCAAGTGCCAAATTTGTGCAGTTTCTAGGGTAAGATATCGCTGAGGCCACCAAAGTAGTTTCTCATCGAGGCTCAGACAGTTTGCTAATTAATATGAATTTGGTCACTGCAGCCTGTGTTGAAGTTGAACCAATTTCCCAGGGGTGGAAAGTCAGACATTAATCCACTAAACCAACTAAATTACTTGCATGTGAGAGAGAAGACAATTTCATCAGGAGTATTTTCCTGTGGTTTGACACCTTAGCTTTGCAGGTTGTGGACTTTTAAGAGCATTTTTTCTACTCTGATGACAGGGGAGCCCGGATTCCCGATAGAAAAGTTATGTAATTAAGATGCCTTAAGTTAAACACACGCTTAAGCTGTTTGCATGTCACCATGAGGGATGCCAGCTCTGCTTTGAAGCTGGGAAAAGAAGTAGCCAGCGCTGTTTCCCCCGAAGAGTCACCTTCTGCTTCTCCATCTTTGCCCACCAACCCGGGAGCTTACCTTTGAAACATTAGCTGTTCACCCCAGTAATTGCTCCATCCTCTACTTTAATGAAAACCTATTAAACTGAAACAATAATTAAAATGAGACATCATCTCTGTAGGAGGCTTACATATTAAAATTACTGTGCATTTCAATGCGGGCAGATTTTTATTCTTGAAACACAGCATTTGAAGCAACATGTGAAAATGATTTATAATGAATAATCATGAATTAGCTTGGCGGTTAACATGATACCCTACTGTTTACTATTGAATTTGAGTAGATGTGGCAAGGTCAAGGCCAATACCACATTTAAAATATCTCTTTCATGCCTGAGAATTAGGACTGTGCCCCAAAGGGAAGTAATTATAATTAGGTCAGCCCACTGCTCTGATTTTAAAAAAAAATATATTTTATTGACTTTTTACAGAGAGGAAGGAGAGGGATAGAGAGTTAGAAACATCGATCAGCTGCCTCCTGCACACCCCCTACTGGGGATGTGCCTGCAACCAAGGTACATGCCCTTCACCAGAATCGAACCTGGGACCCTTGAGTCCGCAGGCCGATGCTCTATCCACTGAGCCAAACCAGTTAGGGCCCACCGCTCCGATTTTTAAACAGGCTAGAGAACAAACTTTAACATATGGAAGAGTTTTGGGTCCTGGAGGAGGGATGCCGCTGAGGTAAGGGAGACCTGGCGTTGGAGTGGAAATGGAGTAGACAAGCTGAAGGATTATTTCTTGCCTGGGGATTAGAGAAGCCACGCAGAAATATATAAAAAGAGCTGCAAAATTGGGGTCAGAAGCTTTGTCTCTGCTACTTATTGGAGGTGGGACCTTGGGCAAGTCACTCCTCTTCTATAAGCCAGCGATTCCTTATCTTTCAAGTGAGGCTAGCAGTGCCTATCCAATGGGCTTCTATGAACATGAAATGCCGTCATGTGTGAGAACACATTGGCAAATGTTAAAGCTCACACTTTAGGGTGTCGGTTTCTGAGCCTTCTTTGCAGAGCTTCTCAGAAATGTCCTAAAGCGAGGTTGAGGGAGGGGAGATACTTATTGAGCACAAGCTGTGTGCTAGTCATGGTCCAAATATGCTTTCATTCCTCCTTACTGAACCCTCCAGGATGGGCGGGTTTACTACCGTGTTACAGGTGAGGCAACTCATGCATGAAGGAAGGAAGCTGAGTTATCCAAGATCTCCCAGTTTCCCTGGGGGAGCTGGCGTTCAAACACTGGGTGAGCTGAGCTAGATGGACGGGGCTGAGAGACAGAGGTTCATCTACCCTCTTAGCATCTTTCAAATACACTAGGCACCGTGTTATACATTACGCCCCCATGACTTGGAAATTTGTACCATTTGCAATGCAGTCTTATTATGCAATCTTTTCACCAGTCTTTCCTTTTCTGTTCTCCTGCCCTGTAATTCAGATAGAGCTGGCATCCCTGCTTTACCTCTCTCTGTATTCAGAGGCATCCAGCTGGGATGGGGGTGGAGGGATGAGGGTTAGGGAGCGACTTGATCACTGATGTGGGGAGGCCGCCTAAAGAGGAGTGGTTACAGTTTGCTAATTTCTTAGTGACAGGGGGAAGTGTGGCTTTTCCTAACTGGCATTTTAAATGTTTATGATCAGAGCTCAGCTGCCTCACCAGGCCTGCCTAATTAGTAAAATTATGGGGGTGCTGCAATCTCTTTTGATTGAATAACATAGTAATTACAAAAATTGATTACTATCATGTGTCTCAGGGTTCCTTAGGTTTAGTCCCTGATGGAGGAGTTGAGGACGCTCAGCTGGCTTGTTTATTCCTTAGGCAGCTCATTACTTTAATGTACTTTTTGTCAACAAGTTGGGGTTGTAGTTGAGTGTCCTTGGTAAACCTCTTTTGCTGTGTTGTGGTCCAGACTTTGGAGTCAAGCCATATTAATTATTAATGTAATAGACATCTAGTAAATCTCTACCATGTGCCCGGCAGTGTGCAGTGTACGGGGTGGTACATACTGGGAAACCATTCCTGGTGGAATATCCAGTCTAGTGGGCATGGTAGCCATTAATAACCTGATTATATGCATGAAACCTTGATGATGATGAAAATACAGTGAAACAATTCAGGGAACCCGAGCTGGCCTGGGGCAGTCAGGGAAAGCCCGAAGGAGGGACAATTAAGCTTGCACCCGAAGAAGAGGAAAATAAGAGAGGTCACTGCAGATAGGAATGCACCAAGGTGGGGAGGAGCACGACCCTGGAAAGAAGGAAAAGGCTTGTGTGGCTGGAGTGCGGAATGCGAGAGGGTTGGGGAAGCAGAAAGAGAAGATGATAAAAAAGTAAGCAGGGCTGCCAGGTGAATGCCATGGAGTGTCATGCGAGAGTCAGTTTTATCTTTACTTACCTTGAGCCTGGATAAGCCATAAAACTTCTCTGTGCCTCAGTTTCTTCACCTGTAAAATGGGGAGATGTTGATATTTAGCTCACAGAAGTGTTATACAATAGACTGTTCATAAATATTTCCTGAGTGGATATAATGTGTCAGGTCCTGGGTACACGATGGTGACTTGTCCCTTTTCCACACCCTAGCACCGAGATCACACACGTGGGTGACTAGCAGATGTAGCACAGGGAAGTGGTGTGTGGAACCAGCCTGCCACATTGGGATCTCAGCACCATGGCTTCCTAGCCCAGTGTCTTTCAGAAAATTACTTCAGTTCTGTAAGCCTTAGTCTTTCTTGTCCGTAAAACAGGAAGAGGAATAAAGTATTGTAAGGGAAATGATATGTGCAAAACAGTTAGCTTGCGCTTGGCAGCATAATAAGCCATACACGTTTGCTGTTTATCATTCTGGCTTCTGGAGCTAATGGCGGTTTAATGGGATGCTATTGTGAACTTGTTAGTGGAGATAGAAATTCCTACCTGTGAAGTGGGAGTCTCCTGGCATCCCCACCGGTTTCTAATTGTGATTTCTGCTTCTTTGCAAGCGGCTTAGATCAATAACACCTGACGTTCTCAAAGAAAGGCTGCAGGACCTAACAGTGGGACACATGTCCCCTTCCCTTCTGACAACAGGACTCACCCTTGGATGCTTGGCAGGTTCTGAAGTGGCAAATTTCCTCTGTACTCAGAAATGAATAGCCAACAACCATTTCAAATTAACAAGTGTTGCTTTACCTTTTGGGGCCAGTCTTCCTACCAGCTTACATGGGCCTCAGGCCAGGAGCCTGTGCCATGTCCTATATCAGGATTCTGCCTTGGGTTGAGGCTCTCGGTGTAAATGTGCTATAATCGCTAAGATGTTGCCTGGATTCCCCATCAGTCAGAGCCGAGGTGGGCTGCCCTGGTGTGTTTGTTTTGTCATGTTTCTGGTTGCTGCTGTGTTTGCTTGTTCAATTCATCAATTGTTGGAGAGTTTCCTTAAGATTAAGTGGAGTAGCCCAGCAGGTGTGGCTCAATGGTTGAACCTTGACCTATGAATCAGGAGGTCCTGGTTCAGTTCCCTGTCAGGGCCTATGCCTGGGTTATGGGCTCGGTCCACAGTAGGGAGCGTGCAGGAGGCAGCTGACCAATGATTCTCTCTCATCATTGATGTTTCTATCTCTCTCCCCCTCTCCCTTCCTCTCAGAAATCATTAAAAATATATTTTTAAAAAAGAATAGGTTGAATAGATGCTTTCCTGTTGGACTTTGAGTGAGTGATATGCTTGCAGAGAAAGAAAAATGCAACAAGGATAATGGGAAGCGCGTGGGTGTTCACATCCGCAGCTCGATCCCTCAGCGAAGGCCTCTTCTCCCCCTCTCTCCTGCTTGGTAAATGCGCATTCATCTTTTTTGACTTAGGCTCAAAGACCCATCCTCCACAGATGTCATTCCCAGTCTCCACAGGCTCCCTCCTTCCCTTGTGCATTGCCCCACTCTACCTGTTGTCACCAGGTAACGTCTTGCTCAGGAAACCATCCTCGAAGGCAGAAATTGCAGTTTTACTTTCACCTCCTTGGTGCCCAGCACAGTGCCTGGCACAAAGGAAACACAAGTATATTCTTATCCACAATGAAAATAATACCCATTGCACCCTAGGAATCAGGGAAAAGATAAATGAAGTTGCCTGTATCTTAGAGAAGAGTGCGAGTACCATTGTTTAATTTCTTCTCTACTGCCTAATCTCCTTTCTTCTTCACTCAACACTGTTTTACTGATGCATAATCACTACATTAGCATTTTTAGTGTTTCTTTAAAAATGACTAGGTAGAGCTGCCTCATCCCAGGAAAGAAAAAGCACTTAACCCTTGCTGCTGAGTTAGCACTTCTTAACTCGATCATGCAACACCTCGGGAATCTGGAACTACGTTCCTTTTCCCCCTCTTTTCAAAACGTAAAGTGTTCACCCAAAGCGGCGGTTGTGTGGGAAATTACTGTGATGCAGTGAGAGACTTCAAGTGCACCCCCAGAGGTCACAAAACAGAAAGCTTCACAGACAGACCAAATTAAAATGCTGGAATCATTTTGCTTATTAAATCAATTAAACATATCCAGGAAGAAGTAAGGGAAAGAGATAGAGTAGGCTGATACACTTAGAAAAGGGTACAAGTGGAGTGGGGGGAGGATAGGAGACCCCACTGGATTCCTGGCTTGTCCACTGGTCATATCTTCAAATTTCCTCTCTGCCCTATCAGCTTTGTTGCTGATGCTGTGGTTACATGGATTGGAGCTGAGGTTATAAAAAAACGTGGTACAGTACAGATAGAAATGTATTGCCTAAATTAAAAAAAAATCTCTTCTCACCCACCTAAGACCATGATACATCCCAGAAAAGCATTTTGGATGACTAGTTCCTAAGCTGCAACTGACTGGGTCAGCTTAGAGTATCTGTTTTGGGGGGGATAAAAGGAAAAAATGGGTTCAGTGGATGGGAGGTGCCTGGAGCCAACATGCTTTATCTATTGGAGAGAAGCAGGGACAAGCACATTTGTCTACAGCTGTAGTTCACCTGTTAATTTGGTGATCAGCGGTGGGTTTTATTTAGCATTTCTCAGAGTATATGTGGGGCCACAGTGGGAATGGAATGAGTGTCAAAGATGGGTGTCGTATTTAGGGATGACATAGCTATCACTCTGAAGGTGTCATGATTTGTACATAATGACTTGGTCCTCCCACCCTTTCTATTTATAAGTCGTACTCTTACTCAATCCTTTTTTAATGTGTGTTCAACACACTTGTGTTAAACATAGATGGAATAAATGAAACATGTTTCACAGGTTGCTAACTTGCTATCTATATTTAACATGTCCTATGAGCTTTATCCATCCCACTTGTTTTTCTTTAGCAGAATTGAATATTCTGAAATACAGCAAACATACATTATAGTGGTTGAATATGGAAGTATGATATTCACTGTAGGTTCTCAATTGGTTTTCATCGGTTGCTCTTTTAACTCCAGGATAAAAGCAGGCTACTGCAAAGTAGGTGACATCTCACTATATTCAGTAATTGACAGCTTTACATTTATGGTGATCTGGAAAATCAGTAGAGGAGAAAAATGATAAAAAATCTGGGTGTTTAAATAGCCTCAATACCCTATTTTGCTATGATGGGTAAACAAAATGGTGAGACTAGGAAAGAACCCAGAGACTGTGCAGTTCAGTCCTCGGTTTTCAGATGTGGAGGGTGAGGCTCAGAGGGGTAAAGCATCTTATGCTAGGGGCACAGCGAGGTGTCTGCTAAACTCAGAGCAGTCATTAGTCCCTTGAAACCTGGTCCAGTTTGCTCACCTCTGTACTGTAAGAAGTGGGAATATTTCCGTGTTTTTTTAGTGGCTGAATTATGGTAAACATTTACTCAAAAGAGCTTTTCTGAGAATGAAAATGTACATAAAGTCTCAATGTATCAAAATAGATTTTTTTATATTTTACTCTGCTGAGCGCTAATGGGGTCTTTACTTCAACGTGCCAGTCGCTCTCACAGAGAAGTGGGAAAATCTGGCTGAAGAAATGTTCCCATGGGTGAGCAGGTGTGGTGGGATGTAGTAGACCTGTAGGTGGGGTGTCCTACAAAGAGGAGGGGCTGAATTGATGCTGACCCTCATTTTCTTTAATTCCATGGCTGCTGGCACTTGAGAAGTACCCTTTGATTCCCTAGTTTTCCAAACGACATTCCTATATTCTAATATGTGTGCTTCCTTGAAGTAACACTGTAAATGACAAAAAAAGTAGAAAATACATAAATTCAATATGTTATTATTGGCTGCCTGTTTTCTGCCAGGCACTAAGAACTATAGATAGAATAGTAAATAAATAAATATGCCCGCCCTCATGGAGCTTATAGTCTCGTGGCAAAAGAAGGGAAATTAGATAAGGAATGTGAAATAAGATTATGGGAATATAAGGGAATAATAAACGGATCACAGTATATA
This sequence comes from Myotis lucifugus, assembly GCF_000147115.1. Classification (NCBI taxonomy): domain Eukaryota; kingdom Metazoa; phylum Chordata; class Mammalia; order Chiroptera; family Vespertilionidae; genus Myotis; species Myotis lucifugus. Next base: position 2,839,444 of record NW_005871191.1, on the reverse strand, counting down.
TGTTATGAAAAGGTGAGATGGAGAGAATAACCAGAGTGGTGTGTTAGACATTTGCGGAGAGCCTGTTTTGGAGGAATGGCCCAGGAGGTTGCATCTGCAGCCAGAGCTGAAGGCGGAGGGGCCAGGCATGTGAACAGTGGGAGAAGAGCACTGTGGGTAGAGAGAGAGGACAAAGACGCTGAGGCAGGAGTGGGCTTGGGAAGCTCCTCTTGCAACCGAGAAGAGTGTGATGCTGTGGGGAGAGGTGGGCAAGAGTCAATTTCTATGTTACCTTGCAGGCCATGCTAAAGAGCCTGGATTTTACCCTGGGAGCAGTGGGAAGCCGTTGGAAGGTTTCAAGCAGGAAACGGAAATGATTCTGACTTATGCTTTTAAAGAGCTCTTTGGCTGCTGTGTGGAGAGTGGAGAGAGAAGGTATTCTGGAAGCACACCTTCTCCTTATCTCAGCCCTTGACCAAAGCTGACAGCAGGTCACCTACCAATACAGTAGTGAAGGCCTTCTTTTGGGCAGAAAAGCAGATGTCCAACTAGGGTTATGCTGGTAGAGTGATCTCCCTGGGTTGGGAGGACCAACCTTCATGCCATTCCTAGCCTGACTTTTGTAGATGGTAGACTGTGGTGTTCTTTGCTGTGCTGCAAATTTAAACTAGCTGCTCATGGGATTATGGAAGGTTAAGTTCAGGAGGCCTTGACAAATGACCTAGTCCAGTGGTTGGCAAACTGCGGCTCGCGAGCCACATGCGGCTCTTTGGTCCCTTGAGTGTGGCTCTTCCACAAAATACCACGTGCAGGCGCGCACGTACAGTGCGATTGAAACTTAGTGGCCCATGCGCAGAAGTCGGTATTTTGTGGAAGAGCCACACGCAAGGGGCCAAAGAGCCGCATGTGGCTCACGAGCCGCAGTTTGCCGACCACTAGTCCATACCCTCATTTTGCAGATGAAGGGACTGAGGCCAAACTAAGGTCAAGAATTCAAGGCTTTCTTTTTGTCAGAAGCCACTCTTTAGCTGAGGTGTTTTAAGGTCTGCACACAGGTCTGGGGTGTTGGTGGGCAGCGCAGCGGTGTAGCCTTTGTGTTCTGTGTTTTCAAAGGCTCCTCCTGCAGCCCCCGAGTAATAACCGGGTAGTTACACAGTCAGAGGACGCGGTCTGGGAACCACGAGTCCCACTAAACCCCTTTGCTGTTCATTTGTCATTCTTTGAAGAGTTTTCTCCAGCTCAGCTCCCTTGGTGCCACTTTCTGATGCCAGGCAGCGTAGTGTAAAATGAGGAGATAATACCCGGTTTATCATGACAAGGGGGAGTCCGCGTACGAAATGATGAATCTCTCTCATACGCGGATGTTGCAGCGAGAGAGATTCCTGTCTGGGCTCTCGCACCTCTAGGCCTGGACTTGAATAAATATTTCATGAGGAAAGTCACCCACTGCATATGTGCAGAGAAATTCCAGGCACGTGTATGGATCACGAGCATGCCTTGTATTTATTCTCTAGGCAAAGCGGAGTTGTCTGGTATTATTAGCGCTAGTAAATCTCGGTGGGGTACAAAGCAAGGACGGGTTTCCCTAGGTGCATTGTGGAGAGAAGGTCACAGAGCCCATGGGAAAAGTGGACTTGGAGTCTGTGGAGTGGCGTTTGGATCCTGCTAGACTCTGGATTCTCTGGAGTTAGGCCCCATCTATTTGCCTGCCTCTCACTTTATTTACAGCAACTTAATCTGTTTGCAGCAGGCCAACTTGCTCAGTGTCCTGTCAAAATTCCCATCAGAACACCCCTGGCCAATTGTGAACGTGTCAAAGTGACAAGTGGGCACGGTGGCTGGGATGGCATTTCTGGGTTTTGCATTGAATGAGCGAGCTGTATGGAGTGGTGGCTGGCGTCTGAAAATGAAAAGTATTGACAAGAGGGGGAAATGAAAAATGCAACCTGGATCCTTTGGACACGGCATTTTTAACTGTGCATCTTCTCTCCTCTTCCTTCTCATGTTCTCTCTCCTCTTTTTTCTTCTGCATTTTTTCTTTCCTTCTTCTCCTCCCCTCCCCCACTCCTGTTTCTCCTGCTCTTCTTTCTTGACTCCTAGACACACACAGAGAGATCCATGCAGCCCCTCACGTGAGTGAGAAATTAATTCAGCTGTTCCGAAACAAGAGTGACTTCACCTTTGTGGCCACTGTACAGCAAAAGCCGTCAACGTCAGGAGTGATCCTGTCCATTCGGGAACTGGAACACAGGTAAGAAAGCTCAATCTTAGAAACCTGGGTAGGAGGAATGCACTTGCACAGAACGCCCCGGGATTTAGAGGTAGTAGTTCTGAGAGAACATGCAGCTGGCTGAGGCCTTGCTTCTGTTGAACACATCAGTACATTTACTTTGCATTAAGAATTTACTGTGGGCCAAGTGGCTTTCTTGTTTGCTCTCCAAGGACCGCTCACGGGTATCTTTCTGAGCGACCTCTAGCTTCTGGTGGACCTTGCTCACATGAAACCACATTCTATCCATCATATTTAGATCATCACGCAAGCTAATGAGTAATATTTAACAGTAACGTTTAATAAGTGTGTATTGTGCAGAACTGTGCTTGACACTGGGAATATTAAGGTGAATAATAGGGAATTTTTATTCTAAGGATCACCTAAGTTAATGGGGAAGAGGGACAAATAAATATCACAGAGTATTATAGATGCAATGCTAATACGCTGTGTTTAGGAAATAAAGGCAATAGTGGTTAATCTCAGAATGTGTTGTGGTAAACCACGAAAGGCTTCAGGAAGGGTGATGGTTGTGTAAGGACAAAAGTGAGTAGATATTTGACAGGCTGAATGGGAAGGAGTAAGGGATCAGAAGAACAGCATCCCAGAAAGAGGTTGCCATGATTTTGAGACGGAACGGGTAGGTTGGTAAAAATAGTAACTAACGTTATTTTGAGCACTGATCAATGCCAACCATTGTTCTAAACATTTACACTAAAATATTAAACACTTAAAATATTTTAACTCATTAATATGTGAGATACTGTAGGGTTTTTTTTTTTGCGGGGGGGAGGATGTGAGTGAGTTCAAGGATTTTTGAAATTTTTAATGCTTGGACTGGTTTAAATATATAGGTAATACCTCGTTTATAAATGTTTCTGATAGGATTAGCATGACTATATTATGGGCTGATAATTTGATTTTGGGGAGGCTGGGAAATCTATTATTGGAAATGTTCATTTTCTAATTCTTTCATGTTATTCTATTTAATTTTAAACTTTTCTTTGGATAAACTTAAATTTTGTTAATCATATTTCATTATGTTTGCATTTTTTGGAGCAAAGAGTTGGACATTATATTTTATGTAATAACATTTTATACTTGTGGTGATATTTTTTTAAAGCTGTAATGTAAAACATGTATTTCCTTCTTTTCTTGGCTGGGCTCATCATGGGATTGTGTAATCTATTGGTGTTTTTAAAATGAAACAGTTCTCAGTTTTGTTGATCAAGGCTACTGCTTTTCATTTTAAGTTCATTGATTTCTGCTTATTTCCTTTTCAATCATCTTAGTGATTTTACTAGCTTCTTGAATGTTCGTTTATTTTCATTATTTTCTGTTTACTGAGTGCTTTTTCTTGTATTACTTTGAATTCAGCACATTAATATCACTATATAATGTTTTCATTTTCTGTACCTTTCTATAGTTTTAAATTTCAATTTGACATCCTCTTTGATCCAAGTTAGGGGAGTGTTTAAAAATTTCAAAGTGATTAAAATAAATATTTATTGTATGACCTGGTTTTATTTACAGACATCAAAATGTGCTTTAAGACTCCTAGACTTTCTATTTTGCTGAAAACTTTTTTCTGAAATTGGGTTTTTGCTGAAATGGTGGCTGTGTACCACGCTCAATATTTTAATTTTGGGGGCACATTTTCAAAGAATGGGTAGCTATTGTGTATATAGATACATACATATACAACTTTGTATGCAGTACTGTTCAGTTATCTGGCTCCTATGCATTTTTAGTTTTACTTGAATGATGACATTCTGAGAGAGGTTGATTAATAACTTTCACTGTGATGAGAATTTTGCCATTCCCCTTGGGTAGGTTTGAGAGCCAGCAGGACTAGATATGTCATGCATTACTTGTACCCCATTTCATTGACCAGTCCTGGGAAATTGGGTTTAGCGGTGGGTGAAGGCTGAGAGAACGTGGATATTGGAATAACTAGGCAGTTTCTGTCTTGATTGTTTGAGATGTTTCCTCTCTGGTTAGGGCTGCCCAGAAATTCATGGCTAGTGTCATCGTGTATGTTGTCCCAGGCACAGAGGTTGCCCTGAATGTACTACATGTAGAGGTTGCACAGGACAGAGAAAAGGGCAGAGGTGTTGGTATCTGGAGACTGAAATAAATAATACCTGGAGATTTTTGTAAGTATTAGAAATATTTGTAAAACACCTAGCACAGAATGGGAACCTAATGAAAAAGCCTTTTAAGTTTAAATTGATATTAAAAAAGCCTTGGTGGCAGTGGCCGTGATGGTGGTTCTGGCCATGTTGGTGGCAGTGTTGGCGGTGATGTTGAAATTTGATGCTGAAGGAAAACAGGATACTGAGAAGTGGCCAGATAAGCAGCCGTCACTCCTCTCTAGTTCCGTGGTTAGAGGGAAATGAATATCTCCCAGTTTGTATTCAGTTTCCAGTCCAAGTTCCCCTCTGCTGATAAACTTGCGGAATGGCACTCCGGGAGCTGAAAGCTCGCCTTGGCCTTCATGTGCACCACAGGAAGTCATCATCCAACTGCCTTTCCCACAGCTGCCATCCAGAAAAATGACATTGACTGTTTTGGAAATCACTGTTTCCAATTTCTGCCAGGCTTCTGGCTATTCTCAGACGAGGCCATTATTGAATTAATGGCAGGAGAATTCATTCAGTGGCTGAGTTCCCTTCCAGGCAAAGGCAGGCATCTCTCTCACCTGATGGAGATGCAGCAGCCAGAAGTGGGTGGTTTGAGAGGCTGTGATTCCTTAAACCAGAGTGAACTTTTTGGCACAGCTATACCTGCAAAATTCCTAGTAACTGAGCCAATCGGGTTCCCATGGATATCTTAAGTGAATAGATAAAATGAAATGGAAAACTTAAGTATAAAGATGATTGAAAAACGTACCTAGGAATAGCAATTGAAATAGACTTTTCTAAATAATGGAATGGTCACTCTTAATCTATATTTCTAATTTGATGGATTTTTTTTACAGTACCAATAGAGCACATTGGAAGAGCAACAAAGATGAATCTGTCTTGCTGAACTATCTTAATGACATTGCAGATTTAATGTCTATATTTTGTAACTCAAGTGTGTTAATATAGGGCTTTGTTAAAATGCAAAGCTTAATTAACATAGATTAAATATAATGGAATGTCCTGCCAGTATACGCAAACTCTAAAAGATATGATGGTAAATTTTCTGTTTTTTTTATTTTATTCCTAAATGATAGATAAAATGAAATCTAAGCATAATTAATAGGAAGCTGAAATCTAGGGGCCTAAGAAAAAACCTTCTGTTGCACAGATCTGTGAGAAGATGAAGAGGACATTTTGGGCTTCCTAAGAGGGCATCTCTTTTACTTAAACAAAATTTTGTATTTCAAAAGATATTCTTCAGTTTTCTGAGTTCTTGTGGTAGGAAGAACTTCCCTCTTAGATGCCAGATAGACCTGGGTTCAATTTGTGGCTTTATCAGTCGCCAGAGTGTAAGCTTTTGCAACTGCTCTTAATTTACCTCACCTCAGTGTAACCTTCAGGTGACATGAAGGTATTGGTTTACAGGATCTTGGAGTAATTGGGAGGAGTCAACAAGAGCAAGGAGGTGAATGGGTCCTCACACCCTATGTATTAGGCACTCAACACATGCCATGTCCCTTCTCCTCGTGGCTTCTTTCAGTATTTCTTAATTTCTCCCCCAGTTCTTCAGAAGTGAAAAGTGGTTCTTCTCACCACTTGGCATGGCAATTAGGTTTTTCATATCAAGAGTTTGTTATAGTTAATAAGCAAAAAGGGCTGTCCGTAATGGAATGCATTCGGTAAACAGCAGGTTTACCTTTCTAATTATGAATTATTTAAGCTTATATGTAGATAATTTGGTACTATCAGATAATTTATTGAAGAGTATCAGAATGAAGGGTAGGAGGTGAGGGGGGAAATTCAAGAAGAGGGTCATAAGGTTTGATGAAGCCAACCCAAGAAAGAACTTTTCCCTTGGGTGATTAGCAGTAAGGAGATTTGTCTTTGGGTGGTAAATACAATGCAATCAATATACAGATGATGTACAGAGAATTGTATACTTGAAACCTGTATAATTTTATTAACCAATGCCACCCCAATGCATTTATTTAAAAAAGGCAGTACATTCCTAGAAATTAAATCTTTTATATATATTTAGAAGTTTAATTCCCTCCTCAAGGAGATATAGTATATAAGGCTTATATTATTTAAAAAGTAGGTGTTTTCTGTTGTTAAATTGCTTATATTTGGGAAAGAAGGGAGCAAAGTTGAAATTGGAATCTTACCCTAATACAGATCTATTCATGCTGCTTTCAAAGAGTACAAATGGTCCCCACATTCTACACATAAATGGAGAGGATTTAGTTTTAGAACTATGCTTTGATTAATCTGTAAGCTCCCTTATCAATATTCAGGAAGTAGTCATGAAAACCTACCCAATATCATGTGTGGTGATTCCAAAGAAGGTCAAAGACGACAGTTTCTTTTTTAATTCTCTAGAAGAATTCCACTGAACTTAAATGATTTGATGCATAAATATTAATGAAATTGGGACTTTTTACTATGCTGGGCTACCATTGTAAAGCATAGAGTGCTGGAGACACAACACATGCATGGTTAGTGCCCTGATAGGAGGACTACCGGGAGCACAGAGCAGGGTACCTGGCCTTACCCCAAAGGAATGCAAAAGTCCTTCACTGAGAGTTATGCTTATTATGCAAAAAAGGACAAGTAGAAATCAGCCAGCAGATGAATGGAAGAGGGTTCTGGATGCAACATGAGTGAAGGGGCGCGAGATGAGGGAGATCAGGTGCATTAAAAGAACTGAAGACAAATTCAGTGTTATTGAAGGGTGGGGAGAACCTAGGTAGGGAATAAGGGGCAAGGTTTGGCAAGAGGCCAGATCATGAATGGCTGTATAGTCAGTGCAAAGCCATAAAAGAGATGTAAGTGAAGGTGTGGCATCATTAGATTTGTGTTTTAGAAAGATGGCACTGGCTGCTTAGTGGAGAATGCCATGGAGAGGGCAAAATTGGAGATGGGGGGCCAGTTAGGTTGCTGCTACTGCCTAGAATCTAGACTAGCTAAGAGGATGAGTCCTGGCTATGATCAAAGTCCATGCTCATCCATGCAAGGGGCCTGTCCTCAGGCAGCTAGCATTCCAGTGGGTCCGATAATTATGGTGCAAATGGAGAGAAGTTGATTAAGAGATCATCAGGGGATGGAGTGAACTGATTGTAGTTCTGCGCAGCATGTTGGAGGGTGGAGAGGGACGAGTCAAAGGTGATGCCCAGGGTTCTGGCTCAGGCTATGGGAAGTGCTATGCCCTGAGAAGAAGAGTAGGGTGGTTCATGAAACAAAGTGTGGTTCCCTGAATTTACTTTGAGATTCTAGTTGAATAAATTAACCAAATAGAGAAGAGCTGAAAAGGGTAACAAAGAACGGGCAGTAACTCGCTGGTGAATGGAATTACTTACTTCTGGATCGAGGCTGTGCTTGAAGAAGGAAGCAGCTAGAAGCTGAAAATGTGCCCCCTCCAGAGATGCATCCAAATGGGTTTGGAATTTGGGTTTCCATCCTTCTTATCTTTATGACTAGCGGAGTGTAGACACAGCTTCAAGGCCAAGAGTAAAGGCTGCAGTGTGCATAAGAAAGCAATTTTCAGACAGATGAAAATGAATGGAAGGATCTCATGTCAAGAAAGTGAAGTTTTTCAGAAACATACTAGTTAAGTAAATTTTAAATCTTCGTCAGAAGAAGTGAAGCTGTTCAGATGACTTTTGACCTTAATGGAAGACAAGAAGTATCACAGCAATAGTGGGTAATGTTTTGAACAAATTGCTCTTGCTTGTAATATGCATGTAAGATTTTGGATTGCTTAATGTTTGAGAAGTGGAAAAACAGCAAATGTAGCCATTAACCTTTACTTTTTAGTAAAAAGTCCCAATTTCATTAATATTTATGCATCAAATCATTTAAGTTCAGTGGAATTCTTCTAGAGAATGAAAAAAGAAACTGTTGTCTTTGACCTTCTTGGGAATTAGTAATTGTGAAACACCTGCATATCAGGAGAATATTTGGTTCTGTGGAGAGAAAGGTGGATGGACAAGCGTTGTCGCTGGTGAAAGATAGATTTAACCCCTCATTTGTTGAGTTCTAGGTGGAAGGCACCCAGACTGTCAGTCCATAGATACGAGTGGTGCAGTGGCTAGGATGCTGGGCTGGGAGTCAGGAGATATGGGCTTGAGTCTTGGCTCTGTCACTGAATACCCAGGAAACCCTGGGCGGACTCCTCCCTGTACCTCAGTGTACTTATCTGTCAAATTGAAATTCATTTGTCATTAGATACTAACCATCGTCAGACACGAATCTGTAGGTAGGCGCATTGGTGGATTCTGCTGTAGTGAAGAGGACATGCAAGGGGCCTGCCCTCAGGGAGCTAGCATTCCAGTGGGGAGAATCAGAGGATACATATGGACACATGGAAACCAAATGATAAATGTCATGCAGGAAAATAAAACAGGGATGAGTGGGGAAAATAGGCCAGAGAGGATGGGACACTGGAACTGAATCCAAGCAAGAGCCAGCCATGAGACAATCAGAAAGCCGAGTGTCCCAGGCAGAGGAGACCCTAAATTTGATGGTCCTCAGGCAGGATCCTGCCTGGTGTGCTCAGGGATAGACGGAGGGCTGGTGTAGATGGAGCTTTGCAAGTTGAGAGTGAGGATAGGAGAGGAGTGGTTCGAGGTGAGGTGCTAACAGTAATAGCTGCCTTGACAGTTTTACAGTGTGGGGGAGAGAGCTTCAGAAATGACAAGTGTGATAGTTACACAGGCTATATCATTTCAGGTTCAAATCACTTATTGAGCACCGGCTATCTGCCAAGAAAGTTGACCTATCCATCAGAATTGTTCCTTGGAAATCAAAATACTTTCTTAATTTGTGATTTTATAATAATTACGTCAATTTTTAGAACAAATGAACACATAAGCTCAGTAATTTATTTTTTAATTCTTCAGATTCTTGTTCCTACTTTTCATTGATGGAGTTGGTTGCCAATGATCATAGCCTGATAGTTGTGATTTCACAGTTCACCATTGGAAGCGTTATCAGTTCATCCGGAGACAGCCAGAACGAGGTTCTTTTAGCCAGTAATAGCCTTTCTTGAAAGATGGAAGGCCTCGTCCCCCAGAAATCAGGCATGATACGGAGCTGGAGGAGAATGTGGTGTGTGGGAGTGAGGCACTGCAAAAAGGAGTTTGTGGCTGGAGTGCAGCCTGCAGGGGGCATTAATACTGGTAGGCTCCTGTCTATGAGAGGTAGCCTTGTAGGGTTTGTGGATGAGCATGGACTTTGTTATAAGATAAAGGTTGAAATTGGAGGCCTGTCATTGGCTTGCAGAAGTGCTTTATTTGGCTGGCTCACATTGAAATGGCTGCCAGAGTATTTTTTGATTAAAATTTTTAATAATCATGAATTATTTTCCAACATTTAAAAATTGGGTGATCTGTCCTAAAATTCAACTTTCCAGCTTCTTTTATACATGGGCACATGCATTTCACTTTTCTCCTAATGCTACATTAATAAAAAAAAACACACCCAGCAACTAACACATGGCCTCATAGTGATAGGGAGACAATTGGGATAGATAGAGACTGTGGACATCTGAAGAATGCATGTCCTTGGGAACAAGGAATAAACTATCTCTTTCTGGTAATTGTATGTTCAGTGTCTTGAGTTTATCTGGATTTAAATCAATAAGAGGTGGGAAAGTGCGATGACTGCTTCCAGCCTTCAGGGCATGACTGTACTTTGTAAAAAAGCAGATGAGTGTGTTTGGTATTGATTTCAGCACTGTTCACAGAAAAATCTTGGGCTAGAAACTGGAGCTGTTGGTCTGGCTACCCTTACTTATATGGTGACATATGTCAGACTGAATTTGAACTTCTCACACATAGTGAAAGGGAGGCAGAATTGATTGCTACCTAGAATGTGCCAGATGCTTGACCTCATTATCTCATTTTTGTCCCCATCACAACCGAGATAAGATAGGTGTTATTTTTCCATCTTTGAGATCAGGAACCTGCTGGTCAGAGAGGTTGAGTAATTCATCCAAAGTTATGTAGATAGAAAATGGCAGAGCCAGAATACAAAGCCCAAGTCTGAAGAATTTGAAATATGACCCAGAAGGGTACTTAGGGATTTTGACCCAAATCCTAATTTATTTGTTTTTTGTTAATCCTCACTCAAGGATATTTTTTTCCATTGATTTTTTTTTTTTTAAAAGAGAGTAGAAGGCAAGGGGAGAGACACACAGAGAGAAACATCAATGTGAGAGAGACACATCGATTGGTTGCCTCCCACACATGCCCCGACCAGGGCCCGGGGATGGAGCCTGTAACCCAGGTACGTGCCCTTGACCGAAATTGAACCCACAACCCTTTAGTCTGCAGGCTGAATCTCTAACCACTGAGAAAAACCGGCTAGGGTCCCAATCCTTATTTTTACATATCGTTTTTCACCTCTGGTAAGCTTCATGTGAGGAATTGCAGTCTTGCTGAGTTGGACATGTAGAGATAGATGTAATCCAAGCCTGCCTCCGGGCACATAACACTGACTGGCAGGAGATTCCCCCAGCAGGTTCCAAGGTCACTGAGCCTACAAGATAGTCTTGCAGAACAAGAGTTATGAGATGAAATAAACTTGAGCGAGATGACACACTCTCTTGGAGAATCACAATTAATATTAGCATATCAAAGGCTCTTTAAAATCATGTAATAAGGTACTAGGCACTGTGTTAAGCACTACAAAAGCATTGTTGAATGGTGTCCTTACAAACGATGAAGTAGGTTCTATTATTAGCCCCACTTCATGGATGAGGAAACAAGCATAGAGGGTTGGTTGCTTTGTCAAGGGTCACCAAGCTAGTGAAATGATGGAGCTTGGAGTCAGACCCAGCCAGTCAAATCTGGCACCTCAGCACATTTTCTTAACTAATCTAGTGTATCGCTTCCTTACACTTGCTTTCTGTAGCATTTCCCAAACTTATTTTTATCATGCCGTGCTTTGGGGAGTGTTATTTAATATCATTTGGTTGAATTATCATTCTAACAAACACTGGGATACCGGGGTGTTGCTCAACATCTAGAATGGTTCAGGAATCTGGAGAAGGGCTGTGAGTAAATTAATAAAGAGACTAGACATGAAGTATAGATTTGGATGGCGTTTTGGGGAGCCAGAGGAGACCTAGCTTCAGTAACCAAGTTTTCTGAATCTCTGGGCCCTTAGCTTTTTATTAACACAAATTGCCCTAAAGCAAAGCAGATATACATATCAAAGGTAAGGTTTGGTATACAGTAGGCATTGTCAGGTTGGGGGAACTGCCTTCGACTGTCAGGCAGTAGGCAATAATGTATGCAAATCTTTAGGTTTGAGGAAATGCTTTCAGCTATTCCAGCAGGCAATATGTATCTTCAGCCCTGCTGAAACCTCAAGGTCCACCAACCTTTTGATGAACTTCTTGCATTTATGACCTGCTGGAATTAGCCCCCAGCACTGGGAAATGCACACACAACATTGATTCAAGGCCACTCTGGGCTGTTGGTCTAGAAAGAAGTAGTTTGGAGAGTCTTGGAACCCTGAACATGGTGGAATGGGTGAGGGTGTCAGGGAACTGGCAGTAAGAGGTCACGTGAGGTGTGATGGGGTTGAGCCAAGTTAAGGTGTCTCCTTAATAACTGGTGCTTACACTTTGCCTTTCTGTGGTGGGCAGTGCCTGCTGTCCAAATGCTGCAATGATGCCCATTGCCCAGCCAGGTTTTGGTGATGCACTGAGGGCAATGCCTGGTGCTCTCTCCATCTGGCAAGGTTCAGAGGCAGGCAGATGGGGCCGGACAGCCTCAATTGTCAGATGAGACTTTTTGGATTGCTGAAATGTTTCAGATGAAGGTTAGATAAATCATTCCGAGCTGTCTGGTCAATGAAAAATGCAACTCATGGGCTTTCCTGATGTCAAATTCCCTTAAGCCAGAGTGGATCCCAGAAATGAATGGATTGGCTGGTAAAATCCTGACACTTTACATTTGAGGAAAGCCACGAGAATTTATAAGAATCGTTTCCCACTTCTTTTTGCAAAGGCTCTGAAATATGGTAAGTATAGCAACTGCTGGGGTTCAAAATAAGTTCCTTTCTCATCTTTTGGAGTACCTGGGGGACTCGAAGACTTATTTACTGTGGCTTTATGGTGCCTCAGGGATGCAGAGATAATCCACCTGCTCCCTTGAGCTCTTTCCAGGAAAACTGTTTAGGAAGATGTGTGGTGGGTATTATTGGAGGGCAAGATGAGGCTCTCAATTCAGATTATAGTAGCCTTGGAACTTGAACCCTAGGACAGTAGTCAATGCCTTTTTGATGGCCCAGGAAGTCTGGTTACAGATATTTTGAGCAACCTTTTTCAGTCTCGACTCTTGGTGCTCTGTAGTTTTTGGAAGACTAGAATCATTGCTTATTTCCGTGCTTGGAGAACAGTTTCCGAATAAAGCCTGATGCAAGGTAGCGGCAGAACTCGGGAGGCAGAGCCTCGCCCGAGAGAGATCCGTGGAAGACAGCCAGTGCTGTGTGCCATGTGCAACCACGGCTGGTCCAGCGCCTTCCGCCTGCTGTGCTCTCTACTTTACATCTCTGAAGAGTTACAAACACCTTTTATGAGCCAAGTGCTGTGTTAGTTGGTGGGGAGGTTGAGATCCATCAACAGTTACAACGCACCAGGTAAGACTTATAGGAGGGGCGAGTCATTTCACGTTGTGCCTTTGCTCAGCACCCTTTGTTTGCTTCCCGTGGGTTCAATATAAAATTCCAGTGCCCTGTGTGATTGGGCCCCTGCCTGCCTGTCAGCTCTCACCTCCTGCCCCTTCTACACTGCCACTGGGCTTAGCCACAGTGGCCTCCCTGCTGTTCCACATACTTGTCCAGCTGTTTTGCCTCTGCCCCAAGGCTTTTGCACTCATTTTCCTTGTCTAAGAACACCCTTCTCGCCCTAGCCGGTTTGGCTCAGTGGATAGAGCGTTGGCCTGCGGACTCAAGGGTCCCAGGTTCAATTCCGGTCAAGGGCATGTACCTTGGTTGCGGGCACATCCTCAGTAGGGGGTGTGCAGGAGGCAGCTGATCGATGTTTCTCTCTCATCGATGTTTCTAACTCTCTATCCCTCTCCCTTCCTCTCTGTAAAAAAATCAATAAAATATATTTTTTTTAAAAAGGAACACCCTTCCCCTGAAGGATTTCCTTCAAGTCCTTTTACGTGTTTATACCTTACTAGAGAAGCCTTTATGTGCCTTTATGTGCACTGCCATGCTCTAGCCCCATCACCCTGCTTTATGTCTGGTAAACTTTATCATCATCTTACACCAATATGTTCAATTGTTTCTCCTCTCTTTTATTAGATAAGCGACTCACGTGCAGAAACTTCGCTGCTATATCCCCAGCACCATAAACAGTTCCTGGCACCATCCAGTGCTTATTAAATGAATAAAAGGGGAAATTAAACCTGTTGAAACACAGAGAAGGAAGCCACTAACTCTTCCAGGGACAGTCAAGGAAGGCTTCATAGAGAAGGTGGCATTTAACCTGGAACTTGAAGCAGGAGTGAGAGTTTGCCTGGTGGAGGATGTGTGGGTTGGGGAGGTAGGTGGTGAGAGGGAGGGACCGAGGTATTTCTGGGCATGTCAACAAAAGCAAAGGCATACTGCATTAATCTCCCCTCCTACTCTCTTCCCTCCTCTGGCTGCCTCCAGCATGCAGATTACTAGCTAGCATTATTTCTCGGAGGGTTTACCACCGAGTATCTTGTTCTCAGGCTCCCACACTACAGTAAGATGTGTCAAGTGCCTGATTGAACTTAAGCATGATTATGACGAGATTGGGGAAGGGGTGGGTGTATTCACTCTAATGCAGGGAGCGTTATCAGCTTATAACCAGCTTTTTATATGAAGTAGACAGGGGTTTCCCATCCTGGCAGAGGGATTGTAAAACATCTTGAATTGATTGTAGGGTAATAATGTCCATCTCCAAAAGGACTTGTTATGATTGTAAAATGTCCAACTGTTTTCATACGTTGAAAACTCAGGATGAAGTTCGAGCTCCACTTGGGGCTTTATCTCACTTTGATACTTGGAATTTTAATTGAGCCTCTGTAGCCAGATCTTTAAAATGAGATAATGTTCAAACGCTGTAATTAAATTTTTAAAAAGGACAGCAATAACTGAGATACCAACAGGCTCAGCCTGGATTCTGGAGCGATTTAGGTATTGCTAATCTAAATATCAAGGCTGTTCTCTTGTTCCTTTATGTGCACTGGGGAACACTTGCTTAGCAAAGGAGGATGAGCCATCAGAAAGTTATTAAATAACCTCAAATAGATGAGCTGAGGGCCTCTCTCTGGGTAGGCAGTAATAAGAGGTCCAGATTTTTTCTATTTTCCTCTCCTTTAAAAAGCATTTTATTGAGCCCTGGCCAGTGTGGCTGGGTTGGTTGGAGTATTGTTCCATATATTAAAGGGTGCAAGTTTGATTCCTGGTCAGGGCATGTATGGAAAGCAACCAATTGATGTTCTCTCTCACATCGATGTTTTTTTTCTTCTTTCTTGATCTCTCTCAAAAAATGTACTTTATTGAAATATGATTGACATACAAAAAGCTGTACATGTTTAGCATATGCAACTTGATGAGTCTGAAGATAAGTATGCATCTGTGAACCCAGCACCACAATTTGTGCTATAAACATATCCATCACCTCCAAAGTTTCCTTCCACCTCATTATCATTATTATTAATTTATTTTGTGTGTGTATGTGGTAAGAATACTTACCAAGATCTATCCTCTTAGCAAAGTTTTAAGTATACAGTACAGCATTGTTAACTCTGTGCAGGAGAGTTCTTTTCTTCAAAGAGGCTTATTCCTCGGGTATCAAAGTGCTTAATTGGGTCACTGGCTTAGTCAGGTCCATAGCAGGTTTGGGTGACCCCAAATTAGAACCGAGAGAGGAGAGAGCCAGGCCAAGATGGGAGTGGAAGGGAGCAGGTCATGAGTTGGTAGTGAGGCTACACTGGGGGTCAGGGAGCACACACAAGTTGGATTATTAGGCAGATTAGTGGGTTGGAAGCCAAGCAGAAAGACTCCCAGGGGCATGGCAGAAGTTGAAGAGGTCAAGGTCAAGAGAATGGCTCAGTAAACGGGTTAAATCAGAACTCAGAGAGCACTTGGGTAATGGACATCAATCCCTCATAGAAAGAAATCAAATAGTATAGCAGATGTAAGCCATTAGCAACAAGGTAATTTAATCTTCTGTCCTCAGGCCATAACAGGGAGTAACATGGCATAAATGCCTAATATATATTGATTGAATTAATGAGATAATTTTTTTCCCCTGAGAAAGGAAATCTTTTTCTAGGTCAAGAGTCACCTGTAAGGTAGGTCTGCACAGGGCGTGCGGATGTAGAGAGTGAAACACCTCAGAGAGGTGTTAATGGAGTCATCTGTTAAAAGGAGAATTGTGAAGCTGCATTTTCCAGCAGACTCTGACATGGAACCAGTGTCAGGATAGTAACCACCCTCATGGTCCATCCTGTGGATGCTGGAGTGGAGTGTTGAAGGATGGGTACGAACTGGTTAGGTATCCAGAGGTGAAAGAAGAGCAGTTACATGCCCTAACCGGCTTGGCTCAGTGGATAGAGCATCAGCCTGCGGACTCAAGGGTCCCAGGTTCGATTCCGGTCAAGGGCATGTACCTTGGTTGTGGGCACATCCCCAGTAGGGGGTGTGGAAGAGGCAACTGATCGATGTTTCTCTCTCATCGATGTTTTCATCGATGTTTCTAACTCTCTATCCCCCTCTCCCTTCCTCTCTGTAAAAAATCAATAAAATATATTAAAAAATAAAAATGTAAAAAAAGAAATAAAAAAAGAAAGAAGAGCAGTTACAAATGCCGGGTGGGCAGGTTAAGGTTGGAGATGAAAGCTTGGAAGGTTGGTGGTGTCATTAGGAATCTTGTATGCTTGGCTTTTTTTGAAGAGCTTGGACTTGAATGAGTGAATGATGAGCTTTTCATGTAGGCAGTGGGGGTAGAGAGGCTTAAAGCAGGTTCAGTTTGCAGTGTAAAGATGGTCCCTTGAGGTGCATCTAAGGTGCTTGACCTGGAAAGCTGGAGAGAACAGCTTTGCCCCAGGGATATAAACCATAATAGAGCTGTGAAGGAACATACTTCACCAAAGGGAAAAAAAAAAACAAGATCTGAGAGGAAGCCACAGCAGGGAATGCTGGAAGGGTCTCAAGGAAGTAGTGAGGTCTTTTCTGCACATACACCCACATCCCCATGAACTGCAGGCCACAGAAGACCTGGTTAAATATTTTAATTAGGTGGGGAACTTTTAGAATACAGATTTTAGGAGTTGTTATAAATATCTTGAATCTGAGTTCATGGGAATTTGCTCTAGGACTCTCAGTTTTAAATAAGTTTCCAGGTGATTCTAATGCAAATGTTCTGTGGACAAAGGTGTGGGAATTGCTGTAAGGAATTTCCAGCTATGCCTTATGCTCTCAAAAGGCCAGAGAGAGGAAAGAGCTGTCCAACCAGGGCTGGAAGGTAAGCCAAGGCTCATGAAAATCCCTCAGAACTCTCTCAGTGCCTGCTGTGAGGAATCTATACTGATTAGAAACAGATTTGGCTGTAGAGACAAGGGCCAACATAACAGTGGTTTAGACAAGATGAAAGTTTAACTCTCTCATGCAGCAGTTTGAATGTAGGTATGTAGGTAGCCCAGAGTTTATGTGACAACCTCACAGGGTCAGGGAACTAGGCTGTTCTGTCTGATGGCCCTGAAATCTCTAGGGTTTGCCTTCTGCCCCATGGATCATGGTGGCTCACTAAGCATGCTCCTCTCCTCCTAATGTCACTTTCACTCACATCCTAATGGCTGGAAACTTGGTCACATGGCCACACCTCGCTGCAGGGAAGTGGGGAATGTGGCCTTTATTCTGGGTGGTCATGTGTCCCACTGGGATTCCACGGCTAAAGGAAGGAGGGCAGAGTGCACCTTGGGGGACAGCTGACTTTCTCTGTCTGCAGTAGTCTTTCAGGTCTTTACTGAGAGTCCTGGACTCCTCTCTGGGCCCGTGAGTGTGAATTCCTGGAGAATTAATTTTTATTTCACAATTCTGGGTGAGGAGTTGGCTGGAAGGAGTAATAACCCTCCAGGAAAATTATCCAAAGGCTGGCTGTGGAAGCTGGCTTCCCTGGACGTTTTCACCATAAAACTCCTCCAAGCAAGAAAGGGCTCTGGCGGGAGCCCTCCTAAGTATTTGACTGATACAACTTACATTTTCTTGTCTCTGTGAACATGACCTTTGCATAAAAGAGAGGGAGAGAGTGCGGGTCTCGAGTTAGGTTATTTGTGGCTGAGTGGAGGCAGAGGCAACTAGATTTGCTGAGGGGATGGTTTTTGGGAGTTAACTGCATTCTATGTGGGATGGTACTTTATAACCATTCAGAATATCTGAATTTCAAACCTGGATCTGTTGCTTACTGGCAGTTTTAGTTTAACTATCCCTTTTTTCCTGAGGGGCTTATGCTAGAATTGCAAAGAAACGGCCTTGGTTTTGGGGTGAGAGCACAGAGAGAAGGAATCATGTTTTCGGTAATTTTAGTTTCACTGTCCTCATCTGTAGGATGGGAATTCTAATGGTACCAGTTAAGATTAATACATAATTTCTAATTTCATGAAACCCCTGATCTTGTCTTATGATCTGAAGAGCCTGTTTTCATTCATATGATGATTTTAAAAAAAATTTTACAAAATTGTTATTGTTAAAAGTATTACATATGGCCTCTTTTTACCCCATCCACCCTCTCCAGATCACCCCCGCCCCCGCCACACCTCTCACCACCTCTCTGTGTCCATGGGTTATGCATATATGCATACAGGTCTTTGGTTGATTACTTCCCACCCACCCTTCTCCACCTTCCCTCCAAGATTCTGCACTCTGTTCCATGCTTCCATGTCTCTCGATCCACTCCGTTCATGTCCATCAGTTTATTTTGTTAATTAGATTCCACATATGAGTGAGATCATGTGACACTTGTCTTTCTCTGACTGACTTATTTCACTTAGCATAATTCATATGATGATTTAAATTCAAAGAGACATCTGTAAAACTAAAGACAATGTCAGTGCTTACTATGCTATCAAATGAAGTGGCAGGAAGCTCTCTGCATGGCTCAGAGGGATTCCTGGGGCTTATCTTAGGGAGCTGTTTTCTCATGGACAGTTTTAGCTAGGGGTGTACTGTATTAATTTGTTACTCACATAATAGACAGATGCAGGTATTTCTGGATTCTCATCTCTCCTGGGAAGATCTTTTAGTGGTAAGTTAGAGACCCAAGCTTCAGTCACTTTGTCATTCTGCTCTCAACATGTGGTACTCAAGGTTGTTCTGAGGGTCATCTTTATTCCGGCAACCAGAAAGAGAAGGACTGCATGTGGCAGGCTTAGGGACAATCGGAAGCAGCATAATGGAAGTCCTCACTTAATGTCACTGATAAGTTATATGACTTTAAGTGAATGACCTGTAATGAAACTAATTTTACCGAAGGCTAAGTGGTATAAACAAGAGTTAAGTTCCTATGGCATCTCATCAGAGTTATAATGAGATGACATCGAACAAGGACCTGCTGCATATCACTTAGTTTCTTCTGTTTACATTCTTCTGAATTCAAGTGCATGGCCGTACCTAACAGCAAGAGGTCAGGAAATTAGTTTAGCTGTGTGCCAACAAGAGAAGTATGTGGTTTTGATGATAAGCTAGCAGTCTCTTTCATGCTGAGTGTATATGTAGCATCTTTCTTACTTTTGAAAACACCTTCTTCTCTGTGAGGAGAGCGGTGTGGTTGTGAAAGATAATAAACCTTGCTTAAGTGACTGCCATCTGTTGTGATGGGAATAGTACATTAAGAACATGTAAGGCCTTCATGGAATGCAGTGCCAACAGTGTGTGTGTGTCTTTGCTGGTGCCAGCAATTTTATGTCCTGCACAGCATCTTAGACACAGTTCCATGGAGCAGAAAGGTCATTGCTAATGTGATATAAACCCGGGTGCAAATCTGGGATCCATCACTTAGTCAGATCTTAGTTATCTTGGTCAGATCACTTTATATCTTCCAATGTTAGCTTCTTCTTCTATAAATGAGGTATAATGTCTTCCCTATGGGCTTATTCTGAGGATTTGAAATGCTGTCTGGCACATGGTAGGCATTTAATAATTGGTGGTTGTTGATTATTATTATTATTACTATTATATAACCACTGTGCTTTCTTTTCTAAGCCCAAAGGGCATGGGTTAAATTGTTTTTAATGTCTTGCTTTATCTTGTGTGTTCTATTCTTACAATACTACTTATTAAAATCATTCAGATTTGAAATCTGTTCTCTGCATTTAACTTGCAAATACTAGAGACCCAGAAAAGAACTAATAATGGTAGTAGTAATAGTAATAGTAATAATAATAATAATAATAATAATAATAGCTTGTCATTATCTTTGTGACTAATGAGCCATCTGCCTATCTCCTTCCCAAGGTTTAGAATAGAGGCCTGCGCCTATTCATGCCATGCTTGGGATGGCTAGAGATGTGGGCTTTATGGAACTATTTTGGGGTTCCTCTTCCTTAGTAATTGGTTACTGCCCTCTGCATGCCCTCAAACCTTCCCTACTTTCAGATGCCTACCCAATCTCAGGTAGGAGAACCCTTACTTCTTCCTCTTGCTGTGTTTATCCCTTTCTCACCACCTCCCCCCCAAGAAAGTTTCTACCAGACAGTTTTAGTAGCTTGTTTTCTAGCTGTTGTTCTTAAGGTTTTGCTTTTCTGCAACTATGTGGCAGGCAGAAAGTGGACTTGTGGACTTGACAGTTGGAATCAGGGTGACTTTATGGCTTCCCTTGATTTATTGTAAGAATGGTCCAATGCCAGAGGAAGAGGAGGAAAAGCTGAGAACCAGGGTCTTGTTGAGAAAAAACAGATTTGAGAAAGAATGTCTAGAGGATCCAGCTTTTCCTTTTCCTAAGTACAAACAAGGTTACTTTTCCATTGAGATGTCAACCCCAGGTATGGCCTCTTTGGTGCTGCCTTTTGGGCGAGCAAACTAATTTATTTGATAACTTTTTCTTTTGAACTAATTTTAGACTTAGTGGGAAGTTGCAAAAGTGGTACAGTATGTCCCTAACCTACTGTACTGTAATGTGAACATCTTACATAACCATGGAAACATTATAAAAACCGGGAAATTAACATTGCTGCCAGTCTACGAACCAACCAAATTACACACTTTATTTGAATTTGACCAGTTTCTTCATAAACACACACACACACACACACACACACACACACACTATTGTAAGATCTTGCCCAGGATCACACATTGCATTTGGTTACTATTTCTCTTTAATCTCCAAAATGTGACAATTCCTCCGACTTTCCTTATCTTTCATGACTGACACTTTTGAAGAATACTGACCAGTTTTGTTATAGAATATATCTCAATTTGAATTTCTGACATTTTCTTGTGATTGTGATACATTTTGGGGGCAAGGATACTATAGAAGTGATGTTATGTCTTCTCTATGGCCAAGGAGTTCCTGGTGTTGATATATCTTATTACTGTCACATTAACCTTAATCCATTGGTTAAAGGGAGCCTGGCAGTTTTCTTCCCTGTAAAACTCTATTTTGCTTTTTGTAATTAAAGGAAGCAGTAATTCACAGAGGTCTTTCCCAGGCCTGAAATGGGAGACTGCCTTTGAGTCATTGGAATGAGAAGGTGTGCTCCTGTTGGCTTGTTTGTGGAAGAAGGTCTAGGATGGGGAGTAACACGTAGCCTTATCCTAACCCCATTGCTCTCCCCAACCTCTTTCTTCACCTCACTTATCTAACTTCCTTGTGGTTTAAGTAGGCCAGCAGAGTTTCTTTTTATATTTCATTGCAAGGTCTGTTAAAGGACATGCTTAGCACGAAATGTAGTTTTTCTAGGCCTCCGGGTGTGATGGGAAAGGAGGAACTCTTCTTTAGAATGCATTTCCAAGGTAGGCAGGAATATATTTTATGTGACTGTGAAATTCCCGGTATGGAAAGCAATTACTTCACCATCTTTTAGGAGATTTGATTTTGAAGTTTCTTGGCGTTTTGAAAGAAATTACCTAGCAAATGCTCTCTGGTTGCAGAGAAAAGTTTTAGGCACAGTTTCTGACTCCAAGAACATATGAGTCAATCTCTGGTCTCCTGTTTTGGCCGCCTTCTCCAAAAGCAGTGAAGATGACCTCTGAAATGCCTCCTGCTACCCAGTGCATTTCACCTCCAGTCCAACCTTCACGTCCTAACAGCTGTATTCCACTTGTAAGATCTAGATAATGATGGTGTGGCCTGCAGAGCAGCAAAGCAGTATCACCTGGGCTTATTGGAGGTGCAGTATCCCCCAGCCCAGACCCACTGAATTGGAACCTGCATGTTAACAAGGGGACTCACATGACCCTTAAAGTTTGTGGAGCACTTTTTAAAAATCCTCACCTCAGGATATGTTTTTATTGATGAGAGAGAGAGAGAGAGAGAGAGAGAGAGAGAGAGAGAGAGAGGTGAGAAACATTAACTGGTTGCCTCCCATACACTCCCTGACTAGGGATCAGACCTGCAACCTAGGTATATGTCCTGATCAGGATTCAAACCCTCAAACTCTTGGTGTATGAGGACAATACTTCAAACAACTGAGCCACCTGGCCAGGCCTTAAAATACTCCTTGGCTCCACCTCTCACATGCCTGGGTGATCTGAGCTGGTCAGGGATTGGGATGAAAGCAACTTGAGGATGGTGATGGCAGGAAGCATCCTCAGCCCATGAGCATGATAGAGATGGCGAACATAACAGGAGCCTGGGCAGTGCAGTAAGAATGGATGAATTTTAAAGTCTACTAGTGTTTGTGGAAGGTGAGGGAACTCTGGCTACACTAGCTTCAAATGCAAGAGGCAGCCCTGAAGCCCCTCATCTGCCTTATGAACTGTCAGAGATTAGGCTTAGATGCTCCATGTTTGCCCAAAATGAATTACTTTAAAACCAGTTTACCAAACAGACAGTTTACTTAAAGATAATTTTCCCTAATATAATCTATATATATAAAAGCCTAAGCGACTGTTATGACCAAACTACCAGAACGACCGGTCAACCAGTTGCTATGATGCATATGACCACCAGGGGGCAGATGCTCAATGCAGGAGCTGCCCCCTGGTGGTCAGTGCACTCCCACAGCAGGAGCGCCACTCAGCTAACCAACCAGTCCCGGCGGCCCACCAGCTCGGTGGCAGCCACTCACTCCCTCAGTAGTCCTGCAGGTCCAATCTCTGGAGAATGGGCCAGGCACCGATGGACCAGTGCCATGGGCAGGATCCTGACAGCACCTCTGGCCTCCTGGAAGTTGGCCTTGGGCACCATGGCCACGTCCCCTCCCTAGATGCTCTGCAAAGAAGAAAGGATATAAAAGTAGCTGCCAGGTGGCTCCCGACAACCAGTGCAAACATCAGCAGGATGGTTCTGGATCTCGGGCTGGCAAGGGCATCCCACCGCCCGCCGAAGGGCCAATTGTGTCCCAGCCCCCACCCGCCTCGGGAGCTCACCTCACGAATTCATGCACCAGGTCTCTAGTACTTACATAACATTCATGTTTGTAAAATTTGTAATAGTTCACATGTGATAGGAAGGCAAAGTGGTTTTAATCAAATTTGGTTTTAGATAAAGCTGCTTTAGTAAATTTTCACTTACATACGTTAGCCCTAGGTAAATTGATCTTAGACAAATACACCTATGTGGGTATCCACTTTTGAGGAGGGGACAGGGAATTCAGAAAAGGTAGTGGCAATAACCTCATCATGGAAATGTTCAGTCACTTCTACTAGCATGGGTAATGGCAAATCAGGAAGCTTCGTAATGGCCGGTGGGCTAGGTGGGAACTTGCTACACTTGTCTTCGTAATGACCCACTGAGAGAGTTAACATGTAGCCCATCCCCGTTGGGTGTCTTGCTATGAACAAATGTTACCTCTTAAACCCACCTGGGCCCATTTTCTAGGCTTTTCCCTAAGTGAAGTTCTTCTCAGCAACCCTACACACTCATGAAAGATACTTTATAATGCTCATATTTACTTGGTGCTTATCACCAGGTTGCCTTATTTCAGGGTGACTTAAGCTGGTCTGCCTTTGTTGTAGAACCATGTAACTTTCCTTTACAGTACTTCTATATTTCCAACTTTACATTTAGTAGAGTGATTATATTGTTAATGCTTGTCTCTCTACTGATAGAAAGCTCTATGAATGCATGGGCCATGTCTGTTTTTGCTTATGATTGCAATTTCAGAGCTTAGCATAGGGCCCAGCATATAATAGAGATTTAATATTTATTTTTGGAATAAATGAAAGAATAAGTTAATGAACCTCTGGTTTTTATTAACAGTAATATATTATATATGACACACCTCACAGCTTATTGCGACACATAAATTAGTATGACATTTAAGTTGAGAATTATTGTAGAAAATAAAGTTCCTTGTCAAAGAAACATTTGAATAATGATAAGATTAATAGTTGAAATTTATTGAGTTTTTACAGCAATCCAGTTATGGTATGTACTTTCCATACACTACACCTCACTATATATTTCAGTGAGAGCTCAAGTCTTCCTAACATGCAGCCAGGGGTCACTAGACCGACTATGTTTCCTAGGGCACTCACGCCCAGCCTCCAGTTTGAGGAACCATCAGCACCATGGACAGAGGCTTCTCTATGGGGTAATCCTGTGCCACTTATTTCCAGCTCAGAGTGGCTGGCTCCTCGCAGTGCAACTTTGCTAAGAGCCTTCCCAGTGACTCTTCAGTTTGGGGGTTAGTTTCAGTTATGTACAGGTAAGTCTGTGTTGATTCTCATGGTCTTTCATGTGAGTGAGTTTGGCTTAGGCATCTCTGTCCTAGCTTTGTCTTTAGTCAAATCATTTGACCTATGTGACTTGGTTTCTTCACTTGTTAAATGAAGATAATGCTAGGTCCCGTTCATAGGATTGCTTCAAGAATTCACTGAAATATTGTACATGAAGCACTTATCAGGCTGGCATATAGTGAGAACTTGATAAATGTTAGTAATTTTTATGAATAATATATTATTTAAATGGTGTCTTTACTAAATTACCTCCTTGATAAGGAACTTTCTTCTACAAGAGTGATTCTCAACTTCAATGTCAAAGCAGTTTGATATATCATAATCAGCTGAAGATGTGCCATTTATAATTTATTACTATTAATAAAAATCAGAGATTTAATAATATAGTCATTTATCCCATAAATAATTGAGTTTCTACTATCTTCTAGGCCCTGAGATACAATGATGAGCAAAACCATACATGGTCTGTATATTCATAGAGCTTGCAATCAGTGGGAGAGACAGATCTTCTGTATAAGTAGGAGCAGAGATAAGTACTTGGAAGGAAAGGAACATCGTCCCATTAAAAAATCCTGGGTGGTGGAGGGGCATTCATATCAGTGAAGTCTTCCTGGGAGGTGACACCAAAGGTGAATGAAGGATGAGTAGAAGTTAACTAGGTAAAGAATGGGAGTAAGAGTGTTCCAGACAGTAGGGGTGGAATGTGCAAGTACATTGTGGTGGGAGGAGTGTGGCATGTTTGAAGATTTGACTGAAGGTTGCTGTGCAGAGAGCAAAGTGGAGAGTGCATAAACTGGAGCTGCAAAGATTGGCGGGACCAGAGCATGTGGTTTAAGAATTCTAGTCATAAGCTCAATTAGCAATGAGAAGTCATTGTTGGATTACAAGCTTGAGGGTGGGAGGTGGTTGGAACGGATTGATGACATGGTTAGGCTTTTGTTTTAAAAAGTTAACTTTGGCTGTATAATGGATTGGAGGGGACCAGAGTGGATTCAAGTAGATCAGTTTGGGGACTATGCAATTACTAGTAAAAGAGGATGGCGGTTTAGATAAGGGTGGTAGCAGTGGAGGAGGTGAGGAGTAAATGGATACAGATAACCTAGGAGCAGAAGCAATAGGACTTACTGATGGGTTGCACATCTGTCATGGGAGAGAAAAGTGACAAAGGCAATTCTTAGGTTTCTAGCTTTAATTTTGATAAGGATATAATAGATGAGGACCAGGTTTTGGATGAAAGATCAGGAGTTATGTCTTGAGCTTACTGAGTGTGAAGGATCCATGTGGAGATGTTGAGTAGACAGTTGGCTATACAAGTATACAGCTTAGAAGACAAGTCTAGACTGGAGATATATCTAACAGAGTGGAGTCAGGGTACATTAGAGTACTGATTTGATGTGCTTGCTGAGAGGAGGGAGAAAGGACCAGAGTTAGAGGTAACATATCAAAAATTTTGACACTTTTGGGAGTATTTCACGCCTGTGAACATGCCTGTCTCTTTGTCATAGCAGAAAGCAGTTTGAGAAATACTAGGCTACAAGATAAAGGCCATATGCCAGAGATTGGTTCTCTGACATGTGGTCCTTTGGCTGTTTCCGAACTCCTCTGCTCTCTGCTCTGTACAAATGCCATTTCATGCATGTGCTTTTTCTGTTTCCTGAGAACACCAGACACATTTCTTCTTCCACGTCCTTACTTCCATTTCCCCCTCCTTGAAGCACGTTCCTGTCCCTCTCTCTTCATCTAAGTAGTTCTTTTGTATCTACCTCCTTTTGGAAGCTTTTCTGAATTACAATTCAAGAATGGATCTCCTGCCCACGTCCTTTCTTTAAAAGTCAGGCTTGTATTGTTGTCTGTTTTTCTGTCGTTTTTGTTTTACCTCATCAAGTGGTATGTAAATTCCTTGAAGGAAGGCAAGTATACCAAAGGTCTTTCACTACTCAACACTTGATCTTTACTTATCTCAACACTTAGTACCGCCCCTTGTATGTGATTTTCAATCTTGCTTTCACAGTATGTAAGCCTAGCTTAGCCTTGAGAAAATGGGCCTTTTAGTAGTTGTAATCCGGATTTGTGCTATAAAGAAGCAAGTGATTTTAAGTTTGAGTGAGAGGATACGTATTAAATAATATCAAAAACGATAAGGATAAAGAGGAAGCTGTGTGTAGAAGGATCTCTTGTTACAGTAAGTGAAAAGATTAAGGTGTAGAACAGTGAGGCTACTATGCAGCCATCTGTGTTAGAAAGATGTGGGGGGAGAATATATTCACATTTGCTTTTATAGCATTAGAACCTCTGGAAGAAAGGATAGTCTATCAAATTATGCTGAAACAATTAGACATCTTTATGTAAAAAAAAATGAACTTTGACAAAGACCTTATACTTTGCACAAAAATTAACTCAAAATGCATCATAAACCTGAATGTAAAATGCAAAACTATAAAACTTCTAGAAGAAAACATAGGAGAAAATCTACATGACCTTGGGTTCAATGATGAGTTTTATATACAACACCAGGAGTATAATTTATGAAAGGAAAAGTTGATAAATTGAATTTTACTAAAACTAAAACCTGCTCTGCAAAAGACATTAAGAGAATGAAAAAACAAGTCACAGATTGGGAGAAATTTTTGTAAAACACACATCTGGTAAGGGATTTATATCCAAAATATACAAAAACTCTTAAAACTCAATAGTGAGTAAACAAACAACCCATTTAAAAAAAATGGGCAAAAAATTTGAAGAGACAGTTCACCAAAGAAGATATTTAACTGACAAACTTATAAAAAGGTGCTCATTATTTATCATTAAGGCAATGCAAATTAAACATGAGATACCATTACACACTTAGATTAAATGATTAGAATTGCTAAAACAAACAAAATAAAACCGACAACACCAATTGCTGTTGAGTATGTACGGCAAATCTCATTTATTGTTGTTGGGAATGTAATGTAGTCCAGCCACTTTGGAAGACAGTTTGACAATTTTTTTCAAAGCTAAACATAGTCTTACTATACAGTTCAGTAATCACACTACTAGAAATTCACCCAATTTATTTTAAAATGTATTTTTGTACAAACCTGCATACAAATATCATGAAGCATTTTTATACACAATCACCCCAAAACAGGAAGCAAGCAAAATGTTCTTCAACAGGTCAATGGGTAAATAAATGATGCTACATCTATACAATGGCATACTATTCAGTGATTAAAAAGGAGACATGAATGAGTCCTAAATGCATGTAGGGGTTTCCCTCCAAAGAGGACAGGAGGGAAAGGAAAGATGGGGAGGGGTACCTTTACAGTAGAAAACCTGACAGATGCTACCTCAGCCAGGTAGGTTAACACAAAGATTAATGTCAACACTGATGATTCATGTTGATAGCATGTATCCTTGATTTAATGTGATGAGAATTACACTTTACCTCTGTAGCCTTTCTTCCAAACACTCACAACCCAAGTCTAAGCATGAGAAAAAGACAAATCTCAGTTGGGCGAAATTCTACAAAATTCCTCATCTGTACTTCTCAAAATCCTCAAGGTCATAAAAAAATAAGTCAAGTCTGAACTATCACAGCTACAAGGAGTCTAAGATTTTATAACTGAATCTAATGTAGTATCCTGGGTGGAATTGTGGGGAAAATCTGATACTAGGTAAAAAAGAGATAATCCAATTAAAGTATTGACATTAGTTAATACTAATGTATCAGTATTGGTTCATTAATTTCGATAATTGTACCATATGAATGTGAGATGTTAATAATAGGGGAAACTGGCATATATGAGAACTCTCTGTACTACTTTGCAATTTTTCTGGCAATCTAAAACTATTTTTAAAAATTTATTAACAAAACTTTGCAAGGATTACCTACCAAACTAATAACAGTGGTTGCTTGTGAGGGACATTGGGTTCTGGGAAGATGGAATATAGGATGGGAGAAAAAAAATTTCACTGAGTATCTTAAAACATTAATTTAGTTTTGGACCATGAATAAAAACATTTTTAATAATGTGAAGAAAACTGAAGATTTTATATTTCTTGATTGGGAACAATAATATTCTTTTGAAGTCTGTATAAAAACTTAGGAAGAAATGTAGAAAGTGCGATAAGTGTGTGGCCATAACTACAACTACAGCTATAATTTTTATTTTGGTTCCTATTTCTTAAATCTTGATATTTAGAAACATCTTAATTTTGAGTTCCTGGAAATCTGAGGCTCTGCCTTAGTCATAAGGTAAGATGCAGCTTTGTGATGCTAAGCTCCATCTTCTCTACTTGTTTGCTTAATAAATATTTATATTCAACTGTATTTGCAGGCTTTCACAGTAAAAAAACGAATGATCCATTCTCTCCTTTGTTCTAGTAAACTAGCTCATTGTTGGTTGCTTTTATTTTAAATTTCTTCCCTCAATTAAAAATTGTTTTCTATCTTAACTTTGCAAAGTCCCATGCTCTTTCTCTGGGCTGTCAACATTTGGGAAAGTTAGCCACCAGCCATTACTTTGGTAAGGACAGCATGGCTGCTCTCATGCTTTTTAAGGCTGCAATGGAACTGTTTTGAATAGGTGTAAAGAAACTTATTTTTACATTTCATTTAGCAGTGAATGTTTTATTTTCAACAACAGAGGCAGTTTGTAATTGCTGTCACTATTGATCTCTAGTCAGATGTTTGCTAAGAGGATTGAGTAGAGAACGGATACGGAAGTTCACAACTGGAAATAAAATCACCTAGCAAAGTCTAAACAAGGGAAAGGGGAAGACAGAGAAACACCTTTCTGTGAGCAAAGGCAGCATCACAACTCTGAGAGGCTGTTCCTTTCCAGGGATGCAGAAAGAAGAAGGAAGGGTAATCATAATCATGAGCGTTATAATCACCAATAATCACCAATGTTAGGTCATTTCTTTCCTCAAAAGAAACCTATGAAGTAGATATGATTTTCTACTAGAGGGAGAATGAAGGCATAGGGAAATGATGTGTCTTATTTCCATCCACATAGGGATCAAGTGGCTGAGGCAGGGCTTGAAGCCTCTTGTACACCAGGCACAATTTTTCTAGATTATTCTTTATGCTACAACATATAGCTCCGAATGAAGAAAAAAGATTTGGGGAATAAAGGGAAGTCTGTCCAGGTAAATTAGGACATCTCTTTAACTGAGATAACTCTGTAGACTGGAAGAGAACTTAGCGCTAGAAACCAAAGAAGATAATCTTATGTATAGAAGGACTGTTGAAGTGGTCACTTCCATGAAGTTTGAGGCCAAAATGTTGGGACTTGACACAAGAGAAATAATGGATTAGTTAGAAAGATTACCAGTGTATTCCTTTGATATTTATTTCTTTAAATAGCTACAGAAATCCATGCATTTTAAAAGATATGATTTATTGATGTTTAAGTTGCATTATTTGGGCAGAATTCCATTTCTGATGTTAGGAGAAAAGGCATAGTTATAAGTCTGTGGAGCTGTAAGCAGAAAATTGGCACTTTGCGATTTGATCATTGACCAATGACCCCAGGCATTTAATAGTGATATATATAAACTATAATTTCAATTTTCAAGGTTAAAAACATGTATATGTGAACTTATAGTGTTCCAATTTCTATTGACATGTAACAAGCCATCCCCAAACTTATTATGTGCACAGATTCTCTGGGTCAGGAATTTGGACAGAGTCCAGAAGGACGGCTTGTCTATATTCCACAGTGTGTGCTTTCAGCTGGGAAAACCATCTGGAGGTGTATTTACTCATAGGTCTGGTTTATACTGGTGGTTGGCTGGGATACCAGTTGGCTGTCAACCAGGGCACCTATAGACAGCCTCCCCAGTCTGGTTTGGGCTTCCTTACAGCATGGTGGCCTCAGGGTAGTCACACTTTTTACAGTGACTCTGGGCTACAGGCTCAAGTGTTCTGGCAAACAAGATAGAAAATGCATCATGCTTTATGGCCTAGCCTTGGTAGTCACCAAGCATGATGTTTGTTCTTAAAGCACTGACAAGACCACCTAAATTCAAGGTGTGGGGCATAGATTCCACCTTTCAGTTGGAAGAATGTCAAGAGTACATTGCAGAAGACTATGTGAGGTGGGAGATGATGTGGGTATTTTTTTAAAAATATCATTCACCAAACAGAGTATTTAGTCCACACAATGGAGATTATCTGTGTTACACAGGACAGGAGATGACTGAATTCATGCCGCCTGCAATTTCTTTCTATTTATAGTCTAGCAATAGCTTCGTGTCCATGGTTACTTCTCAGTTGTTGCCTTTCCTCAGTTTCATGTTCCTGTATCTCTCTTTAATGAGTTAAGATTGTCTATCTAATAACCTCTAAATCTACGAACCACTAAATCTCTGTGGATTATTATCGTTAACACTTTATTTTAGTTTAGTTCTAGTTCAGTGTTAGGAATGGTGTTTCTGCTTCATACAGTTAATTAAGGACCCAGATTTATTCCATTTAATGACACCACCACTCACTAAGGCTTCAGAATCCTCTATTCAACCTTTTGCAACTGACTGGGTAAGGCACAGCCTCTTAACTCCCTAGTCTTGGCCACACACAGCACCTCTGCTCATGTTTTGTTGGTCATCACTAGTTGTGAGGTCCCTCTGAGAGTCAAGGGGCCTGGAAACTATGGTCTAATGTGTGCCCTGGGAGCAGCGGGGGGAGGGGGGGGGAGGCTGAATGTTATCTATGTCAGCTATATCTGCCATCTCCTGTCCTCTCATCACCAGGCTGCTAACGAGCCTGGAACCTGAGCACTGTCAGAGGAGTCAAAGATAGCGTGAAACTAACTGACCAATCAATTATTTGGTTTCTTATAGAGTTTATCACTTTGCAAAGTAGTGTAGGAATTTAGACTTGAGCTGGGCCTTGAAGCTTATTGAGTTCCATTGTTTCAGACTATTTTTGTAAAGGGGGGGGGTCTCTTTTATACAAGTGAAATTTTATGGGAAACTCCAACTTGTAGAACCAATGAGAGTGAAGCTTCTTCCTGCCTTGTCCTTTTTCCTGCCTTAGATTCTAAGGCCCTTTCCAGGAGATCAGAGCTACTCACTTTATTGGACAGGAGAAACTGAGGCACAGAGAGGCATGGGCATATTTGCCAAAGATTTCATGGATGTCTGTAACAGGTTTAAGGTTGAAATTGAGTCTCTGCATCCTGGGGCCAGTGCTCTTTGCACTACTATGTATTTACTTAAAAATTGTGCCATCGCTTTTCCCCACATAGACCACGAAGCCCCTGACGTGAAGTAGGGCACAGTATGCCCTACTGTTTTTGGTGCTTTCTCTTCATTATCCCAGTAGTGGGCAATCCCGTTGATTCTAGATAGGGTCTGCCTAGCACTTGAGCAAGGGCTTAGGTTTAACAACATTTAAGTATGTTAATACAAGTAGCATTTTGTGTGAAAGCACTTGCTGGGCAGATGATGGAAAGGCCACTGTAGTGTTAGAATGCAGGCATAGTTGTGTGTAGCCCAGAGAAAGTGTCTTTATGCCTGGATGACGTGTTTAAGGCATGGGACCAGCATGGGGAAGCATCTGCAAAGAAGGGTAAGGCAGCATCCTTGTTCAGGATAGCCTCTTATTCCAGGTAGAAGATAGAAATATATAGGAAGACACCAGGGAGATTGGTCTGAAGAAGAGAACTTAGCAATGGAAATCATTGCTGTTTTCAAATATTTGCAGGATGAACAGGCTTTTCTGGGAGCCCAAGCAGGTCATTGGAACATCACACATGGCTGAGGTCCAAGGCTTAGGGGAGAAATGCTGCTCACACAATCTGGCTGGTGATTTAATCACTTATCCAGCTGTCCCCCTCCCTCAACCCCTCAAAGACCCTAAAGCACTTGAGGCCTGAAGAGAGGACTAGGCAGGTCAGAGAACTCAGTAGGCACTTGCTTACAGTCTCTTCCAGGACCTTCATCTCCTTGGTAGCACAACAGGGCTGGAACTTACTTGTTCATAGCATCAGGCTTCTGCTCCCCATCATGACCAGCTGCCAGGAAGTCATGCAGCACCTGGTGTACTCACTGCAGTGCTTCTTAAACTCTAGTGCACATGAATCATCTGGGGGTCTTATTAAAATGCAGATCCCTATTCAAGTTGGTCTGGGTGGGGGCCCTGGAATCTGAATTTTCACAGGTGATGATGCTGCTCAGCTGTGGACCATACCTTGAATAACAGAACTCTGCTATAAATCCCGAGTCTTCCCTCAAGGCTATAGCCCAGAGCCATCAGGCCAGACGACCATCTCCTCCAAGTTGCTCTTATGACTCAGCCTCGCATCTCTGTTAGCTGAGGGTTACTGCTCAGAAATATTGTCTCATTCCGCTCCCGGCATCCATGAAACAATTTTATCCAGATAAAACTCAGCTGCCTAGTGCCTTTGTCATCCCTAGGGCCACTTCAGCAGTCAGCTACATATTTTTAAAATACAAAACACATCATCCTGATTTTCATTCAAGTTGTTTGACAGCACTCTGAATTTGTGTGTTGCTGCCAGAAACTTACATACAGACACAGGTATCCATTTGCCTAACAATAGGGAAGGTTTCTGATTATTTGTGATTCCCCCAAGGTGACCACTGACTCCGATGCTTTCTAAAGTGATCTTTAAAAGATCCGTTTGTGCAGATGACATGATACTGTATATAGAGAACCCTAAAAGATTCCACCAGAAAACTACTAGAACTGATCATTGAATTGAGTAAAGTAGCACAATACAAGAGAAATATCCAGAAATCAGTTGCATTTTTATACACCAGTAATGAACTATTGGAAAGGGAAACTAAGAAAACAGACCCATTTACAATTGAATCAAAAAAATGAGGTGGGTGGAGGAGGTAAAAGAGGGTAAAGGGGGGATAAATGGTGACAGAAGGAGACTTAACTTTGGGTGGTGAACACAAATACAATATACAGAAGATGCATTATAGAATTATACACCCGAAACCTATATAATTTTATTTAACCAATGTCACCCCAATAAATTCAATAAAAATGTAAAAAAGAGAGATCTGTTTATAATACATTGAGCACTTGCTCAATGAGGCCATAACCCCAGAGATAATGATTAAATCTGGTGAGATTGATCTGCCTCTTTTTTTTTTAAATGATTCCATCAGGTGACCTCTCTGAGCATTTCTCATCGTTACTTATTTCTATTTTATTTTTTCATGGTTATTTATTGATGTCATTTCAAGGTCATGTTCATTCCCTCAGCAATAGCTTATTTGTCGAAGTAAAGTAACTGAGAGATTTCTCACAATATGTTACTCTTGTTAAGGTCTCAAATTTAAAATCATGCTGATTTTCTGTCTAGGAGCTGTGTTGTCTTGCGCGAGGTATTTGATATCTCTGACCATATGTGAACTCCTCTGTAATACAGGGATAATAATATCTCCCTTGAAGAAATGAAATGAGATGTTTATGAAAGCACTTGGCCCACTGCTGGCGCTTGACAGTTACTCATGAAATGCCTCCTGTTCCTTTTTCTTAAGCCAGTTTCTAGTGTTTTATGGAAGAGATAAATATTTTATTTCCCTATTAGTCTCAAAGCATCTTGAGAACAGGATCTATATTTAAATATATTTTTTTTAGTCCTTCATTGTGTGTTTAGTAATGTCTTGAATAAATTAATGAATGACCAGATAATCTATAAGGTCTTCTTGATTTTTGAGTTCTCTGTTTGATTCTTCTAATGTCCTAGCTGCTTGGAGGATCCTCCTAAAATGAGTATCTTCTCTGTTAAGGGACTTCTTCTTTTATAGTCTTATAAAATATGTATTGTTTCTTATTACTAATAAGTATGTATGTGGGCCCAGGAACCCGCTGCCATCGTATACCTGACCTGGGGCCTGAATCTTTGCCTCCTGCAAATGCAATGGGTCAGAGGCTGGTCTTAACTCTGCTTCCCCTTGCCCTGCTCTCTTGGGAAGATCTCTGTGAAAGATGCTCAAGAAATATGCCTTTTTCTCTGATGTGAGATTTGGGGGTCGTGAATAATAGAGGCTGAGTTTCATGATATATTCATTTCGGTTCTCATAGAAGGTGCATTTCATGTTTTAGATTAAATACAATCTGGCTAATGGGGTCAGGACAACTCAATGGATGAGAGGAGAAGCAGTAGGTCCTTCCAAGTCTGGGGATTGAGCCAGGTTACCTGTCTAGGCGAGTAGTTCTTGAGTTTATATGAATGAGTTGCTGCGAGATAGTGCCAGTTGAGACCATCCTTACTACTTTTTCTCCTGCCTCTGAGATGGGCAGAAAACTGGTAGAAAGTACATAGGCCGTCAACTTGAGACCTGAGTTTAAATCCTGACGTGGGTATGCTGTTGAATTCTAGAATCTCAGTTTTTTTTTCCTTTAAAGTCTTATGAATGTATTAACAGACTTTGCTGTTTTCTATTTTGAGTTTTTTTAAATATATATATTT
This sequence comes from Myotis lucifugus, assembly GCF_000147115.1. Taxonomy (NCBI): domain Eukaryota; kingdom Metazoa; phylum Chordata; class Mammalia; order Chiroptera; family Vespertilionidae; genus Myotis; species Myotis lucifugus. The sequence continues at coordinate 2,804,738 of NW_005871191.1, read as the reverse complement.
TATTGATTTTTTACAGAGAGGAAGGGAAAGGGATAGAGAGTTAGAAACATCGATCAGCTGCTTCCTACACAGCCCCCACTGGGGATGTGCCCACAACTATGGTACATGACCTTGACCGGAATCGAACCTGGGACCCTTTAGTCTGCAGGCCGATGCTATATCCACTGAGCCAAACCAGTCAGGGCCAGAATCTCAGTTTTTAATGGTTAAAAAATAATATCAGCCTGGTAGGTTTTTGTAGGTGATAAGTTAGATAGTGTATGTTAAAGGCCCAATGCCATGCTTGACAGTGAGATTAAGCCCAGTGATGATGACACATTTCAGGAGAACACAGGAGACAGATGGGTCTGCCACCTGTGAAAGTGTCAGCCCTGCTGTGTGTCTGAGGAGTGTCCCCAAGTCCCGGTTGTGTTTTATGACTGAAGCACTGACCACAGTGGTGGTGCTAAGAGTTTTTCATGGATCTGGAAACATGATCACAATCTGGGCAAAGAAACAACTCAATTGCATGTTTTATTCCATGATGAGATGATTTGAAATTCTGGTCCATATGTGAGTAGCTTCAGCGTTTACTCCTCTACATATCTAGGAATAGTGGTCACTTACAGCTTTCTGTACAGGGAGAAGTAAAAGATAAAAAAGCCTTATTAATCTCTTCACTGTCTTCACTCTGACAGTTTATTTGAATCCCTGATACCCAACATGACTTCTATTTTTCTCTAATTCTTGAAAAAGTAAAAATGGCAGTAATAAAAATAACATAAGTCCTTTCCACGTGGTCTTTTTTTAGACAAAAAAGAGGGATCTAACTGTTTTTAGGCATTTAAGAGACACTGCCCAGAGCTTTGCTAATTAGTTTGTGGCCAGTTACATTACAGTGGATCAATGCCCATTACAGAGGCTCAAGGTGTGTCACTAAAAGGCCCCTCAGACAATAGGTGAATTGGGTTCCATGTGGTCCCATTGATTTTGGGTTGTAGCTCATTGTGTCATGTTTCACTAATTTTAGATTCTGAGTAATGGTTGTAAGCTAGTAAGTAGCAAGGACTGATTATGCCTGTGATGTCTGGAAGGAAAATAATACCAGTTTTTGTTGCTCTACATACAGCTATTTTGAACTGGAGAGCAGTGGTCTGAGGGATGAGATCCGGTATCATTACATACATAATGGGAAGCCCAGGACGGAGGCCCTTCCGTACCGGATGGCAGATGGACAGTGGCACAAGCTCGCGCTGTCAGTTAGCGCCTCTCACCTCCTCCTTCACGTTGACTGCAACAGGTACGTCTTTGCCTTTGATCTTTCATCTTTCATGATCTCTTCTGGAAATCGAGCCATGGGAAAGGGGAGAAATCAAGCCCCTCTCAGCTTTGCCGGGAAACAAAAACCAAGGGACCCTCATGGTAATTTAACCTACCGAGTAGGCCATTTAGATGTGCTGAAATGACCAACTGTAAAACGCTAAGAAAACAGTTCATTAGGATGAAACCATATCCTGTGATTAGGAACAAACGTACAAAAGGTTGATTACAGATTGGGGAACAGTAAGTGCACCTCAGTGTACTCCAGGCACCGTCGGAAATTCCATGGAGCTGTGATCACAGTTAACTATGATGTATTGTTGTTCAGTTCATTCCCCTTGGATGCGAATAAGCCAGCCAGCCTCAGAATGAATCTGAGAAGCCTGTGCTACTGAGGCGGCTAATTCTATTTCACTTCGTCAGGCACAGCTTTGCTTAAATATCTTTTCCAAATGGAGGCTTTTTAAGAGGCTGGTCTTTGAATCTTTGATACCATCCATTCTCTGCAGAGGAATGAGCCTTCCAGCTCATTCGAGGATGGCAGGACTATTTGTGAGGTCTGAGGGTTTCACAGGAGGTGTTGGGTTGGGGTGTGAAGGAAATACTGTACCGCATATTCGTCATTGGTCAGGTTTACTGCCAGCTGAAGAAAGGAGACTATTGGTCTCCATTGGAGCATTTGCAGCTGGGCAGCTGGGTAATGGTGGTCAAGGGGAATGTTTTCATCTCCCCAGAACCCACTGAAAATCCTTCTGGATAGTGATCTGAGCCCTATTATAGAGAAATGTTTGCATTGCAAGCACTGCCCATGAATCGTTAGTTTTCATTAATGTTACCATCAAAGTGAAAATAACTGTTCGGCCACAGGACTTGCTCCCTTGGGCCCAGAATAAAGAACAGGCATGTTGGGGACAACCTCCCTTCTGGAACCCAACAGAAGGAGGGATAATCCAAGGTCACTCAGCCCCCTACTACACTTATTTTTAAAAAATAAATATATTTTTATTGATTTTAGAGAGGAAGGGAGAGGGAGGGAGGGAGGGAGGGAGGGAGAGAGAGAGAGAGAGAGAGAGAGAGAGAGAGAGAGAGAGATGCATGAGTGTCTGCTGAGAGAGAGAGAGAGAAAGAGAGAGAGAGAGAGAGAGAGGGGATCGAGCCCACAACCCAGACATGTACCCTGACTGAGAATCGAACCGTGACCTTTTGGTTCATCAGTTGACACTCAACCACTGAGCCATACCAGCTGGGCAGACTACACTTCTGATGAGGAGATATTTAATGTATTCCCCACTCTAGGTCTGTAGTCTCTTGCAGAAAAGATCTACAAGGGCAAAGAACAGAAACTAGTGTCAGTTTTAAGGGAAGTTCCACCATGTGAAGTGAGTCTTGGTCCGTTTTGATGTCATTTATTTAAGATACTTTCTGGATTTCTGAAGAATTATCCAGATATAATATGTGTGCATGGACAACGTTTCCATAGAAACCACTGGCTTTTTACCCTGCAGTCTGGGGCTTGGCAGCTTGAATAAAGCCAGCCTCATGCTGCCATCTCCATTTCTACCTTTAAGAGCTCATCATCTCCTTCAGTTCTCTAGAGCCAAAGGCTATCTGGTAGTTCTCTTGCTCCCCCACCCACCACCCATATGGTGCCCAAATGGGAGAGTGGATGAAGGGCCTTGCATGTCCTCCTATGTCCTCAGCCAGAAAGAGGCCTCAAAGCCCTAACTTAGTAATTCCCAACTGAGAACTCCTGGAGACACTGCTGTTTTCTTGCTATGCAATTTTTTGCTTTCTCCTTCCAAAATTTATTCTCCTTCCCCAATATTCTTCTGTCTGGAGAAGAATAAAGAGGAGAGAGGCTATGTCTCTGCTAAGCTAAGGTCTCATGACTTCAGCAATTCTCTGGTCCCCGCGAGATGTCTTCTTCTCCCATCTTCAGCCATATGTTAGCTGTGTGAATTTAGGCACGTTAATTTCTTTGCATCTCAGTTTTTTAAATTTGTAAACTGGAAATAATAATACTAACATATTCTCATAGATGGGAATGTTAAATGATCCATGTAAAGTGCTTAGGGTGGTGCTTGGCCTTTGGTGTTCATTAGATGGTGGTTGTTGATATTATGATTATTTATTCTGCATGTCTCTGGTGCCTCTTTGTCTCCAAACTTTCATTCACAGTATGTCCTTCTTGGCTACCTTGACCTCTCTACCTAGAAAGTTGGGGAGAGTATGGGAGAGTTGGAATCCACAATATATTCTAAGGTCCGCTCTATTGATAAAGAATGGATTGAGGGGATTATAAATATTCTTTCCCTTCTCTTGAAATTTTTCATACTTTGGTTCATGTCATAACATGTTGTCCTTTGTGTAAGATCTTGGAGGAGAAAAATAAAGTTGTTGCCAGTTGATGATTCATGGGCCCAGACACAAATGAGTTTTTCAGAAAGGTCAGGGGAAAGAAAGGCCCAGAATGACTGGGCCATAGAAGAGGTAAATTTTGATTTTGGTGTAGGAAGTCTAGAAACATAGTTCCCAAACCTGATTGCATGTAAGAATTATTGGGGAACCTCTAAGAAAATACATGGGAAACCAGGCCCCATGTGACCCACTGGATCAGACCCTGAGGGCTGGAAACTGAGAAGGCATATTTTTAGCAAGCTCTACATGTAGTGTTTAATGCAGGCAGTGAGACTTGGTGCATGGACTGGCATTTCAAAACCATGAGGTTAGCTAGAGGGGATAAGCCAGAGGAGATGCTGGGGTGCAACAAATAAATGGGGTTCCCTCAGAAACTAAGTACCCGAAGCAGACCCCAGTAGGGAGGAGGGAAGATTAAGGAGAAGGTAGTACCTAGTGCACAAAACAAGCTTATGTTCTTCACAAATTTCTTCCTGGCCAGCACTGGCTGAGTTAGAGTGGAGGTAGCTCTGGTTTCCTTGTCGAGATACTGGTTTCCTCCTCCTAATCCTGGCTACCCTCCCAGGAGAATGAATTTCACTACAGCTGAATTTTTACTCTAAGCTATACATTTCATCCCATCAGAAGATTCTTCCTTTTTGATTCCTTTTACTTTAGAGTTACGCTATCTTATTTTTTTCTACCTGTCATCCACTAGAGTCCTACCTGTTAGATGATCAATGGTGATGTGATGGAGAAGATTTATTGCGTGTTGACTGTGTTAGGCACAGTGCTAATTAAGCATTTTACATAATTCATTCACCCCACATTCAATGCTGTTATTTTTCTCATTTTAAAATGATGGAACTGAGATTGCATTATGTGTCTGCAATTCCGCTGCTCATAAGTGGCAGTGCTAGGATTCGGACCCAAATCTGATGCATGAGTGTCTGCTCTAGCCCCTCTGCTCTTCAGCCAACAGTGGGGACCATTGGCCCTGGACTTAAAACTGAGAAAAGGCAAGAGCTTGGTGCAGTGTGAGCAGTTTGCTCCTCTCTAGTATTTTCCTCCTACATGTTTTTTGTTGCTGATCATTGGAGTTGTTCAGTAAGATGTGGAATCTTATGAACAGAACCCATTGCATTGTCATGGGGTGGCGAAGGACCCTACATGCATTGGGTACTTACAACAGGCTAGTTAATGTCCTCAGCATGATATTCCTTAGGATAGCCATGTGGAGACACTTTTATTAGTCCCAGATTTGGAATTAAAAGGCTCAGAGAAGATAAGCAACTTGGTCTCAATCACATAATGTAATAAGCATAGAGCCAAAACTTTGAACTGGGATCTCCCCACCCCTCTATGCCCCCTGTGTAACTCATGTACTTCCCAGGATATAGTCACAGCCACACCAGGGAGCCTTCCCAGGGGAGAGCTGCTGCAGAAGGTGCGGGGATCATAAGAACATGTGAAAATAGGTGGAAATAATTTCCCAGGCACCTCCGTTGCTCTGAGGCACTGCATGTGTGGTAGGATTTTCCACCTTTTTAAGGATAGAATTGAGAAACAGAGCCTTTTTTGACCCGATTACACAAATTGTCAAAGGAAAGCGACTGCTATTTTTGTCAGCAGTTCAACACTTTCTGCCTGCTACCAAGACTGACACCTTTCTCTCAGCTTCAGCTGTTTAGCTGGGCCTAACTAAAAGCTCCCGAAGTGTGGGTGGCAGCTTACCTCAAGCTAGAAACATGAAAGGGATCATTCAGTCTGGTGGCCAGACTGCTTATCTCCACTGCCGTGGGTTTTCCACCTACTGCCTTTATATTAATAGTTTCCAACAAAGTCTAGAGAGACCTGGCCTCACCTTCCTCAGATTCTCCCTCTCCATTCCCAGCTCACCCGGCAGCCTGTCCCCATCACTCAAAGCTCAGAATCCACTGATGCGCGATTAGTGCCAGAATGTTCTTTCTCCTTCACCACAAAAGGAATTTTCATTCCTTGTCTTTATTTGGTGACTTTTAATGATCCCTCAACCCATCACATTAATGTATTGGATGCACTATCCCTGCCAGGTTGTGGAGGGTACAGAGTCCTTGCTATCGGGAAGTTCATAGCTTATTCATTCAGTCATTTTTAAACTCTGAAACCTCCAGGGCCCCAGCAGTGACCGGCCCTGTTCCCTGGATTCAGAGAAAGCGTGGACTCGGACTGAGCCTTGTGTGCAGGCTGAATTGACAGCGCCTATTAGCAGCTGAGCAGTGGAGTGAACTGCAAATAGTCACTCCCAGCATCTGGTCTTGAAGTGACAGTGGAGCTGAGGTTCTTGACAGCTAAGGGTTGGACTCAAAGGTGTTGGTAATTGAATGGTACAGTCACCTAGCCTTCGGCAGCACATTTTGCCATATGCAGTGTCCTCACTCTAAGCCAACCTCCTCTTCCCCCAGCCGAGCTCTGAACTCTCGCCTCATTAGTTCAGACTGTGCAAGTGTCTCGCCTCATTAGTTCAGACACGCACCTCCCCCTCTACACACACCCCTGCATATTGATAGTCACTCTGACAAGGGGTTAACTCAGTGATTATAGTTTAGACAATAAACATATGAGATTTTACGTGTAACACATGCTGTTTTTTCACTGAGGAGCACGTTCAATTTTTGCATATGCAGAATCAGAAAAATAAACTTACTGTAAGTCACTGAACAAGTCAGTAATTCAAGGTGTCTGTCTAACATTTCAGAGTAACTCCAGGGTGTGAGCATCTGCTTATAGCTCTAGGTTTTCATTATGAACCATGAGGATATGGCATCTTCCTTTCGAGGGAGCTCCTGAAGTATTTACAAACATCTTGTTAGAACTCCCATTCCCTAAGGTAGTTAAGCGACATGTATAATGTACTGCATTGATTTCATACCAACATTTTCATTTACAATCAGGAGAGGGAAATTAAGAAATGACTATCAAAGGTTACAGCTTCCAAGAGAGCCAGGCCAAGACTCTCAATCTCCTGATTCCCGCACTGATATATTATTCACGTCACGAACAGGAACACATGCCCAAGACTCATCATCAAATGGACTAAAATTAAATTGAGAAGCCAGTGTATGCCTCCTGTCCAGCTAACCCAACAGCTCCAGATCCTCTGTCCAGGCAGATATGACAAGTGAGTTAGGAAGACAGGACATCCCCGTGTGTAAATTTAAGCAACAGTGTAAGAGGTCACAAGGGAATACATGATGGATTACTGGATTCTTGGTAGAGACAATCAGGTCTGGGAGATCACAGAAGGGAGAGCTCCTGGGGACATGGAAAAGCCTCTTCATTTCTTACCACCCCAAGTGAGAGCGCATGACAATTTCTGCAGCTTCACAGTTTTGCCTGTGTGTGATTTGATTGTGTGCCAGTCACATAAGAATTGTACTTGGAATGAGGTTCATCTTGTAAGTATTACAAAGCCCATCATAGGGTCAGTGAGAGAAGAGTGTATATGGGAGAGTGGTATCAAGTTGGCAGTGAGGGAAAGCCTGTAGGGAGAGACAGACCCGTGTCCATACCAATAAAATACAACGCAAAATGTGTCTGAAGGCATGTAGATGAAATCACTAGGAGTAGGAAATGCCATCTTATCTTCCTCTCTATCCTAATATAGCTTGGGCCCCGTGTATGCAATAAAGTGCCAGCTTGTTAAGCTACCCATGGCCGCAAGTACCCAACAAACCCCTGTATAAAGCGATGATTCTATTGTGTTTCTTTTTAGTCTTTTCCGTTTGCAGCTTTGAAAGCCTGGAGTACAGGTTGCCAGGAGAAATTTTACTGAGTGGGAAAATTCATTTGTTATAATTTCCTGGGTCGCCTAAATAAAAGATGCACTATTTGCTTTTCTACTTTGAAATTTTGGCTTTTAGCACAAAGGTATTCTGGACTGAAAACTTGAGCTGAGAAGAAATTAAGTTTGTATGTCTCGGGAAAGTTATTTATTTCGCTCTCTAGGTATATAATAAGGGGCTAGGACTAGGTGATTCCCAACTTTGACCTGGGCACCTCAGATACTTAATTAAGTAAAGGGCATGCACTTCTCTCTCCCCCGCCCCCTTCCCCACACACCTTCAGGACTATGGAGAGCAACTCAGCATGCCATCTTCACAGAGCCACTTTTGTAGTAGACCACCAGGGGGGTTGAATCATCTGAATTGAAATGTGGGTAGACAGTGCAACATGCTATTAGTGAGCAAAGACTACTTAACCTAGAAGACCATCTCTTTTATTCTCACTTGCATCCTCCTTGCTGGAGTAAATGCCAAATATGCATTTTTGGAGGCTAAGGGATGTTGGTGTCTTGTTCTCTCCACCATGTACTCCAGTGTTCATTGCCCCAGACATGTGACAGTGGACAGCCTTTGGGGACGGGTGGGGTGTGGGCATGCAGGCTTCCCTGGCCATGGGGACCTTGGTAGTTTGGTGACTTATGAGATAGAGCAGTGTACTGTAGCCAGCAGATGATGGATAGTTGTACTGTTGAAAGACATAACACGTTCTCTGGAGGGGAAAAATACTTTGTGGCCAAACTGTAGAGATTTAAATAATGGAAGAGAATGAATCTAAAGATCAAGGTAGCCAATGTAATACATTCAAAGTTATAGATCCTTTGGCAAAGTAGGGAGTGGTTGTTAATTGTTCAAACATTACTGTGTTGGATGTTTCATTCTACTGACTTCTCCCCACCACTTCTTCCCATGCTGTGTACCCTGTGGCTTATTAATTTCAACCACCTTAGGTGGGTTCCAAGTTTAACTTTACCCTGTCTTGTAATGACATCAGTAGAAGACCTTTTCTCATTTTGTCTTTTCAAGAACCTTTATTTTTTCCACTTGTTCCCTGGTGGGTTTAAATATACCTTTGGTTAACCATGACCTCAATGGCAGACAGAGGTAGGAGGTGAAAAGATTAATTGAAGTGGATGACGAGAGAGTGCCCTACATCTCACCCTAGCAACCTGTACTCTCAGGCTTTCAAAGTTGCAAATAGAAAGAAATACAATAGAATAAAACTTTACAGGGGGGTTTGCTGGCTACCTGAGGCGATGAGTAGATTAACAAGAAGGCACTTTATTGCATACAGGGGGCCCAAGCTATATTAGGATAGAGAGGAAGATAAGATGGCAGTGTCCTCACTCTAAGCCAACCTTCTAGTGATTTCATCTACATGCCTTCAGACACATTTTGCATTGTATTGTGTCGGTATGGACCTGGTCTGTACAGGACAAATGGAAGGGAAATAGACTCTAAGAGAAATAAATGTTTTCTTGTAGGAAAAGATATTGATGCTTGCATCTTCATTGTTATAATTTTACTCTGTCCTTTTGTGATGGATATGCATGGTTATTTTTGTTTTACAGGAAAGCAAAGAGAAAATAAAAAGTCAAACCAGAACAATACATATTATGAAACCTATATTTAAAAAAATGTACATTTATATATTAGTTGTCTCTATTCCTTTATGCCTCACTCATTAGAAAAGAGCATTGGGGAATAAAAAATGCATGAGCCATGAGCACTTTTTAATTGAAAAAAAATTCCAAATATGCATTAGTTTTCTACTTAGACCAAGGGTACTGATGTTGCCATTGAAAAGAATTGATTTTGCACACTACCGTAAAGAAATTCATCTATCTCTATGGAAACTTTAATTAAATTAATGTTATAAATAATCACAGCCAGAGCAGTTGGAAGCAAGGAAACAAATTTATAGCTGTTCTTGTCTGCTGTTCTTCTTTGAGGGGGTCTCGTAAGGATGGGGTGTGAGGCTTGGAAGAAAAAAGTTTCTCTGTACTCTTTCCCCAGCTCTGACCTCAAATCCAATTGACTTTTGGCCCCCAGTTCATCCTTCGGAACTTCTTGTGAGTGCCTCTCCCGGCAGTAGTTCCAGAGCCAGCGGGTTAATGTGCCCGGGCCCTCACCTGAGGGTTTTCCTGGGCAATTAGAGTGGAAATAATTTCCCTTCTCCTCCCAGGGCCTGCGTGATGCCATCTCTAACTCTTCCCCAGGAATGTCACGCTACATCTGTACTCATTAATGTCCATTAGTCTGAGGGCATCGCTTTCCTGACAGCGAATTTCACACATAGGAACTCACAGGCTTGGCGGGGGTGGGGTGGGAGGGCATCAGCTGGCTTCTTTGGGACACTCAGAGTGCCCTTATGACCCGGCATGGGGTTTTATTTCCACTGGAGGTAAACAGCTGTGTTATGTCCTGGTATGTCCTCAGCAGGACACCTGATTCACTCGGTTGCTCAGTGCACTTTTTCTAACACCTGCTCTCCAGCTCTGATGCTGTCACTGAAGCATAAGCAAGGAAGGAGTTGGGGAATGCATGATACACTTTTCTTGAATTCTTTGCATTTTGTCCTCAGAAGCCCAGTACCCTGCAAGGGAAGCTCAGACTTTTTGCTCAGCTTTTAACTGAGTTGAGGTTAGTGTTTTCTGTGTCATTAGGGATGATGTCTATATTTACTTGATCTTTCCTATAGCCCTTGGAGGTGGGCTATTGCATCATTAGGGAGAAGTGACTTGTCCAGGGGTTCACAGTAAGTCAGGGGCAGCTAGAGATCAGAGGTCCTTCCTTAGTTCTCTTTCAGGCAGTGTATTCTCTACCAGTCCCTCCCCCTTCTTTTTTCCTTCTCTTCCTCCTCTTCCTTCCTCTTGTCAGCACCCCGTGTGACAAGGTAACACTTTTAACTTCTCATGGAAAACAGTCTGAGGCAGCGATTTTCAACCCTTTTCATCTCATGGCACACATAAACTAAATACTAAAATTCTGAGGCACACCAAACAATATTTTTTGCTGATCTGACCAAAAATGGGTATAATTTTGACTCATTCCCACCGGATGGCTATTGTTGTGTTGCCTATTGTTATTTTTTTATTTGATAATCTAAGGGGAAAGAGATCGGTGCCCCTGACTACATAGTAAGGTATTGCATGTTTTAAAAATTCCTGCAGCACACCAGTTGAAAATCACTGCTGCAAGGTATCCCATTTATAAACTGAAACAAAGGCCAAGTTTGATGTATTATTTTCTGAGGCGGGGATGCTGCTCACCTCATGCGGCTACCTTCCTGTTGGATCAAGTTCTGCCTCATTATACATTCCAACCGCTGTTGGTCTTTAGTCTCTAGAAGGCTGATGTGGTGTTATTTTTAGATTTAAAGACTCTCCCTTTTCCCTAGAATCTACAGTGTTGATCGACAGGTTCACGACCCCAATACCACAGAGATAATGTTGGGTCAGGCCTTCAAACGGCCCGTCCTCCTCCTATGATTTGTATGCCTTGTATGTGCCTCGGTGCTGATGTGTAATGGCCAAGGACCTAATCTTAAATCATGACTGACTGCAAATGAGACGTTCGGCTATTTCTTAAAATGTGAAATAGATGCATTACGCTGGTCTCCAGTGTTACACGGTGGTTTTACACAGCTCCAATATAAATTTTGATATTCACTATTTCAAGGTGGTAAACTGTGTTCTTTAAGGTGACTTCGCAATCACAAGGTCGCATTAAAAACTACTGGTGGTGAAATAAATGGTCGGGTGGCGGGGGACCTCATTTAGGTGGGCATTTGTTGTTATTGCTTCTTTTATTGCTATCTAATTAGATACATCCTAGAGCAGTGATGGAGAACCTTTTGAGCTCAGCGTGTCAGCATTTTGAAAAACCCTAACTTAACTCTGGTGCCGTGTCACATATAGAAATTTTTTGATATTTGCAACCATAGTAAAGCAAAGACTTATATTTTTGATATTTATTTTATATATTCAAATGCCATTTAACAAAGAAAAATCAACCAAAAAAATGAGTTCGCGTGTCACCTCTGACACGCGTGTCATAGGTTCGCCATCACTGTCCTAGAGCCTGCAGGAATTCATAGGAAGTAGGTGAGCACATTGAATTCTGAGGAATTTTCATGATGGCAGTTTTTCCTGGGCATATGGGTGATCTACAAGGACTTCCCACTGCAAATATGACCACCATGTTCCTTTCCCAATCCAATATTCACATAAGCTCATTTAATGGTCTCCTTTAGTTTTAGGCTACAGGTCACAATGCTTAATATAGCGTATGAAAATTTTGCAGTCTAGTCTGTGTTTTTTATTGCATTAGATTTCCCATTCCTTTGACTTCAAGTTCTCTTAGTTTTAAAGTGTATCATGTCCATTTAAACCATTGGATCTCTGTACATGCTAGTTCTAGCATGTCAAGTTTGCTTTAACTTATCCTTAATTTTCATGACAAAAGGAAGAAGTCTCTTTCACATTTTTATTATAGAATAGTGTTCATTTCATTTAGAGTAGTTTTTAAAAAATATATTTTATTGATTTCAGAGAGAAAGGGAGAGGGAGAGAAAGCGAGAAATATCAATGGTGAGAGAGAATCATTGATTGACTGTCTCATGCACACCCACACTGGGGATCGAGCCTGCAACCCAGGCATGTGCCCTGACTGGGAATCAGACTGTGACCTCCCGGTTCATAGGGCGACACTCAACCACTGAGCCATGTCAGCCAGGCTATTCAGAGTACTTTTTGATCGTTTGATTGCCTTTCCCATGGGCTGTTAGCACCCCGAGAGCTCACTGTTGTATCTGCGATGTATATTATAGCCCTGCCACATAACAGGTAGTGAACACACATTGGTGATTCCTGGATGAATGTATAAATGGAAGAGCTCTGACCTAGGGCTCTGTATTTGTGGCTTTTGGCTTGTGATTCCAGCCTTCTAGATGATTCCATTAATTCATTCCCCTTGTTCTTTGCCTCGATCTCCTCATCTTTACAGAACGGGCATCACCTCTACCCAGTCGCTTGTACAGGGTTATTGTGAAGATCAAATGAGAACCTGCATGGGAATGTGTGTTGTAAATTTTAATGTGCTTTTAAATATCAAGCGAAAGGAATGGTGAAGTAATCCTAGCGTTTCTGCTTTGAACTTTTGAGGATTATCCTTTTTTTGAGGAAGGCAGTTAATCTATAAAAGGCTTTTGGTGATTTCCCAGTGTGATTCACAGCACAAGGTGAACTGTGCCTTGCTCTCGAGTTGAATGTACATGTTGGAGGGAGCTCTGGCAGGCATGAGGGAGTGGAGGCGATTTACAGAGAGGGTAGGAGCATACGCCCATCCCCCGGAGGATGAGGGGCAGGTGCCCCCTCTGCTGGAAAGCAAGCACTTTTGGGCACATGTGTTTGTGTGTTGACTGTATGGTGGACATATCACCATCATGAAATTCTGTGGGTGTGCTTCTTAAAACTGCATTTGGGGCCCACAGTAGGGGTCTCCCCTGAAACTCATTAAATTACTAGTAAACTTTTGGGCAGGGTTTCATGAGTGTCCTATGCTGGTTTTTTTTTTTTTGGTACTATTTTTTTCTTTAATTTGTTTTTAAATTATGCATGGTGCTTGCCTGTTTCAGAAAATTAAAAAAAAAAAAGAACCACATATACAGGAAGTTATAAGAAGAGAAATTCTAAGGAACAATATGAAGGTTGGGGTGAAAATTTTTGCAGTATAGGTATGTTTTAGCTTTATGTAATGGGATATCTAAAACTTGTTATAATGCATTTCCCATGTAAATTACAAAATATGTAATAAGACTACTGAATAACATAAAAATATGAAAGGTGCAAGCTATTTAAAACCATGCAATATCCATCACCCTGCCCTTATTCCATTCCACGGAAGTGATTATTAACAATTTTATTTCCCTTCTCTAGATTTTTTCTTTGCATATGCAAACACATTTTTTTTCAATAATGAGACAGCCCTATATGCATTGTTCTTCAATATGCTTTTTCATTTCACAGAATAAAGCCCGATAGACCATTGATGAGCAGCAGGAATGTATTCAGGAGGAATGGGGGCTGCTCTGTTTCTTGTAGGAAGTCTGGGCAGCTCTGTGCCGGGTGGTGTGTGGAGCAGCATTCACCTCCAGGCCTCTAGCCTCCTGCTTTGGGCTGTAATCCATGCCTCTGGCCGGTCACACACAGCAGTGACTATAGAAACGAGGCAGGGGCCAAGTGTCCCTGCCTCTGGGTCAGCGTGCCCTGTCTCAGCCGTATATCGAGGTGCAACGGTGGCAATTAGCCTGTGCTGAGATGGGAGTTACAAGATTCAAGCGGGTATGTGATGAGGGTCAGTTGCTCTGAGCACAGGCATCATGCTACATCTTATTTTGTGTGGCTGAAGGGGAGCCGATGCTGTCTCGGGTCAGGCAAGGAGTCAATGTGCTTAGTGGCTGAGCGCACACGCTTTTGGAGTTGGACAGCCCTGGGCTTCAACTCTGGCTTTGCCACTGGCTTCGTGGGGGAAGGGGTCACCATGAGCCTCATAGACCAGCGGTTCTCAACCTGTGGGTCGCCACCCCTTTGGGGGTCCAACGACCCTTTCACAGGGGTTGCCTAAGACCATCGGAAAACACATATATGATTACATATTGTTTTTGTGATTAATCACTATGCTTTAATTATGTTCAATTTGTAACAATGAAATTGGGGGTCACCACAACACGAGGAACTGTATTAAAGGGTCACGGCATTAGGAAGGTTGAGAACCACTGCCATAGACCCTTGGCAAATTACTTAACTTTTCTAAGCCTCAGTCATCACCTATGGCTAATAATAATGCCTCCCCCATGAGATTGGAATGAAAAGTGACAATGTTCATGCATTTGATAGGGCTCTCCTGGTTGCAAATAACAGAGGCTTAAACTCTAGGGGCATATAGTGTTCCCGTAAGCAGGAAGTATAGTGGAGATAGTGTCTGAAATGAGTTGATGCTCGGACATGTCATCTGGGCCTGTGCATCTTTTATATCCTTCTACCTGTCATCCCTGGCATGCTTTCCCCTGGCAGAGGGGGAAGGGGTCACCATGATCCTCATAGATCAACCATCCTTCCTACCATGGAGCTGGCACATTGCTCCATCCACAGAACTGAGGCACTTTGAGCAAGGAAGAGGAGGAAGTGGCCCTTGGGTAGGCTGTGAACAGTGGCACCAGCATGTAAATAGTTGAGCCCCATGCCTAGAGTTCAGTCTGCACCTCCATGCTGCTGCTGCTGAATTTGACCATGATGATTCTTCTTCTGTGAAGCAGAGTGAGCAGGAGGACAAATCCAAGGAGATGATGTCAGTATCTGGTTGATCAGTGGTCATTAGTATACATGGCTCTTCCTGCCATCAGGCCGTCTTCAAGGCCATGATCAAATGGAGGAGAGAATGTGAGCCAGTTGGAGAAGCCATCCTGCTCCCGCCTCTGCCATCCGTCAACCCTGTTGGTAGGGGCAGCTCTTGTTAGGCTGTCACTTTGGGGAACCTGGTCCCTCCTCATCTGCCTGAAGCTGTGGCCCTCTGGCTGGTCCTGTAAACACAGCCCCCCTTCCCACAATGTGCCATGGAGGCCCATCTCAGCCAGTGCCCGATTATAGCTTTGCCCAGGCCTGCCTTCCCACATCCCCTGCCTCCTCATCCTCTCTTCTTGGTCCACTGATCCCTGGCTTTTGATGCCTGCTTCTCCATTTGATTGGTTTGCTGGATTCCTTCTCGAAGCTTCACAGCTCCCCTGCCAGCCCCACTCCACAGCATCCCCCTGGGAGGACAGCTCTTTCTGTTCTCAGGGGAGATCAAGAACTTGCCTTCACCAGTTCCCTGATGTTGACTCCTTGCCTTATCTCGATTTTTAAATTTTTCCTGCTATATGTAAACTATAAGTTGGATCCCCAGCTTGGCAAGGATGCTACTTACCTCCTCTGGAGCTAGAGTCATGCCGCAATGCAGTCGACATCTGCAGATGGGTTTAAGGCTTGGGGTGATTCTGAAATCTGCAGTCCAGATTTCCACAGAGAAGAAAATGAATGCAACCTTTACCACATCCGCGAAGCTGTTTAACATACAAATTATGTGACTGAGCCTTGCCTTAGAGCTCATGCTTGCTAAGTGTCACATGAAAAAGGTGACCCAATATTTGCAAGGTGAGCAATCACTTCAGAAGGGGGTGTACTTAGGTATTGGCTCCAGTCTTCCCTCCAGGGGGAGACAGTGGATGGTGGAGGAGCTTTGAAGCCTGCGCACGGTGTCTTCTCTCTACTCTCTTCTCCACTCTGCTCTGTATCCTAGCAGGCTGACCCGTGTCCTAGCAGGCTGACCTGCATGGGCTGCACCTGGGGGCTCCTTTGCCACCTAGAGACCTTTGGATGTCATCAGCAGGGAAAATAGGCAGGAGGGATGAGAGGGTCTCTATTCCTCTGGCTCCTTCTCTGTGGGGTTACCTTGGGTTGGCTGTGCCGCAGGACTGTAAGCCATAGGCCCTATCAGGTGGCCTTTTTTGGGTTCCCTGCCTTTTCAAGCATAAGAAAGAAAAGATTCCCCAGTTCTTTATTAAAAAGTATGAACTCTGTAGTAGTGTACCATTCCTTGTTGATCTACTTTCTGCCCATACTTCTGTAAATAATTCCTTTAATATCTTATAGTAATTACCTTATCCATGGAGGTTATGTTCCATGACCCCAAATGGAAGCCTGACACTTGAATAGTGGCAAGCCATATATATACTGTTTTTCCCTATACATATATACCTAAAGTTTAATTTATAAATTAGACACAGTAAAAGATTAAAAACTGTAATAAAACAATTATAAGAATATCCTATATAATAAAAGCCTAATATGCTGCGTGTCCAGTCATCCAGTGGGCCATTCAACCAATCAAAGCATAATATGTTAATGATATGCTAAGGCTGCTCAGCTGCTCGCTATGGGGGCAGTCAGTTGACCAGTTGACCAGTTGCAATGATGTGTACTGACCACCAGGAGGAAGACGCTCTTACTGTTAGGTTAACTTGCTGCTGGGGTCCGGCCAATCGGGACTGAGCAAGGTGGGCTGGACATGCCCTGGAGCCTTCCCGTATCCTTCCCCGGCCCTAATTGTGCACCAATGGGGTCCCTCGGCCAGGCCTGCACCCTCTTGCAATCTATGACCCTTCAGAGGATGTTGGAGAGCTGGTTTCAGCCCGATCCTGCAGACCAGGCCCAGGGACCCCACTGGTGCATGAATTCATGCACTGGGCCTCTAGTACTGTAATAAAACTTATACAAATGTATAACTTTTCTCTCTCACTCAAAATATTTCATGGTGACAATTTCTTCCCTGCAGTAACTGGCTTGGTGTCCCTCATTTCCTTGCTGAGGTCTTCATGTAGCCTCAGTGCTCTCTGGCTCAACACACTGCTGTCCATTAGAACACATTTTCTGTGCATGGCTTCCACCTACAGATTTAATGCTTTTTCTGTATTAACTAGGCACTTACCACATACTGTGATCATAACTTTTATAGTTTGAATTGCAACAGCAAAACTAGCACAAATTTCTTTTTCCTTCTTTACAATTTTATGGACAGAGATTGGTTCTTACTGTAGACCTCAGTAACCTTAACATATGTTTCCCACTCTCCCCTACCCCCCCTTTTCTTATTAAGCTGAGAAGGAAGCACTTCACAGCTTCTCTTGGGCGTATCTGAATTGCCAGCATCACTACTTTTGCACTCTGGAGCCATTATTAAATGAAATAAGTGTGACTTGAACACAAGCACTGCCATACCTTGGTGGGCAGTGTATAGAGAGCGTGGATATGCTGGACAAAGGGATGATTCACTTCCCAAGTGAGACGGAGTGGGACAGTGTGAGATTTCATCACACTATCAAACTAGTGCACAATTTAAAACTTATGATTTATTTCTGGAATTTTCCACTTACTATTTTCAGACCACATTTGACTGTGGGTAACTGAAACCATAGAAAGCAAAACCGTGTCCTAGGGGAGAGTAGAGTACTGTATTCTCTTTTCAAATTGCCACATCTCAGTATACAGGTTTCCTCTGCCCTCTGAAAGTAGAGTTCTTATGAAAACTTTCCTAAGCAAAAATGGCATAAAGCGAAGACTAGCCCCTGCTTTCCAAAAGTTTGCATTACCCTACTTCATCTTTATGAAAGTCTTACATTAGTACCTATTTTCGCTAACCAAGAGAAATCCAAAGAGGAATTTCACTATTACAGTAAAGCCGTTATTGTACTAATGCAGGCCTTTCATAAAAGTGAAGTCGTGTAACACAAACTTTCAGAAAGCAGGGCATACCTGGAATGGCTATTTGCCACTGGGACCCTGACCGCTAGAGGTTCCAAGTCAGAAACCCTGAATCAATCCTGGGCTTCACCATTTCCCAGCTGTGTACACTCAGGTGAGTTCCTTAACCTCTTAGAGTCCTGCATTTCTCGTCAATAAAACCGGGGTGGCAGCAATCCTTGCTTCTGTCCATCTCACCAGGAAGAAAGCGTGCTAACGATGTCATGTGAATGGTGCTGTGAAGTGCTTTGCCATTCACCTCAGCCCACAGGTCCTCTGCACGTGGAATACAGATGAGATCCTTCCAATTAGCAGCCCTATTTAGAGATGACATTAGCCTTGGCTAAGATAGACTCTCCAATGAGGCCTTTGCTAAGTATAATTATGTGGTTAGAAAAGAGGAAGTTGTCAAAATGGTGCTGAGAGAGGTAGATGAAAAGGCCGATCCCTTAGCTTTTGGTTTTTGCTCTTCAGAGAGTGCAGTATTGGCAAGCGTAAATCTTGTTATTTGTGTTCTTGGTAATCTGACACTGTTTGCTGAAAAGAAACAGCCGTGGTATTTATGCTGGAAATTGCTTTGGAAGACCTCTGCCCCAGCTTCCAGAGGGATGTCGTACTGACCCTCGCCGATCACTTTTTATCATGCCAGTGCTCTTTGATTGCCACTGAAGGACTTTTACTTGGGAAATTATCTTGATCATTTACCTGTTTACAGTTTTACTGTGTGGCTCATGCTCCCTGATCTCTACCCCTCACTTCCTGTAACAAGTGTCAGCAACTTGAACTTGTCTTATTTTAATGCAGTGTCCCCAGCACCTGGCCAGATACCTGACCCAGAGAGGGTACTTGTTTGGGCATTTGTTGAATGAATGAATGAATGAATGAATGAAAGAACAAATGAGGGAAGGGATGCTATAAATGGCTATGGTAGTCATGAGAGAAAATTCTGGGCCTTTAAGGAGATGACATTGAAGAGCTGGGCAAAAACCCACAATTTAATTGTCTTTTGAAGCTGAGCTGGCAGGTCCTTCTATAAGGACCACATGGAAGCAAAGACACAGGCCAACTGTTAAAATGGGAGAATCTACTTCCAGTGGGAATGAGGAAGGTGGAATGAACCGTGGTTTGTGAGTAAGGCTTTAGATTAGAACCAGCCTGTTGTGTTCATGCCCAGCTCCTCCATTTACCAGAGGTTTCCCTGTGCCTAAATTAATTGGACACAGCTTTCTTATTTATTAAAAAAAGACAATAATTGACCTTACATTATGGGTTTAATTGAAGTATTACGTGGGACCTATACATAGATTTATATTTGCTGCATAGTAAGCACTCAGTAAATATTAATTATTATCATCATCACTACTAGTAATAATAGGAGGAAAATATTAATAAATAAAAGTCAGTGAATTCCAGCCAGTAGATGAGAAGACTTGGGTTCTAGCTCTCACTCTGCTACTTTGTGGCCTTCAGCCACAACTTCCCTTCTCTGGACATCATGCAAACTGAGGAGTTTGAACTTGATGGTCTCTGGGTGCCCTCAAATTGTGGTTATGTGCTTAGGTCTGGGCTTGAAGGATGCACAGTATTTGTGTATTTGTGTAAGCTGCATGTGGGAGGATAGCTTTCCTTCTGATTTTTATTCTTTTCTGCTTATACTATAAGGTTATTTCAATAAGAGAAAAGAACATCATGTCTGTTGTGCCCCCTTTTACCTCAACACACACACAACCTTTGAGCATGGAGACGGTTCTAAATACCCATTGGTTGCTGGGCTGACTGATTTGGTTTGGTGTTAGGGTTAGAAAGAGCTCCAAAGGGTTTAGAAGAGAGAGAAAGGAAAAGGTAAAGGATCATTCCATTCTTTAATTTCTAAATTGTGAATGAGACATTTATCTCATCCTCACCCATATATACTTTAGTTGAAAAGGGGGAAATAGAGAGTGGATATAAGAAAGAAAAAGTAGGGAAGGAATAAATATTTATCAGGTATCTATTATGTATTGGGACTTAACACAAAGGTCTTATTTAACCTTCAGAACAACCCTATGAGATTTGGGTGTTCTTAAGAGATCTTTATTTCCACTTTGATCATGAGGAGGTAGAATTGGGGAGGGTTAACCCATCTAAGTCCAAGAAGTAGGAGGCAGATTAGAGGTGGACTTGAAACCCAGACCTGGATAACTCCAAAGCCATCATACTCTCCTCCTCTGGGTGATCATTCTACATCTCTTGTCTCCACACACTCAGCACTTAGTCCTATGAGTTGATAAACTCAGTGGATGAACTTGTTTCCTGCCTCACCCAGGGAATAGAAGCAATCAGAAGATAATCCATCAGCACCTCTACTGGCTGGCCTGCTCCTGGACCATGGACTCCGCATTTCCTGTTACAATGTATTCTCCACATGCTCCTGCCTGGGGCCATCCCCTCCCTTGTGCAGGACACACTTCAACCATTTTCCCTCTCCTACATCATCAGGATTTTCCATCAACAGGATGATCTTAAGCAGCAGCAATACATTATCCGAACCCACCATACATTAATAAAAGCCTTCCCTCAATCCCATATTCCTCTACAGCTGATACCCCTCACCTCTCCAGTAAAAATCCCAAGAGGAGCCCTAACTGGTTTGGCTCAGTGGATAGAGCACCTGCCTGTGGATTGAAAGGTCCCAGGTTCGATTCCGGTCAAGGGCATGTACCTTGGTTGTGGGTACATCCCCAGTAGGAGGTGTGCAGAAGGCAGCTGATTGATGTTTCTCTCTCATCAATGTTCCTAACTCTCT
>NW_005871191.1:2576792-2783999 GCF_000147115.1 Myotis lucifugus | reverse complement strand
GTCCCTGATTTCATCTTTGCTATGTCCCTATTCCCTCTCTGTTCTCAACTCGTCAGCCAGAGTGAATGAGATCATGACAGTCCTCTACTCAAAACTCTCCAAAGCTCTTCTCATCTCACTTAAAAGACTGAGCCATAGCATGGCTGAAAGTCCAAGGTAATGGAGCTTCTTGCCACTTCTTCAGCCTCATCCCTTACACCTCCCTTCCCTGCTTCCTTTGCTCCAGACACACACGAGTCCTTGACATTATGTCAACATTCCACAGGCATTCTGTCTTGGGGCCATTGTGCTTGCTGTTTGCTCTGCCTGGGATACCTTTTCTTTATCTGTTTTCTTGACTTCTTCACTTCCTTCAATTATTCAAATGCTGCCTCATCAGAAACCCTCTCACCATATTGCATCCACCCCCTTTACCGTGTTTTTTTCCTCTTTGCATTCATCACTTCCTGTATTTGTTTGCTTATTATGTGTTTGTATAATACCTCCCCCTCTTTTTACATTCCCCCACGATGGCAGGGATTTTTCACATATCTGTATCTTCAGAATTTAGTATAGCGCACACCTTGGACAGTCAGTAAATATCTGTTGAAGGAAAGAGTGAATGGACTATGTAGTGTTGCTGCTTTTGTATCTTATGTCACTGGTTGCTGAGCATTCTGAGTTATATATGCAATTGGTGCAAATCTAAATCTAACAAAAAAACTGAAGCAGATGGCATTGATTTTTTTTTTTGAACAGTCAGGCTTGCGGGGCCAGAGGATATGTGTGAGGATGTTTTGCAATAAATATATAATAGAACTATCTGCTGGCCTGATTGGAAGTGCTGCTGGGTCTCTTCCTTGTTTGGGACCCAATCAGTGATGGGGAGTCGGTCAGATGAGGCAGGTGGGAGAAGGTGGAGGGCATGGCTGAGGAAGAGTACTAAGAGCTACTAATAAGTCCAGCCCCATGATTTACAAATAGTTTACTTTAATATCACATAAAACCTAGGAAGTATCTATTACTTCATGGTATAGAGAGATTAAATAACTGTGCCAAATTCTCCAGGCTCAGAAGAGTTAGAGCTGGACATTGTGGCCCTGGAATCTCCTTGGTGGAGAGGAAAAAGTGAGGCATAGGAAAGTAGCTCTAGTGTGTGTGTGTGCACGTGTGTGTGCATGTGTGTGCGTGTGCGTGTGTGTGTTTGTGTGTGTGTGTGTGTTCTAACACACAGTCATCTGTCCAGAATATTCAGATTTAAGTGTTTAGTACATTTTTCAAAACATGTCAAACCTTTTCTTCTTTTGAGCCAGCATAATGCTATAGGGGATATAGAATTAAATATATATTAATATATATCATATTCTCTAAGAAGCTTATGGTCTTACTTGGAACATACTAGTAAAACAACACACAGACTAGTAGATTATAATACACATTAGTATCTGATGCAGTGTTGAACTGTATATCAATTGCATTTTAAGTGCTGTTACAATTCAGAAGACAGAGACATCTGTACATTCTTTCAGTTATGTGTTTATTGTGTTTTATGTATTAGGTCCCATACGAGTTTCTGGGGATATTGAGATGATGATAGTGATAAGATAAGAATATTAAATACTTAAAATATGACGAGCACTGTTCTCAGTGCTTTAAATATGTTCTCTCTCTTAATTCTAACAAGAACAATGTAAAGTAGGTACTGTTATTATCTACATTTTCAGATGAGGAAACTAGAAAGCAGTGGTGCAGTAACGTATATGCTCAAGATTATATTGCTGGCAAATGGCAGAGTCATGTTATAAACTCAGTTAAGCTGGTTAAGAGACAAGTTCTAACCACCTGTACTGAAGAAAAGGTCCAAGTTCTTAAGGATCCCAGGGTGTAGTTGGGAGACAGGCAGGTAAGTAAGAGATTCCTGTACCTGAGTGCTAGGGGCCACTGTGATGTGGAAAAGGATGCTGTAAGACTGCTGAGGTGATGCTGCTATTAATCTAGCTTGTGGATCATGAGGGGATACAGGAAACCTTCCTCCGTGTCTTGATTTTTCTAGGAAAATGGTGCTTGCCTAAATCTGAATCTCTCCACATTCTCTCCAAAATTGTTCACAGAGCTAAACATAAATTGCCATGTGGCTCAACAATTTCATTTGCAAGTATATGCCCAAAGGAATTAAAAGCAGAGACTTGAACAGAAATTTGCATGTCAATGTTTATTGCAGTATTTTCCACAATAGCTAAAAGTTAGAAACTCAGTGTCCATCACAGATGGTTAAATAAAATGTGGTATATACATGCAATGGAATATTATTCAGCTATGTCAAGAAATGCAGTTTTGATATATGTTTCAGCATGAATGAGCCTTGAAAATATCCTACATAATAAAAGCATAATAAAAGTGCGAAATGCAAATCGACCAAATGGCTGAACAGCGGAACAACCATCTGGACGACCATCCAGGACCACGCTGTGACAGCCACTGGTGCCAGGCCAGCCAAGGCGGGTGCGATGCGATTGGTTGGGAGCCCGGCCATTGCCCATGATCGCCCCACAGAGGGAGGCCCAGGCCACCGACCGACTGGCAGGCTGCGGTGGGTAGGCGGGGCCTCCCTCTGTGAGGGAATCCCGGGTCCCGGGTGCCAGCAGCCAGAGGGAAGCCTGGGTTCCAGGTGCTGGAGGGAAGCCGGTGCCGGCAGACCGGGTAAGGAAGGCCTACTCTTGCACAAATTTTGTGCGTCAGGCCTCTAGTTAAGTAAAATAAGCCAGACATAGAGGACAACTATATGGTTCTACTTACATGAAATGTATTAAATAGTCCAATTCATAGAGGCAGAAAGGTTAGAGGTTAACAGGGGCCGAGCTGTGAAAAAATGAAGTTACTGCTTAATGGTTACAGAGTTTTTGTTTTGGGTGATAAAGAAACTTTCGAACTGGATGGTGGTGGTTGCACAACATTGTGAATATAATTAATGCCACTGAATTGTACATGTAAAATCATTAAAACAATACCATATATATTTAACCACAACATAACAAAGTTAGTTATGTAATATACCAAAAACCTTGAAGTATATAAATGTATAAATTGTGTTGTATGTGAATAATATCTCAAACTACTAAAAATTACAATGCAAGAAAATTCAAATCTATAAATTGAGTGGGCTAATCATGAATCTGAGAAAACTGACATGTAAAGACAATTCTAAGATATACTAGTATCCTAGTATAAAACTATTAAATTTTAAATAAAAGAAAAATATCCTTAGGACTTCAAGGCAAAAAGACCAAATCACTTACTAAGCAAAGAAATTCAGGTTGGCATCAGACATTTATTCAGCAACATAGAAACCAAGAAAAAATGTAGCATTTTCAATAAAACTGGATGAAAGATAGTATGAGAGAGGCTTTCCAGCTTAGTTGAGTTGTGGTGTGTTACATAGCCAGATAAGTGCTAGGAAGGTGCCTCCAGCCAAGGGACTAGGATGCACAGCAGCTAGAGAGTTTATGGAACTTCCGGACGTGCAAATAGTTCAGTGTGACTGGAGTCTCTTTGAAGTGCAGAGACTACTAAGGCCGTAGATTTCATAAAGTTATTTATTCACTAGAGGCCCAGTGCACGAAATTCATGCATGGGGGGAGGGGTGTCCCTCAGCCCGGCTTGCACCCTCTCCAATCCGGGACCCCTCGGGGGATGTCCGACTGCCAGTTTAGGCCTGATCCCTCAGGGAACATCCCTCTTACAATCCAGGACCACTGGCTCCTAACTGCTCACCTGCCTGCCTGCCTGATCACCCCTAACCACTCTGCCTGACTACCTGATGCCCTCAACTGCTCCCCTGTTGGCCTGATCCCCCTAACTGCCTAACTGCTCTCCCCTGCCAACCTGATCTCCCTAACTGCTCTCCCCTGCTGGCCTGATTGCTCTAACTGCACTACCCTGCCAGCCTGATCCCCCTAACTGCTCTCCCCTGCTGGCCTGATCGCCCTAACTGCTTTCCCCTACTGGCCTGATCACCCATAACCACCTCTGCCTCAGCCCCACCACCGTGGCTTTGTCTGTAAGGATGTCCGGAAGACGTCTGGTCTAATTAGCATATTACCCTTTTATTTGTATAGATTCCCTTAATTGATAGTTCTTGAGTATGATTGTTAAGTGCCAGCAGTGCCGTCAGTTCTGTGTCATTGAGAGTTGTTCATGATCTCTGGATGAAAACGTGAGGAGGAGGTTAAGGAAACGAAGGGAATGTGCATGCAGATTTCCATTGATGCGTGGAAATGTAGCATGGCCTGGACTTGAATAATGCTTCCGTTATTCCACACATCGTCCCAGTTAAAAGTTTGCATTTCAACCTTTTCCATCAACCTAAGAATGCAATTAATCCATTGAAGAGGCAGGGAGAGCCAAGCCAGTCCATCCACTGGGTAATCATGCAGTCAGAGAGAGATGGCTGCTTCTAGGAACGATCAGATGGACACGAGTGCAAAAATAAGCGGAATGAAAACCATTATTCTGGAGCATATATTCTGTGTCTGGCCCTGGCTGAGGTACTGGGGATGTCATGGCAAATAAGAGCTGGTTTCTGCTTTCAAGTTGCCCATAAATCACTGATTACATCACAGGATGTAGGTAAGAAGATCAGAAGTTTTACCTTTCGTGTGCACTGGTGAGCGGGGTCCCAAGCCTTGTGGAAGTTCATTTGAGGGCAGAATTGTTTGACTTTGTCTATCTTCCTGTACATGTTCTAGTTAGTTAAGACAGGTAGGTTGTAAGTAACTGAAATCAAATTGAATAACTTAATAAAAATATGCAAAATTGTAAAAAGGTTACCAGCTTATCTCATGGTGTGAACCTAAGGAAAGGGATATAGTTGGGTCACTGGGGGGAACCCAAAAACCTTTCAGGTGGCTCAATATCACTTTACTTACGCCAGTTTCACATCAGCATTGGGCAACAGTTTTCAAAGCAATTACTGTACAGTATCTCATTGAGCCTAAAACATACGTAAGTAAGGCATAGTTTTCTTTTTATTTTTAAATATGTTTTTATTGATTTTAGAGAGAGGGAAGGAGAGAGAGGGATAGAAACATTGATCAGCTGCCTCCTCCACACCCCTCCTGGGGATCGAGCCTGCAACCTGGGCATGTGCCCTGACCTGGAATTGAACCAGGAAACTCTTGCTTCATGGGTCAATGCTCAACCACTGAGCAACACTGGCCAGGCCAGACATCATTTTCTTTATGTGAAAGGTGTGACAATCATCCCAAGTTTAGGGGTAAAACCCAGAATTTGGAACAGAGGCCTTCTGACTCTTAGATCTATTACTTATCTATTAGTTTTCTTCAAAACCTTATTCTCTTACTAGCATACAGAATTTTTCCCTCCTTGTAATTCTCTCACCTTCTTAATTTTTCTTTTATTATTCATTTTGGTTTGGGAATTAAAGGAGTCACCTGTGTGTCCTTAATAATAGGCTTGAGACATCTCTGAAAACTCTTTATACGCTGTAATCAGAACATGAAGGGGCCACCACAAAAGGGGATAATTAAAGACAATGAGTAGGCGATCTCAGTCATCTCAGTGATTTTCTTATTATCATCCATGAAATACCTGATCAGAAATGGGCCATTATAGTTTAAATGCTCAGGCAGAGTTTGAAAAGAATTTGAAACCAGGACACTTTCTGAGCTTGGCACGGTAGCCTCATTGTTTTCCAAACTCCAATTTTCCCTCCACAGTGAACAATAACTTTTTGATTAAACAGCTGGCAGTTACTATTGAATGCCTCACATTTAATAACAAAAGTCTTTCCTCAGAACAGGAAAATTTTATCTAAATTGCTTTGCTCTTCTTTGGTGATTGTGAACTTCTAAAGTCTGACAGGACTGATAGCATGGAAAAAATAAAATTTTCTCTCAAGGAGGTGATGATTACTTTTAAAAAGAAAGAGCCCCCAAACTAAATGAATAATTCATTGTACTTGCTGCAAAGCAGAAGTCAGGGCACACAAGTTGTCCTCTCTGTAAACATTATTAAAAAACAATCAAGTTTGTATTGACACATTTATATTGGGAAGACTATAGACAGAGATGAGAGAGAGGGATAAAGAAATAAACAAGAAAGCACCTCTCAGTAGTCCAGGCCCTTCTTCACTAGTGTTGTTAGTAGGAGCAGCTTCCATTACCCAGTGAGTGCTGTGTGCCCAGCACCATGCTAAGTCCTTTCTATAGCGATTAACTAGTACCCCAACCTCAATCCCTTCCCGCCCCTTTGCTGGCATTTCCCCCTGGCTGAAAACCAACTGGAACCTACAGGAGAGGGCACCTGCCAGTCTTCTTTGGCACAAAGCAAGACAAAGAGGGTCAAAGAGTCTATCTGGAAGGGGCAAATGTAGATATCCAGTTCAGCTCATTTATATTTCTTTATAGCACCTGCCACTATATGAAATTATAAAGCTATTTGTTTACTTGTTTGTTGTTCTTCTACACTAGGATGCAATATCCAGAAGGCCAGGGATATAATATTACTCTTGTCAAAATAAATATACAATTGGCTGTGTATTATTACTTATCTATCTGTCCATCCGTACATCCATCCAACTACCCAACCAACCTACCCTCCCTTCTTCTCTCCCTCTCTTCCTTTGTTCAAAGGATACAACTATTAATGGAGCATAGTTAGAACTCCTGTACTTCTTTATCTGAACCACAAAAATCTGGAATGCTAAAGGAGTTTTCTTCGTATTTGCTTTTTTTTTTTTTTTTTAGATTATTTTTTTTTATTTTTTTTATTTTTCGCTAAAAGTATTACAAAGGGTATTACATAAGTGTCCTTTTTCCCCCCCGCCGCCACCCTTGACAAGCCCCTGCCCTCCCTTACCCCCCATTGTCTTATGTCCATTAGTTATGGTTATATGGATGCATACAAGTCCTTCGGTTGATCTCTTACTCCCCTCCCTCCTGTCCCCCAACCCTCCCTGGCCTTCCCACTGCAGTTCGACAATCAGTTTGAGGCAGCTCTGCCACTGTATTTATTATTGTTCGAAAGTTTGTAATGGTCTTAATTATCCACGAAAGAGTGAGATCATGTGGTATTTTTCCTTCATTGACTGGCTTGTTTCACTTAGCATAATGCTCTCCAGTTCCATCCATGATGTTGCAAATGGTAAGAGTTCCTTCTTTTTAACAGCAGCATAGTATTCCATCGTGTAGATGTACCACAGTTTTCTAATCCATTCATCTACTGATGGGCACTTAGGCTGTTTCCAGATCTTAGCTATGGTGAATTGTGCTGCTATGAACATCTGGGTGCATATATCCTTTCTGATTGGTGTTTCTGGTTTCTTGGGATATATTCCTAGAAGTGGGATCGCAGGGTCAAATGGGAGTTCCATTTCCAATTTTTTGAGGAACCTCCATACTGCCTTCCATAGTGGCTGCACCAGTCTGCATTCCCACCAGCAGTGCACAAGTGTTCCTTTTTCTCCACATCCTCTCCAGCACTTGTCGTTTGTTGATTTGTTGATGATGGCCATTCTGACAGGTGTGAGATGGTACCTCATTGTTGTTTTGATTTGCATCTCTCGGATGATTAGTGACTTTGAGCATGTTTTCATATGTCTCTTGGCTTTCTGAATGTCCTCTTTTGAAAGGTGTCTATTTAGATCCTTTGCCCATTTTTTGATTGGATTGTTTATCTTCTTTTTGTTAAGTTGTATGAGTTCCCTATAAATTTTGGAGATTAAGCCCTTATCAGATATGACGTTGGCAAATATGTTTTCCCACGAGGTGGGTTTTCTTGTTGTTTTGTTGATGGTTTCTTTTGCTGTGCAGAAGCTTTTTATTTTGATGTAGTCCCATTTGTTCAGTTTCTCTTTAGTTTCAAGTGCCCTAGGAGCTGTATCAGTGAAGAAATTGTTTTGGCATATGTCTGAGATTTTGTTGCTTTTGTATTCTTCTAGAATTTTTATGGTTTCCTGTCGTACATTTAAGTCCTTTATCCATTTTGAGTTTATTCTTGTGTATGGTGTAAGTTGGTGGTCTAGTTTCATTTTCTTGCATATATCTGTCCAATTTTCCCAACACCATTTATTGAAGAGACTATCTTGGCTCCATTGTATGTTCATGCCTCCTTTGTCAAAAATTAATTGAGCATATTGGTTCGGGCTAATTTCTGGACTCTCTATTCTATTCCACTGATCTATATGTCTGTTCTTGTGCCAGTACCAGGCAGTTTTGAGAACAGTGGCTTTGTAATATAGCTTGATATCTGGCATTGAGATCCCGCCTACTTTGTTCTTTCTCAGGATCGTTGCAGCTATTCGGGGTCTTTTTTTTATTCCAGATGAATTTTTGGAGAGTTCGTTCTAGATCTTTGAAGAAGGCCATTGGTATTTTAATGGGGAGTGCGTTGAATGTATAGATTGCTTTGGGTAGTATAGACATTTTAATGATGTTGATTCTACCAATCCAAGAACATGGTATGTTCTTCCATCTGTTTATGTCTTCCTCTATCTCTTTTTTCAGCGTCCTGTAGTTTTCTGAGTAGAGGTCTTTAATCTCTTTAGTTAAGTTTATTCCTAGGTATCTTAATTTTTTTGGTGCGATGGTAAATGGGATTGTTTTTCTAATCTCTCTTTCTGAAAGTTCACTATTGGAGTATAGAAATGCCTCAGATTTCTTGGGGTTAATTTTGTATCCTGCTACATTGCCAAATTCATGTATTAAGTCTAGTAGCTTTTTGATGGAGTCTCTAGGGTTTTGTATGTATAATATCATGTCATCTGCAAATAAGGACAGTTTTACTTCCTCTTTTCCAATTTGGATGCCTTTTATTTCTTCTTCTTGCCTAATTGCAATGGCTAATACTTCCAGTACTATGTTGAACAGGAGTGGTGAGAGTGGGCATCCCTGTCTTGTTCCTGTTCTTAGGGGAAATGGTGTTAGTTTTTGTCCATTGAGTATGATGTTGGCTGTGGGCCTGTCATATATGGCTTTTATTATGTTGAGGTATGATCCTTCTATTCCCACCTTTCTGAGAGTTTTTATCAAAAATGGGTGTTGGATTTTGTCGAATGCTTTTTCTGCATCAATTGATATGACCATGTGGTTTTTTTCTTTCAATTTGTTTATGTGATGTATCACATTTATTGATTTACGGATGTTGTACCATCCTTGCATCTCTGGGATAAATCCTACTTGGTCATGGTGTATGATCCTTCTGATGTACTGCTGGATCCGATTTGCTAAGATTTTGTTGAGGATTTTGGCATCTATGTTCATGAGGGATATTGGCCTGTAATTCTCTTTCATTGTGTTGTCTTTACCTGGTTTTGGTATTAGGGTGATGCTGGCTTCATAGAATGAGCTTGGAAGTGTTCCTTCCTCTTGAATTTTTTGTAGTAGTCTGAGGAGGATAGGTTTTAGTTCTTCCTTGAAAGTTTGGTAAAATTCCCCTGAGAAGCCATCTGGTCCTGGGCTTTTGTTTGCTGGGAGCTTTTTGATGACTGCTTCAATTTCTTCCATAGTTATTGGCCTATTGAGATTTTTAGATTCTTCCTGATTGAGTTTTGGAATGTTGTATTTTTCTAGGAATTTGTCCATTTCCTCCAGGTTGTCTAGTTTGTTGGAGTAGAGTTGTCCGTAGTATTGTTTAACAATCATTTGTATTTCTGTGGGGTCTGTTGTTATTTCACCTCTATCGTTTCTGATTTGGT
This sequence comes from Myotis lucifugus, assembly GCF_000147115.1. Lineage (NCBI taxonomy): Eukaryota > Metazoa > Chordata > Mammalia > Chiroptera > Vespertilionidae > Myotis > Myotis lucifugus. Next base: position 2,774,308 of record NW_005871191.1, on the reverse strand, counting down.
TTATTTGGGACCTCTCTCTTTGCTTCTTGGTGAGCCTGGCTAGAGGTTTGTCAATCTTGTTTATCCTTTCAAAGAACCAGCTCTTGGTTTCATTGATTTTCTGTATTGTTTTTTTGGTCTCTATGTCATTTATTTCTGCTCTAATCTTTATTATCTCCTTCCTTCTGCTCACTCTGGGGTTTTCTTGTTGCTCTCTTTCTAATTCTTTGAGTTGAAGAGTTAGATGATTTACTACCATTTTTTCTTGTTTTTTGAGATAGGCCTGCAGAGCTATAAACTTCCCTTTCAGGACTGCTTTCATTGTGTCCCATAAGTTTTGGATTGTTGTGTTTTCATTGTCATTAGTGTCCAGGATGTTTTTAATTTCTTCTTTGATGTCATTGGTAACCCAATCAATATTTAATAACATGCTATTCAGCTTCCAAGTGTTTGAGTATTTTGGGTTGTTTTTATTGTAGTTTATCTCTAACATTATGCCATCATGGTCGGAGAAGAAGCTTTTTGATTTCAATCTTCTTGAATTTGTGGAGACTTTGTTTGTGACCCAATATGTGGTCTATTTTTGAATATGTCCCATGAGCACCTGAGAGGAATGTATATTCCGCAGCTTTGGGGTGAAGTGTTCGGAAGATGTCAATTAAGTCCATCTGATCTAGTGAGTCATTTAGGATTGCTGTTTCTTTGCTGATTGTTTGTCTAGCGGACTTATCCAGTGATGTCAGTGGTGTATTAAAGTCCCCTACTATGATTATATTGTTGTCGATCTCTCCTTTGATATCTTCCAGGAGTTTTTTTATGAATTTGGGTGCTCCTGCATTGGGTGCATATATGTTTACCAGGGTTATATCTTCTTGTTGTATTGATCCCTTTAGTATTATGAAGTGGCCTTCCTTATCTCTGGTTATGGCCTTCACTTTGAGATGTATTTTGTCAGATATAAGTATTGCTACCCCAGCTTTCTTTTCCTTTCCATTTGCGTGAAAGATATTTTTCCATCCCTTCACTTTCAGTGTGTGTGAGTCCCTTCTAATGAGGTGGGTCTCTTGTAGACAGCAGATGTATGGGTCATGTTTTTTTATCCATTCAGCCAATCGATGTCTTTTGGTTGGAGCATTTAGTCCATTTACATTTAAAGTTATTATTGAAAGGTACTTGTTTGTAGCCATTTCTTTTTGTGTGTGTGGCTGTTTTCTTTCTGAGCTTGCTATTTCTTCTTTTTACACCAGTCCCTTTAGCATTTCTTGCATGGCCGGCTTGGTGGTGATAAACTCCCTTAGCCTTTTTTTGTCTGTGAAGCTTCTTATTTCCCCTTCAATTTTGAATGATAGCCTTGCTGGATAGAGTTTTCTTGGATTCAGTCCTTTGCTTTGCATCACTTTGTAGATTTCCATCCATTCTTTTCTGGCCTGATGCGTTTCTGTTGAGAAATCATTTGATAGTCTAATGGGAGATCCCTTGTATGTAACTTTCCATCTCTCTCTTGCAGCCTGTAAGATTCTCTCTTTGTCCTGAACATTTGCCATGGTAATTATGATGTGTCTTGGTGTGGGTCTTTTCGGGTTCACCTTGTTTGGGACTCTCTGGGCTTGTGTGACTTTTTTCTTCCTCACCTCAGGGCAGTTTTCTGATATTATTTCTTCGAATAGGTTTTCTAATCCATGTTCATCTTTCTGTTGTTCTGGCACCCCTATTATTCGTATGTTGTTTCGTTTCATGTTGTCCCAAAGCTCCCTTAGGCTCTCCTCCTGTCTTTTAATTTTTTTCTCCATTTGCCGTACAGTTTGAGTGTGTTTTGCTTCCTTGTCTTCTAATTCACTAATTCGGTCCTCCGCTTCTCCCAGTCTACTGTTGATACTTTCAATGGAGTTTTTTATTGAAGCTATGTCGCTCTTCATTTCTTCTTGGGACTTACTTAAGTTGTTGATTTTTTCATCTGTTTCTTCTAGCTTCTTGCATAAGTAGTTGAGTTTTTCATCTGTTTCTTCTTGCTTCTTGAACATCTGGTGCATGTACTCTAGGAACCTTATTCTGAATTCTTTTTCCGTCATGTTGCATATCTCTGTCTCACTTAGCTGCTTTTCTGGCGAGTCCTCCTTTTCTTTCCTTTGGGGGTTTCTTTGTCTACCCATGTTTGATCTCACTGACATGACTAGTTGTTGAGTCGTTCAGTGGCTGGACCCTGGGTGGCAGTGGCTGCTCCCTGGGTGGCAGTGGCTCCTCGGGCTGTGGTTGCTCCTTGGGCAGTTGTGGTAGCAGCGGCTCCTCTGTTGATAGCAGGGCCTCTGGTGGGTGCTGTTCACAGCTGTGGTGGCTCTTCTGGCTGGTGGAGGGAGGCTTCACACACAGCAACTGTTCCCCAGGCAGAGCGTGTGGTGATCAGGAGGCCGCTGTTGCTTGAATCTGCTGCGTTGATTTAAAGGCACAAAATACAACACAACAAGGCACAACGTACCAGGCACTGAACACTATTGTGTTTACGATATTACTAACCCCAAATAAAGGTGGCCACCCGAGCTAAGAGAGTTGGGAGATAAGGGGGAAAGAAGAGAAAAAGGTAGAAGAGAAAAAAGAAAGAAAGAAAAAAAGGATTGCAAAAATGAAATTGGGAAAAGGGAGGGGGAAAAGAGGAGGAATAAAAGAAAAAAAAAGAAAAAAAAAGAAAAAAAAGTAAGAGAGAAAAGAGAATGAAGTATAAAAGGGGAAGATACTATTTATATGAGGAGAAAACTCCTGTAGGTCCGCCACTAATACCAACAAATTACAGCAACAGATTCCTGGAGATGAATACAAACTACAAACAACCAATAATATCAAGCGACGCAAGGGGAAACAGAAACACAGAAATAACCGGGGGGGGGGAGAGGGAGGGGCAGGAAAATAAAAAGAATAAGCAGTCTAACCTCACAAACAATCCTAAAAAAAAAAAAAACCCCAATATACTCGTCAATCAAGCAAACAACAATAACACATTAGAGAGAGAAAAGAAGAAGAAGAAGAGAAAAAAAAATTGGATAGTGAAGGAAGATAAGGGAAAGGTGTATAAGGATTTAGAACAGGGGTTGGACGTAGGATATATAAGCAGGGTTAAATTTTGACAGGGGGTAAAAAGAATAGGGAAAATCAAAAGCTGGAGTAGGGTAAGAGAAACAGGACAGCAAAAGGGAAAAAGTGGGGAAGATTGTTTAGCACAGAGGCAAATTGAGGTAGAGAACAATGTTGCTAAAGGAACGATGAAAATAGAATGGAGAACCTTAGTCCCAAAATAAAATAAAGACAAAATAAAATGACACTTAAAAGAATGGTAAAATGGTAGCGGTAAAAATACTAGTTAAAAATAAAAATGTAGTAGCTGAAAGGGCAAAATCAGGTGATGGAGAAAAAGAAAAAAGAAAAACAGAAAAAAAAATGTTTTCTTAGTTAAAAGGAGAAAAAGTAATTTAAAAAAATAAAAATAAAAATGTGCAGTAATGCAGGTGCTTCAGATCTTCTACTCTTCTTATTGGCCCGCCCGGAATTCAGGAGAATGTTGAGTTTCCCTCTGGTACACTGCTCCTCCGTGTTGTAAGCCACAGTCCTGATTTTAAGGCCGGCCGTAAAATCCCCTTATTGCCTTATCTGTATTTACAGAAGAGTCAGTTTGTGGCTCTGCCTCTGGGTGGCAGTGTTTCTGGATTGACCTCCGAGGCTATAAGTTCTCTCCAAATCAGGAGCTCTGTATTGTACCTGAACCAGTTCCGCCCAGAGCTGGTTCCGCAGGCGCCACTCCCAGCTCTGTTTCCCTGGCTCCCCAAAAACAATCTTCCCCTACAAGCTCTGCTAGTGACCCCAACTGGGCAATCACATCCAATGGGGTCAACAATCAAACTCCCAGAAGTAAGAGGAAGTGTGTAAACAAGAGCCTGGGAAGCTGTTCGAACTCGCAGGGTTCCACCCTCCAGAACTGCGCGAAATGTCTGCACGTTATGTCTGCGCGCGCTCAAGCCCCTGGCAACAAGTAGCCGGTTATCAGGGAAACTCTGAGGTAGCGCTTTTTTGCATCCAGTCCAATTATGGGCTCATTTATAGTGTTACCTTCTGGCAGCAGCCCTGCGGGAGCCCTCCCCACTTGCGGATTGCCCTGGCCTCTATGTGCGCGGATTTTGGAGTGCGCAGATTTCCCCCTGCGCCCGCGCGCGCGTTCCTCGCTCCGACCTGAACTGCAAACCGCACCTTTGGGGTAAGTCTAACCTTTCCGTGGAGGGAAGCAGGTCTCCGCTGTGCTCTTGTAGTCGCGCTGCTTGCGAGTCTCCGGGTTGGTAGGCGCTGGGTTAGTAGCCGTTCTCTGGATGCCGGTAACCGGTAGCCGCAACCCAAGATGGCGCGGTCTCGCCGCTGCGCTGGCGCCCAGGGGGAGGTTTCAGCCTCAATCTCTAACCATCCGCATTTTTTAGGAGTTCTCTGTCTTTCCTGGCTGCAGACTGCCTCTCAGCTGAACCTCCCCAGCTTGATCGGGCTGATTGTTACCCGTTTCAGCTGCTCGCCCCTATCTGCTCCGGGATAAAGCACCAACACGTCCGTCTAAGCCTCCGCCATTTTTTTCCTCTCCTGTATTTGCATTCTTGTTTGTTTTTTATTCAAACAGAAAAACCTCTAGAAACGGCCCCACAGAGGAGAACGTGCCTCTCACTCATCTTGGTGATTCCCTAAGCTGAGTCCCAGCTGGTCCCTTCATAGGCTGGCCTGACTAGTGTGGAGTGGGTGGGGCAGGAGCTCCCGGTCTAGCCTGACTTTGCTGCTCAAGGGTATACAATGTCACATAGGGACTCCAGCAGAGATTCTTTTTATTTTTTAATTTATCTTTACTGTTCAAAGTATTACAAATGTCCCTCTTTTTCCCACTTTGACCTCCACAGACAGATTCTTTTCTATAATGGGGCCAGGCTGGCACCTGTACGTCTGATTTTATGAGGGGCCTAGGAATCTGTATGTTTGGAAAGCTCACTAGGATGTCATACAGCCACGTTTGGGAACTGCAAAGGGACCTTCTTGTTGCTTTCCAAGGTCCTGAAAAATGTAAAACAGTTCAAAGGATACAGATCCTTCCCTGAATCTTGGGGATGCCAGTGTTTTGTGCGGGGTTGCTCTGTGGTTGCATCAGGATTAGATAGAGAGGGAAAAATATTCTCCTTGTACCTCACCATACCTGCTAGACCCTGACGTATTTCACATGGGCTGTTAGGAAATGGTCAATCATCAGGTCTTTGGGGAGACATCCATTTGCTCTGGGAAGCTATAAAACGTGTGAGGATGTCGCATACACTCTGTGCATGACAGATGGCTTTTGGATGTTTAACATTAATATAACAAGTAGCAGATGGAGGTTGGCTCAGAAGACCTTCGATGTCCTTTCCAACCCTGAGAGTCCTGGTTATCAGTGTGTGCTTTCTATGAGCTGCAGTCTTTTTCACTTACCATAACGGGTAAGTCTTCATCTAAATGAAGAATAAAATGGTTTACACTAAATTACCACCTACTCACGAATCTCAGCAAATATTTTGGAGGCAGCCAGCTGCTGTTAGCACAGTTCTGTCTGAACTTCTAGGAAAAACGGGACCAGTGACTATGGCTTCAGCGTGCCATCAATGGCAACACCTAGAGGTGAATTAGGAGGTGGTTACCCTCCTCTCTTTCCTATCAGATTGCTGCCTCTAAGCTCCTATTTTACAGAAATTATAAAGCTGACACTAGGTACTGCTTTCTACTTAGTTGAGCCAAGCAGCTTAGAGAGGCTTCTCTTTTATTTTTTTCTGAAAATACTTCAAATTAAAGTATCTTTTTGATTGTTCTTTGAAGTTAAGAGTATTGATCTTACCTAATAACATCAATAATGTTCCACTTAAAAAAGCATTTTAGAATTTACAACATAATTTTATTTAGGCGATCTGTTTTATATATTTAGCTGTTCATCAAAAACCTATGCACTAGGTATTATTATTAAACGTTGGTGAATGAATAAAGTGAGGGCCCAGAGAGGTTCAGTAACTTGCCCCAAGTCATAAAGTGTAATTAGTAAAAGTAAGACACACACAGAGGCTTTCTGAATCTTGTTCAGTGATCTTTCTGTGTCTCACTCTGTTTATGTAACCCACTGGTTGAATTTTGGACTTTTAAAGAGCTGAATCAACAGATTATTATAAGGCAATATGGCAGGGCAGAAATGTACATCTGGATTTGAATTTAGGCTTCACCATTACTGAATGGTCTCAGGCAAGTTACTTGGCCTTTGTGAACATCTGTCAATTGAGTATAGCTAGGCCTGCCTTTTAGGGTTATTTCAAGGATTATGAAGCATGGAAAGTTCTGGCGTACAGTAGGTTCTCACTCAAGGCAGCTCCTATGACTTTTCAGGCAGTCAGTCTCTGTGTCTCTGAGTAAGAGGTTTACTGTCCTTGCCATGTGATCCTCTGTCATCTGCCAGGATGCCCTTCAGAGATGGGATGCTCCCTGCCTCCCCAGGCGGTTCCTTCCCTCTGTGTTTTATGATGGCTAGAAAATTCTTATCTTGAGTCAAAAGTGCCCCCTTGTAGCTTACACTTTGTTGGTACACATTTTCCCTCTTTTAGCTACATAGGACGAGTCTCATCCCTCTTCCACACGACAGTCCTTCAAATATTTGAAGACTTTATCATGCCATTTTTAATCTTTACATCTTCAGACTAAATATCTTGTGTTTCTTCAGCCATTCATCATTTGATTTGGCTTGTGAAGCCCTTACAGTCTTGCGTGGTTTCTTCTAACGTGTGTCTGTTTATCATCTGAGACGTTCCTACAACTGTATGTGATTATCACTGGGCAGATTGACTCAGTAGAATGAGATAATTCCCTTCTCATGATGCAGTTTAAGATCACAACATCCTTTATTGACAGCTTTATCTTACTTCCATGTTGATCAAAACGGCTAAGTATTTTTTTTAATATGTATTTCTGTTCAGCCTGAGATCACACATTCTGTCTTTGAGAAGCATAGTCGCTAAGCATGGGGCCTTTCATTTTTACATGGTAATTAATTAATTTCACTTGGCCCTAACTCCTGCCTAGTAGTGTCTCTTTTAATTCTGATGTTATCATCCTTAATCTGTTATAATCGAACCTATAACACCAACTTTGTATTTTCTTGCAGATTCAATGTGCACATTTGCCAAACCGTAGGTAAAACACTAAATAGGGCAGACTTGTATGAGTTGGTGCTTTGACCCTGACCAATCAGCATCAACTTGGGATGATACCTGAATCATGAACTTTAGGCAGCGTGTAAGAGATGGTAAGAGGTAGTAGAAGATAGATATTAGGGGCATTAACTATGGCTAAGAAGGGCAGTATCCTTGGTATGCAGCTCCAGATGAGAGAAAAAGGAGTTAGTTAAAGTTGCTAGGCAAGAAAAAGCATGAGACCTGGCTGGTTAGCTCAGTTAGTTAGAGCGTCTTCCCAATATGCCAAGGTTGGGTGTTCAATCCCTGGTTACAGCACATACAAGAATCAAGCAATGAATACATAAATAAATAGAACAAGAAATTATTATTCCTCCCTCCTTCCCTCCCTCCCTCCCTAAAACAATAAATAAAAGTAAAATGAAAGGAAAAGCCTGAGTTTGATAAGTGTATTCTAAGTGGATGAAGAAGCTCGCATTAGGACTTGATCTTCTCTGGGAAGATCTCTTCTCTCTTTGGAGGGTGTTCACCCCCTGCCCTGCCAGCAGTATTTGCCAATCCCATTTGTACACTTTGGCCTTCTCATTGACCACAATAAGGGCATCTTGTTCCAGATTTCAACTTCACCTCTTTTTTGTTTGCATTTGTGTTGGCTCTGTAGCCAGCTGCTAAGGAGCAGGTTGGAAACCGTCTGAGTCTTGCTATCTGTCATCCTCCCTCTGCATGGGTTTAGGCTGGAATTTAATTCTTACATATTGGAGGCATACTGTATTCATCCCTATAATCCTTCTCCCCATTACGGTCCTGAGGTACATTTTTAAATCTTGTCATTTGTTAAGTGTTATCTGGTTTTGTTAAACAGATTGGTGGGCGGGGACTGCAAAGCTCCCCCTTGGGGAACTTACTTTCATGTCTCTTCTGCTACAAGGCCTGTGTGATGTGTATTCCATGTTTGCACATAATTAACAACAGCCAGGCAATTGACATGGAAATTCAACAAGTGTGCACAGTTGCCAAGCGTTTTTGTTCCTGTTGTTTGTAGTGAGGAAAGTAAGCTTTGAGGAACCATTTTTGTAGATTGCCACGGAATGAATACTCAACACAGGTCAGGGCTCAGAATAATGCTGATGACACCACAGAAGTCTTTTGTTTTTCTGGTGGAAATCAAGAACTTGGTTATTTTCACATCAGTGAGGCCCAGAGGGGGAAGGGTGCATTATGCCCCTTTTATCATAAGGCTCTTGTGAAAAGTCACCCACCAACCTGTGAGTGAGGGGGAAGTAGAATGGGAATTGCCTTGTGTTCTGGGTGGGGAACTTTCTCCAAGGAGTGCCTTGATATCACATGTGCCAGCTAAAAGGCAGTGAGGATGTGGCTGCAGCTAGCAAAGGAAGGTCATCGCAACTTTCCTCTTCAGGGAGAGAGGCAACACTTTTCTTCAATTCCAACCAGAGCCCAAGATAAACCTCTTCATTTAGCATCTCATCTGGGCATCACATTGTCTTATTGAACAGCGGCTAACACATGTCGATTCACATGGTTTTCATTGGAAATTCATTCTTCTGTATAATTGGGAAAGGTACCTCAGAGTCCCTTTAGAGGCCTTTCGTCATCCAGGTAAATAAAAATCCAATATTCCTTTACATGGAGTGTTGTCGAATCACTGCGTCTGCTTTGTCTTGAGCTCTGAGGGTTTTATCTTTTAACAGAAAATCGAGTTCTTCGTAGAATATTGACTGGTTTTTAAGCAGACGGGACACTTGCTAGGGAGGGCATTCTTAACCAAAGTCGAGAATAAAGGGAGGTTGTATCTTGTGAAGAAAATTTCTCATGTGAGCCCTTGATCAGTGACTGACTTTTTTACAAGGGACATGTCAGCTACTCTGTTGTTCATTCCTCTCAAGCAGTTTTTATAGCTGACTGGATGTTTAATTTTGCATGGTATTGTATTAGAAATGAACTACTTACCCTTTAAAATAACACTGGATACTAATGGCATGCAAGATTCCCACAATTTTCTCAACACTGCTTAATAGGCTGCACCTTTGAATGCAAGGCCTGGAAACGTGATGAAGTGGAAATTAGGTGTCTTTAGCCAAGAGAAAGGGTAGATTGTAGATAGTTGTGCAGTAAATACATTGTATTAGAAAACATGGGAATGGGGAAAATTTAGGTTGTTATGTTATATTATAATGCAGTCGACTTATGCAGTACAAGGTGTGCTTGTCAGAAGGACTGTGCTTAATCTAATTAATTTTCAAGTTGCTGACTGTTCCTCTTGCTCTTTCTGAAATACATCTGTACATATGGCTTTCCTGTTAGTGAGTTGTCTGCCTGACTGATTCAAACTTGCCATCCCTCTCTCTTTTCTGGGTGAAAAACAGTGAGAAGGGTTCACCGAGCTCTTCCTTTCAGGCTTATGTAAATCTCATGATCTGGGGATGGTGGAGGAAGATGATTGAAAAGGGTTATCACATTTCACTTATTTTCATTGGCTGCATTTCCCTCATGATTATCTGAATAAAGTGTTAAGTCTGACCTAATCCCTCATGATTATCTGCATAGTGTTAAGTTTTTTGAATTGTTCATCATAAAGTCTTTCCCATAGTACTTCAGGGCTTGTAGAACTATCTGACTGTAGCCCTCTCATTGTAAAGATAGTATCAGGGAGCATTCATTCACTCATTCATTCCTTCAATAAATACATGAAGTAGGCACCTATTCTGACCAGGCACTCTTCCAAATGCTAGAGATACAAACATGAAAAGACAGGCACGGTCCCTGCTTTCAAGATGATTTTGTAGTCAGGTAGGATCAGATAGTCAGGAAAGAGCTAAGATAATTTTGGAGAGTCATTTGCATTGATAAGGGTAAAACAAGCAAGTGATGAGTGTTAGGAGCTACTTTATCTAGGAGGGCGGGGGACACCTGAGCTGTTGCAGGGATGCCGTGTGAGGTGTAATTTCTCCCCTCAGCAGATGATCAGTGGTTGTAGCAGTCAGTGAGTGCAAGCACAGCTTGAGGGTGAACGTGCTGGGCCCAGGGTTGCCAGGAAAGACCAATGCCTCCTTCCTTAGCAGGGAGGTCTGGGAAAGCAGGCCCGGCCAGGACCAGAGTCTTAGGCTCCAGTGGGTAGTGCCAGGGTCCAGGGTCATATGCCTGAAACTCTGGAGAGTATATTCAGATGAGCCCTACAAGTGGGGAGGGGCTCAGAGACCTGTAAAGAACAAACATGTAGGGCAGTCAGGATGTATAAAAATTACTGTATAAAACATGTATGAAGGGCAGTGTGAAATAACTTAGAGTGAGGGCATCTGCTCACTGATGATATTTCCATTTCCCCAGGAACTTGTGGATTGGCTAAATCCAGTTATGGTCTCAAATGGACCAGGAAAGTGCCCAGTACTGGACTGAGAGAAAGTGTTAGGGACATTGTCCTATTATATTTTACTCATATACCATAAAAGCAGTGTATCTGTTGTTGTTGTAGGTTTGGTGATTGTGTGCTTAAACACACAGTCTAATAAATTATAAATTATTTCTTCTCTTCTTTTTTTTCCCCCTGAGCCCCCTTTCCTTGAGCCCTTATGTGTTTATGATGAACTTTCAGCAAAAGTCAAACTTTTGTAAATGTCAAAGGATTATATATTTTGGAAGGATGTAAAAGATATTAAATAGTACATTTGCTTAGAATTTTGAATAATTCACACAGAAGAGGTTGTAATTTATGGCTAGAATTTTAGGATGTCATAGAAAGTATACTTTGTCCCAAAATTTTTTTTTCAATCCCAAGGTTTGTCAGTTTGCTCTATAGTGAATCAGGTTAAACAGTAACAGAAAATTAGTGCTGTTAATTCCTTATTTTTCCTGTTGCCTATTCACTTGTTCTAGCTTTTAAATTTGTGGAAGGTGAAAAGAAACTTAGGACTTTAAAATGTTTTAAGTGGTGGAGGGTTATGATAAAACTAGAGGCCTGGTGCACGAATTTGTACACCAGTGGGGTCCCTCGGCCTGGCCTGTGGAATCAGGCTGAAACTGGCTCTCCAACATCCCCTGAAAGGTCCTGGATTGCGAGAGGGTGCAGGCCTGGCCGAGGGACCCCACTGGTGCATGATTGGGGCTGGGGCGGGACACAGGAGGTTGGCTAGCCAGGGAGGGACTGTGGGAGGGCTCCAGGGCGTGTCTGTCCCGTCTTGCTCAGACCCAATCAGCTGGACCCCAGGAGCAAGCTAACCTATTGGTCAAAGTGTCTGCTCCCTGGTGGTCAGTGCACGTCATAGTGAGTGGTTGAGCTTCCTTAGCATATCATTAGCATATTACGCTTTGATTGGTTGAATGGCCAACCGGATGACAGGACACTTAGCATATTAGGCTTTTATTATATAGGATGGACACTATTGACCTCTCCCCAGCTGCTCCCTACATTCTTGGATTTTTAACATTAAAGTCTCACACTCTTACATCTTCTTCATGTGACAGAGTTGTCATTCCTTTGAACTGTATCCCAAAGCACATGCAGACATCTAAGAATTTTATTTCTTGCTTATATAGCATCCATTTGAATGTGTCTAGCTGCCAGGTGACCTTTCAGTTATCGTTTGGGGGACCAGGGTCCTCAGCTGTGGCTCCACCCACCTCTTTGCCCTCAGTCTTCTCTAGTCATCTAAAAGGAAGAGGAGAATGTGAAAGATGCTCAGAGGAATTTGGGGGAGGGGACAGGTCTAGAAGTGGTGCACACCCCTTCCACTCACATTTCGTGGCCAGACTTAGCTGTGAGGGCGTCTGGAAATGTAGCACAGGTGTGAGCCTGGAATGAAGAGAAAGTGGGTTCTGGGGAAGCTAACCAGTGCTGGCCATGTACTCCGGCATGTTGGTGCAGGGGTACAAGCACAGATGTGATAATCCTATTTCTTAGTTTATGATATGTTATCAGCATTACTCTGTGTAGTTATCCTTTCTTGTTTCATCCATTCATATACTCCCCCCCTTAACCATTCCAATTCTCTTAAGAAAACAGTAGCATATTCTTTATGTGAAACTTTAAGTTTGTCTGTATCCTTGGCTAATAGATATAGAATTGTTTTGCGTGTGTGTATTTTTAGTTCACCCAACTTATAGACCCTTTTGCTTTTAACTCTATTTTTAAAACTTTTTTATTTTAACATAATTTTAATTTTACAGAAGTATTTTAAGAATGGTACAAAAAACAATCATAGACTCTTTGCCCAGATTTTGCTTTCTCTCTCTTTCAAAATAATAATGTGTGTGTTTATACATGTGTGTACTTACATATATACACATTGTTAATTTGAGAGTAAGTTGCAAACATTATGACCTTCTACCCCAAATACTTTAGTGTGTATTTCCTAAGAACAAGACATTTACTTAAAGGTACACCACCCAGTTCTCAAAATCAAGACATTGAGCATCAATACAATACTGTTATATAACCTACAGTTCCCATTCAAATTTCACCAATTTTCCCATTAGTGTTCTTTATGGGACTTTTTTCCCCTGCCCCAAGATTCAATCTAGGATCCAGTCTTGTATATCATTTTTATGTCCCTAGGGTCTCTTTTAATCAGCAACTGTTTCTCAGCCTGTCTTTATTTTTCATGACACTGACATTTTCAAGAGCACAGGCAGTTATTTCGTGAAATGTCCCTCGAATTGGGTTTTCTGATACTTCCTCATGATTAGATTTCCCCGGTGTGGTGATATATACACACACACACACACACACACACACACACATACACACACACACACATACACACACACACACACACACATATATATATATATATATATATATATACACATATATATATGCTATGTTTTTTAAGCTCTCCGCATTCTGCTATATCCGTATCTAGTTTGTTGGCTCTGCTTGCTGCATGGACTTCTCTAGTGAAGACTGCCTCTTGGAATGAATTTGGGACTGCTGGGAAGGTAGCAGCCAGCAGGATTATTTTGTGGGGATCAATCAGGCAGGGCTCCTAATGGGAACTGTGACACTGGAAATTGACTTGCCTCTTTAACTCAGGTGCGTGGGTCACTGCCCTGCCTTAGCTGACAGTGGGTGGGTGCAGATGTTTGCGTCTACGTCACATATGGTTACTCTGGTTGTGGAAGACAGGGCAGGACAGGAAGTTAAGTTTTGATCATTCTTCTTTCATTGGTGCACTTACTACACATTGAGGAAGGGCCTGCTCTGCTCATTGGAACTCTCCATCTCATGTATTGTAAAACCAAAGAGTGTCAGCATTGAAGACTCCTCTCACCCTGACAGATGCAAATGTTTTCAAATAGTTTGTGACAACATTTTAAATTGATTAGTAAGACAGCCTTATCAAAAATTCTGCCTCTTCCCCTCAGCACAGTGACTTCATTTCTCTCTGGCTGTCTCTGAAATTCACCAACATTGAACATAATTTTTGCATCATTATCTCCATAGTGCATAAATAATTTTGCATCCTACTTTCCCCCAGTGAAAATTATTTTGCGTGCTTTCCCATATTTCACAGCCTGCATATTTATCACTCTTAATGACTGTAGTAAATTCTATCAAGCTCATCTATTTTAACTTATGCATTTCTCTCCTGTTGTAAATTTGTCTTCTTCCTAATTTTAGGAAAAACTTTTCTTAAGGAAGTGTATAGCACATTCTTTTGTTAAAGCAGTTTTGATAAACTATTTTATTTAACATGGCTCATTCTAACAGACAAAATACCGGCTGAATTCTTGTGGAGAGAGCCCAGCCTGTCTTTTTAAAGGAAACTTATTTTTGTTTACTTATGTCTTGAGCCTCCATTTATAACAAAAATATAATTAGTAAAGAAGGACCTGATATATGTAGAGCCTTGTCAGGTGAATGCCTTGCATGGATAGTTAGGAAACGGCATGCTTCTGTGGGGAATAGTGGAGTCATGGATGATGCGGCTAAGATACAAGGCTGCGGTGTGACAGCTCCTGGCTGTAAGAGTCTTGCATTCATGCACCTGCCTTGACACAGCTGGACAATCTTTCAGTTCTTCCACTTTCCCTCTGAGAGTTGCTGGAGGAGCCCGTCCACCTCTACTTGTAGGCAGCCAGCCAGGGCCATCTCAGCAAGGAAGACTGAGCAGCTGGTAGACCTCTGGACCTACCTGGTGATGACTCCTCCTGCAGCTGTTCTGAGCAAGAACTGGAGAATGCAAGGAATGGACAGGGCCATCAGGGTGCACTGAATTTCACAGATGATCACTCTGTCTTTCCCCACCCAGAATCTTCTGAGCATCTAAGAACAAGTTCAGTTCTCGAGCAAGCTTGTCCTTCCTCTTCTCAGCACCCAGGTGCTGGGAGGTCCATGCCAGGGGTGGGAGGAGGCCTGTGATCTGCTGGTGGAGGCAGGGATGATATCTAAAGGGATCACAAATCTAAACATTTGTGACTTACTGGGGTGTGGTAGGGCAGGACAGCAGAGATAATTCTGTTGTTTAGTAGGTACCTTCAAAGATCCTGGGATTGCTGTCTTTTCTGTATTAGTCATATGTCTTCACTTATCATATCATATATGAAGATTTTGTTCATGCACAACATTTTACCTTATTTCTTTTTGCTCTATAAGGGCAGGACTTTGTATATGTGTGTGTGTGTGTGTGTTTAAATATATTTTATTGATTTTTCACAGAGAGGAAGGGAGAGGAATAGAGAGTTAGAAACATCGATGAAGAGAAACATCGATCAGCTGCCTCCTGCACACCCCCTACTGGGGATGTGCCCGCAACCAAGGTACATGCCCTTGACTGGAACCGAACCTGGGACCCTTCAGTCTGCAGGCCAATGCTCTATCCGCTGAGCCAAACCAGTTAGGGCTGTATGTGTGTTTTATTGCTGTATCTCTTGTTGCTTCATGTGGAGCTCAGACCATAAAAGTGCTCAATAGTTGCTTTTTGGATGATGATTTCAAGAGCTTGATTTAGTAGACTAAGCCTATTGTGATCTGAGCAGCTGCTACTCACATGTGTAAAGGGGTATAGCCGGTTACCTTAGCAATGAGTAGCAGCTAAATAAACCAAGCCAGGCAGAAGTAGTATAAAAGGAAGTACATGGGCTTTGGAAGCAGGCAGCTGGAGATTCTCATCCCAACTCTACTGCTCTCTGACTGGCCCTTTTACATTCTCTGAACCTCAGCTTTCCCACTTGTAACATGGATAAAAGTACTTTACTCACAGAGTTTGCGGAATGTTCAATGCTCACAGTAGACACTCATGTTACCCTCTTCCCCCTTCCCTGACAAAGGATGAAGACAGAAAGCCACGAGGGGCCCAGGTAATGTGTCCAGGTGTTAGAAGAGGTCACTGAGAAGACTGGACTGCTGGGTGACCCACAGGCTGGGCCTGGGCAATTTAGAGGCTCCTCCCCTGTCCCCTATCCTTAGAATGTACATTCCATCCACTGTTCCCATACTAGGAGCCACTCAAGCATGTAGCCCTGAGAGAGTAGTGTGTTATTGAGGCATCTGGACCCTATACATGTCTGAAACCCATTAAAGCCTCTATATAAACTTAAGATTTTGGCAGGTGGGTGTGGAGATCTCCTCTGTGGCCACCCAAGACAAGCCTCCTATGTAAGTTCTCTTGCTTAAGGAAACTGCCACCTCTCAATCGGGAGTGGTCTCCCTCTTTCTTCAGTCTCTCCTTGCCCTCTGTGTATGGGAGCCCGTTTTTAATTTCATCCACGGAACTCCTGAGGTTGTGAAATAACACCAAGTGTTGTCAAGAAACATACGTCTGCATTCAGGTTACCTACCAGTCATTTCAAACATGCCACACATTGGCTCCATATCCCCATAGCAGAAGCTACTGCTGTGAGTCCTTCAAGCAGCGTGTGTACGGTTCAGTTCTGCAGTGAGCCTCTCTATTAGTAACCGTGTTCTTTGCCCCTACAGGATTTATGAACGTGTGATAGACCCTCCTGAGACCAACCTTCCCCCAGGAAGCAACTTATGGTTTGGTCAGCGCAACCAAAAGCATGGCTTATTCAAAGTAAGGATTACATTCTACTTCTGTGCTTTTTTATGTGTTGATGTGAATGAAATAATTTAATCTTCATGATTTTATGAAGTAGGTGCTTTGAAACTCTCTGTGAGGCAGAGAGTAAAGGGACTTGCCTAAGGTCACACAGTTCACTGTGGTGCCAGGTATGAATGATGCAGAATATAAATGATCCTCACAATGTTTTTCAAACTAATTCTTAAGGTTATCTTTAAGTTCGTTTTCATTCTCAGAATATATATTAAATCATTTTGGGGGTGATGTTTAGGTATACAATAGGAAACAAATATCAGTGTCTAGGAGTGTTGATTTTCTTGTCTATAAAGAGGACAGTACAATGACTGCATTATTGTACTTTATAAAAACGTAAGGATACCATGTTGAAATGAATTGAAGAAGTTAAAAACATCATGAAATTTTAAGATAGTCTTGTTCTTCAGTAGAATGGCAGAATTTTGCTTCTGGCAATATGGTAAACTAGATATTTTAACAATCCTTGTACTTCACAATGCCTCTAAATGCTGGATAAAACAGAACAAAATCTTTTAAGATTTATCATTGCACTTCTACAAAGGGAGATTCATAGGGGCCAAATATATGGAGGGAAATGAGAGCCAGAGGGATGTCTGCCAATACCAGGAATTTAGAGACTTCAGTTTATTCCCCATTTATTTTTTCGACTTTATTGAGATATAATAAACCTATAGCACTGTGTAAGTTTAAGGTGTATGTTTGGTTCATATGTTACACTTATATATTGCAAAATGGTTACCACCATAGCGTTAGCTAATATCACCATCTTGTAATTGCTATTTCTTCTTTATGGTGAGAATATTTAAGACCTAGTCTCTTAGCAACTTTCAAGTATATAACACAATATTATTAACTATAATCACTATGCTGTCTGTACATTAGATACCCAGAACGAATTCATATTATAACTGGAAGCGTGTACCCTTTGATCAACTTCTTCCCATTCCCCCCTCCTCTAGACCCTGGCAACCATCATCTACTCTCTATGAGTTCAGCTTTTTAGATTCCACATATAAATGGTATTATACAGTATTTGTCTCTCAGTCTGACTTATTTGACTTCACATAATCCCCTCAAAGTACATTCATGTTTTCCTTTCTGGTGGCTGAATATTATCTGTCTGTCTGTCTGTCATCTATCATCTATCTATCTATCTATCTATCTATCTATCTATCTATCTATCTATCTATCATCATCATCTAGCTATAATCTATCCATCCATCCCTCCCACTTCTTTATCCAGTCATCTATTGACAAACATTTAAGTGATTTCTATGTCTTTGCTATTGTGAATAATGCTGTAATGAATATGGGGGTGCAGAGATCTCTTTGAGGTAGTGATTTCATTTCCTTTGGCTGTATACTCTGTAATATGAATCTACCTAGAAGTGGGATTGCTGGATCAAATGGTAGTTTAATTTTTTGAGAAAATTCAATACCGCTTTCTATAGTGGCTGTACCAATTTACATCCCCACCAACAGTGCAGAAGGGCTTCCTTTTCTCCACACCCTTGTGAAAACTTATCTATTGTCTTTTTTATGTTAACCATGTTAGCTGGTATGAGGTGATATCTCATGTGGTTTCATTTGCATACACCTGATGATTTACCTCTTGATTCTATTTCTTTGGTTTGTGTGTCTTTTTATGTCTGTATCATACTGTTTTTATTAGCATAGCTTTGTAGTACAGTTTGAAATCAGGAAGTATGATGCTTCCAACTTTGTTTTTTTTCTCAGGATTACTTTGTTACTTTAGGGTCTTTTGTGGTTCCATACAAATTCTAGGATTGTTGTTTTTTATTTCTTTGAAAAATGGCATTTGAATTTTGATTGGGATTGGATTGGATCTATAGATTTCTTTGGTTAGTATGGACATTTTAACAATATTAATTATTCTGATCCATGAACATGGGATATTTTTCCATTTGTTTGATAAAACATGTGAGAAGACACAACGTATTGTAGTATTCAGTGTACAAATCTTTTACCTTCTTGGTTAAATTTATTCCTGAGAATTTTATTGTTTTTGATGGTATTGCAAATGGGATCATTTTCTTTATTTCTTTGTTACATATTTTATTGATAGTGTATAGAAACAAAATAGATTTTTGTATCTGGTTTTGTGTTCTACAATTTCACTGAATTAATAGATTAGTTATAAAGTTTTTAAATAGAATCTTTAGGATTTTCCATATATAAGATCATATTATCTGCAAACAAGAAAATTTTACTTCTTCCTTTCAAATTTGAATGCCTTTTATTTCTTTTTCTTGCCTAGGACTTCTAGTACTATGTTGAATAGGCATATCAGAGTGGGCACCCTGTCTTTTTCCTGATCTTAGAGAAAAAGCTTTCAGCTTCTCACCACTGAGTATGATGTTAGTTGTGAGCATATCATATATAGCCTTTATTATGTTGAAGTTTCTGCCTCTTGCCCAATATGATGATAATTTTTATCATTAAATCATGTTGGGTTTTGTCAGATGCTATTTATGCATCTATTGAGATGATCATGTGATTTTTGTTTTTCATTCTATTGTGGTATATAACATTTATTCATTTGCATATCTTGAACCATCCTTAAATATCAGAGATAAATCTCCCTTAATCATGGTGTATGATCTTTAATGCACTCTTGAATTAACTTTGCTTATATTTTGTTAAAAATGTTGGCATCTGAAGTTATCAGGGTTATTGCCCTGTAGTTTTCTTTTCTTGTAGTGTTCTTATTTGGTTTTGGTGTCAAGGTTTCTTAACCAATAGCCATTTTATTTAGCTCACGCTAATTTTCATTGATTGGATGATTTTCCTGGTCTGGCTGGCTACACTGATATCTACTGGGCTCTTTCATGTGTCTGTAGTCAATTTACAGGTCAGCAGGTGGCAGGATGACCTAAGCCTCTTTACAGGTCTGGTAGTAGTCTGGCTGTTGACTGGCTTCAGTTCTCTTCCAGATGGTCTGTCATCCTCTAGTGGTCTAGCTCAGGCTTATCCATATGGCAGTCTTGAGGTTTCAAGTACAAGAAGAGAGGATGCACTAATCCTCTTCAATGCTCTGTTTGCTTGGTCACATTTGCTAATAATTTACTACCCAAAGCAAGTTCTATGGCCAAATGCAGTCAAGGAGTAAAGATATAGACTCCATCTCTTGAAGAACGATTTTGCAATATTGTTTTGCAAGGATATGGATGCAAGGAGGAGGAGAAGTGTTGACCATTTTAATTATGGAACCCAGATCTCAAATCCCCCAGCCCCAACAGTCCTTCGGATCTCCTTTCCTCAGTCAGAGGCTGTCCCTTTCCCAAGGGACGCGGCTGGATGCCTCGCGGTTTCCCTCTAACCATCTGGGCTCAGAGATCTGGCAAACTTTCCCGCCAAGATCCCTGGTTTTTACTTTTCCAGGGGAACTCTGCCCTTCCCGGCTGCAAACTGTCTCACCAGCTGGGTCTCCTTCGCCAATTCAGGGTGGATGTTATTCGTTTCAGCTGCTCATTCTATTTTCTCAGGGACAAGCCTTGGGACACGTCCGCCTATTCCGCCGCCATCTTTTCTCTCCCAGTGTTGACCATTTTAATAATCTCTTACACCAATCAAGATAAATTGAAAGACAACCATGCCTAAACATCTTAGTGAAATAGCAGAATAACAAAGATACAGAGAATATCTTAAAAGTAGCCAGTGAGAAAAAGCAAAAATTCTACGAAAGAGTAACAAAGATTGAATAGCTGTCTTTTAAAGAGTAAAAGCAGGAACCCAAATATAATAAGAGTTTTCAAAGTTTTGAAATAAAATAACTCCCAAATGTATTTGTATATATCCAGCTTAATTATTATTTGAGAATGAGTATGAAATAAAGACCTTATAAACAAATAAAACTTTTAGTTTATGACCAATAGATCTTCATTAAAGAAGAAAGACATATAATGCAAGGAGAACTGGTGAATACATTGTTGAGAGCATACACAAACCGGAATAATCATTGTTTGATTAAATAATAGTCATTAATCATCATAATAATGTCTAATTAAAAATAGGTGTATTTTGAAAATAAATATTAGACAATAATAATAGGGGATAATCTGATGTAAAGTGTTACAAGGCCTTGTTTTGGTCAGAAAAATTAGTACAGAAATTGATTAATTGTAGACTTTAAGTTTGCATAGTAAAAATATAAATTAACACTGAAAAAACAGATAGTGTTTAACTTTCAAATTTAATTATGAGAGAATTTCTTGAAAAATTCTGCCAACATAAATTAAGGCAAGAGGAGAGAAAATGCTGTCTGTAATACAGCAGATGTAATTCCATTTCATAATATTTATTATCAGATTTAAGTAATTTACACTCAGTGCTTAAAGTCAAAGTATTTTATTGGATTCATAAGACTCAAATTCTGATGTATATCTATAATAATAAAAGTGTAATATGCAAATCAACTGAAGGGCCGAACAGCAGAATGACCATCCCGATGACCACGTTATGACACCCACTGACGCCAGGCCAGCCAAGGCGGGTGCAATGCAATTGGTCGGGGGCCCATCCATTGCCCCATGATCGCCCCAAAGAGGGAGGCCCAAGCCACCGACTGGCAGGCTGCAGTGGGATGCGATTGATCGTGGGGCTCCCGGACTGTGAGAGCGCAGGCCGGGCTGAGGGACCCATCCCCCGAGTGCATGAATTTCATGCACCAGGCCTCTAGTTGTTTATATTGAAACAATTAAAAAATAAGGATTCATAAATGTTGAGAGTGAAGTGGAACAAAGGAGGAAAAAAATAGACCAAATCAAACATGAGAAAACTGTAGAATCTCAGGCAATATCAAACTTAAAAGCTGAAGAGTTGCTCACATAATGATAAATAATTCTGCAGGTGCATAAACCTAAAGCATAAGCTGAAAGTAGACATTGCAGTATTTCAGAAGACTGGGGAAGGATAGTCTTGCTTGTTTATTATTGGTCACTCTTTCTTATAAGCTTTACTTTGATCATAACTGTTTCCATTTTATTCAGCACATGCTTACAATAGTACCAGGAACATAGTTGGCAGACAGTATACTCTTAAAATGAATGAATGTAATAGCTATGAGTTTGTCTTCTTATTTGCAAAGTGACAGAGATAGCTCTCAGAATGGTAATGCAGATGACATAGTAAGTTTGCAATATGCATCTTCTCCCTTTTTTCTTATGTGTTTACTGCTCCCTATGTGCTTAACACTATATTATAGAAATGATAGGTGCTTTTTTGGCCTTTTTGGGGATTTCTGTTTCAGTAGGAGTTTGTGATAAAAAGAGGGAGAACAGTTAGTGCTATTATTTATTCCAGCTTGATGAATTCATGATTCTTTGAAGAGGTAAGGAACCTTGTGCTTAAGAGCCCATATACCTGATAAAGACAGAAAGCACAAAGGATGTTCATAGACTTGACAATGATTTTGCTGTAGAGGTGGGTTGTAAGGGTGTGGAAGAGAGTACCAGCAATCATTGAATGAATGCTTTCCATGCTCTAGACCTTGTGTGGCCCTACATATATTGTCTCAGTTAATTACATTTCCCTTTCTGAAAAGCCTAATGAGGTAGCTGTTATTATCCCAATTATATAAATCAGTCTGCAGGACTCAGAGAGATTAAGCTATTTGCCAGTCTAAGTGATGGAAGTGGGATTTAAGTTTAGGCCTTTTTTATTTCAGTCTTTGCTCATTCATCCAAACTTTCATTTAATAATTTCATTCAATAAACATTTTTTTTAGGATCTTGCTTACTATGTGCTAGTCACTGTGTTAGATGGTGGTGACATTTCACGTAACTCCAGCATGTTCCATGGTGGAGGCAGACCCTATTGTCTTTTTCAAGGGCTTCGGCTCAAAGGAATAGGTGGTCCCAGGGAGAAGCATCAGAAGGGATGGTGTTTCCACACTGTCTGTCCCCCTAGGGAGCAATGTGAATCTCTTTGCTCCCCAATAGGAGTAGCCTAATCTAATGGCTCTTTAGAAGGGAACCTTTCAAAATTCCTCTTCCTCTTAGAGTCCTGTATGTCCGGCAGTGCTCTGGCCATCCTTTGGTGAGCTGAGATGGCTAGGCTTGGGAAAAATATGTCAGTGTCTCATTACAGAAATTATCTCGATCAATTTAATGCCCCCGTAAAAGAGGCAGCCCTGCTGCGGTGAGTCAGCACATCTTCAGGCTTTTAATATTTATCTTGTAGAAGCTGCCTCCTGGGTCCAACCACTCCTGCTTTATTGCTCCAAAAAAAATGCTTATTATGTGTTTTCAGGTTAAAATAGCATTATTCCCTGCTTTAAATATTAACACTTTGCTTCATAGGCAAAGTCAAAGCAAAAACTCCTCACTTGTCAACCCAAATTCCTGGACCCTGGTGGGTCCTTATGGATCACACAGTGAAAGTGCTGCTGATTGCTCTGGCCATTTTTGCTCAGTGGTTAGAGCATTAGCCCGGGGACCAAAAGGTTGCAGGTTCGATTCCCCCTCAAGGACACATACCTCAGTTGCAGGCTTGATCCCTAACCCTAGTCAGGGCACATGCGAGAGGCAACCAATCCATATGTTTCTCTCACATCGATGTTTCTCTCTCTGTGTGTCTCTCCCTCGCCCTTTCACTCTCTAAAAATCAATGGAAAAATATCCTTGGACGAGGATTAACAACAACAAGAACAAAACTGCAGCTGATGGAAGAGCACAGGACCATAAGGCATAAGGCTGCTAGCATTAGGTCATTTTTATCAGAGACTCAGAACACAAGCTGGGGATTTTTTTTCACTTCAAAACAGCATCCATTTGAGAACATAGCCGGCTCTTAGTGCTGGGCTTATCTGAATCTTGTCGCAGATTTCCATTATCAGGATGGTTGATTACCACTCAGTTTCTCTTTGATCATTCTGAGCTGATGAGGCTGTGAGTTTCAGAGGGTAAAGAAATAAAGAACAAGTGTAGATGAATTGCAGTGAGTTCAGGATGCTTCGGTGGGTTTGGTCTTCTGGGAGCTTCTAAATAGTTAAAATAGCTGAGATCTCAGAATTTTACAAGGCAAAGCCTTTCCCAGAGCCTAGGCACTCTTCTCCGTGTCTCCCTCGATTTCTCTATCTGTTGGGTGAACTTGGGTCTGAAATCTTTCCCTTACCTGGACATCACCATCTCCTTAACAGCTCAGCTGTCACTGGGAAGTAAAATGGATGACATTTTTTTTTAATGCTACAGCTGTTGTTTTTTTACCTCAGCTGGTTCCCATGATTCCGCAGATGGTAAACATATGTTTAGAGGCACCTAGAAAAAACAGCTCTGCCGGATTCCTCCCATCGCTAATTCTCGTTTTTCCTTTCATGCAGAAAGTCCAAGGCGCAGAGCTGGCGAATCTTATACATTTGTAGATTAATATTTCTGTGCATTAAGACTCTGGAAACAGCAGGACAGCTAATGATATGCTAATGAGCTGACAGTGTTTATTGATCATAATGAAAGTCGACAAATGTCTTTCTTGGCTTTTCTGCAAGCTGGAATATTTTATTAACTGTCTTCAGGGCAGAAATACATAATTGGTTGCATTTTGAAAATCCTCCTTGCGAGTTTCCTGGAGTCTTACTTTTCATTAGCCTGTTGCCAAAGCGTGGGCCCTTGCCAGTTTATAAACAGAACATGTCTTCATCCCTATATTTACATGCCCTGCAGGAACTCTCCCCGCCCCTTTTCCTTTTGCCTTTCAAAGCAATTTGTTGCAGTGTTTTAGCATACAAAAAAATACAACCGTTTTCTTCAGTGTAAACAGAGATCTGCAGGGAAATAAGAGCCTTAAAAAAGAATTAGCATGTTTGGTGGTAAAGCTACTTTTATTTGTATCAGAAAGCTCTGAGTCTTAGATGGACTTGCTTAATCTTAGTTATTCCATACATAAAAGGGTAATAATAGCATACTTTTTCTAATCTTTTTAAATTGCATCTTCCTGTATTTCTTACTGTGAAATGAGAAATGTTCTTCGAACAATGGAAATAATTGGGCATTAGTTCTCCAAACAAAAAACCCATGTAGAACCTATCTGGCGCAAATTTATCTTTCAGCTCCTGGTGAGCTGAGCGCGGGAGGTAGAAGGTGGCAACAGGTGGATGTAACAAAGGGGGAAACATCCATTTGTCTCCTTCCCATCAGTATTAATAGTAAAAGTTTATTTATTTGGGCTCTGCATCTTAGGGATTTATTTAGCCACTCAGATTGGCTGAGGTTTAGCATTGCACTAATAATGAGGAGATGGATGGTTTAGCAAATTAATAGAGTAAATAAGATGGCGGCGGGTGGGGGAGTGTTAAGCTACGTAAAAAGACCTCTGTTTCCCAGTACTGATGGACTGTTTTAGTGAACTGTTAGCATCTAATGCATATAATTCATCATGGACAGTGACAATTAAGATAGGACCTTATTTTGATAATAGGACCTTATTATAGCAACATCTGGTTAGCTCCTGTAGCTCTAAAACTTTCTCAAATGATACATTATTACTTACACATATTACATAGTGGCCCAGCACTGGTGTTGGAGTTAGGAAACCTATAGTTTAAGGCCAAGGATTAAGGTGGCATTTAGGAAAGCTACTTAAAGTATTAATGTGCTAGGTTTTTCATAGGTCACATGACCAGGTGATCAGGCCATAGATCAGGCCTCACATCTGTGGTCCTCATCGGGGGTATAACAAGATTGCCTTAGAAGCTTTTGCAAAATATGGTGACTGTCCTTCCTCAACCTCCCCTAAAATTCTGATGTGTATCTCTAGTTTACATATCAGACTAATAGCTAGGAAAATTATATTGTTCAATATTGTATAATTCATAGTTTTCAGGAGTTTGATGCCTCTAAGGTATTTATTGTGCTTTCTGTGTGTTACAATAGGACCTGCAGGGGATACTGAGATGAAAATATATGATGTTTGCCTTCATGGTGTTGATAATTGAGTAATTCTGTGGGTTGCCATTCAGTTTCAAATCAGGAAGATTTTACCCAGTGGATATATTGGATTTAGATGCTGTTTTCACCACTGTGAACTTTTAATGAGTGAACCCTCATGCTCCCAAAGAAACAAATGATTGACAATAAAGCGGGGGTTTTTCAAAGTGACCTTTCATCTGAGTCATCGGGGACAGCCTTAAAATTGGAGATTCCAATCCGACTGTCATGGCTCAATGGTGGAGCATCCACCTATAAACCAGGAGATCATGGTTCGACTCGCAATCAGGGCACATGCCCAGATTGTAGGCTGGATCCCCAGTGCGGGACATGCAGGAGACAGCTCATCAATTATTCTAATTACTGATGTTTCTATCTCTTTCTCCATCTCCCTTCCTCTCTAAAATCAATAAAAACATATATTAAAAAAATAAAAATGGAGATTCCTGAAAACATCACCACAGTCCAGTTTGGGAATACTTCTATCACTCCAAAAAATTCTTCATGACTGCTTACAATCAATCCCCATTCCCCTCTCCAGCCCTCAGCAAGCAATGATCTGCTTTCTATATCAAGAGTTTTATCTTTTCAAGACATTTTCTATAGTAAATGGAATCATACAATACGTAGTCTAATGTGTCTCTTTTCCTTAGCATAACAGTTTTAAAATTTTTTCACATATGCATCAGAGCCCTTTATTCCCTTTCTAAAATGGATGAATTAATAGTATGAAACATAGATGTTAATAAAGTTATGAAACATTTTTTAAAAATGGAGATTCCGAACCACGGCATCCAGGGATCATCTCAAGCAGCGCGACTACATGGACTCAGATAAACCCTGCTCCTCCTCACGGAAAGGTCAGATTTCACCTAAAGGTGCGGTTTGCAATCCAGGTTGGAGAGAGGAATGCGCGCAGGGGAACTCTGCGCCCACAAAGTCCGTGGCCGTTGGGGCCAGTGTGATCCGTGAATGTGGAAGGGGTCCTGCAGGGTTGCTGGCAAAAGGGAACTCTAAAAATAAGCCCATAGCTGGACTGGGTGCAAAAAGGCAGCCTCGGATTTTGCCAGTGTGCCGGCTGCTTAGTGCCAGGGGAGAGAGGACGTGCGGAAGAGACTGCGCACAGAGCTGGACGGTGGAGGGTTGCCAGTTCGAGCACCTTCTCAGGCTCTTTTTCTTTTTTCTCTCTCCCCCTTAAATCTTTGTGTTTGATTATTAAACCCAATACATAGGATCGCCCAATTGGGGTCAGTCACAGAGACTGCAGGGGAAAGTTGTTTTTGTGGAACCTGGGAATCAGAGCAGGGAGTAACGATCAAAGAACCAGTTCTGGGGCAGCCGACTCTCCCAAAACCTAACTACTGGCTAGAGAGGACTTATAGCCTTGGAGGTCAATCAAGAAACACTGCCACCCAGGGGCTGAACCACAAACTGACTCTTCTGTAAACACAAATAAAGGCAGTCTGGGAAACAAATACTGCCTGCTTTAAAATCAGGACTGTGGTTTACAACATGGAGGAACAGTGTATCGCAGGGAACTTCAACACTCTCCTGAATACCTGACAGGACTAAGGCATGCCAAACAGAAGAGTAGAGGAATTGAAGGACCTTCACTACTGCACATTTTTTTTCACCTTTTATTCAAGAAACTAATTTTTTTTCTTTTTTCATCACCTGATTTTACCTTTTTAATTACTACATTTTTATTTTTAACCAGTATTATTACTACTACCATTTTACCTTTTTTTATAGTGTCATTTTATTTTCTCTTTATTTTATTTTGGGATTAGTGTTCTACATTCTATTTTCATCTTTCCTTTAGCATCATTTTACTCTACCTCAACTTTACCTTTACGCCAAAACTCTCTTCCTCACTTTTCCCCTTTTGTTGTCCTGTTTCTCTTACCCTATTCCTGCTTTAGATTTTCCCTATTCCTTCTTTTTACCCCCTATTAAAATTTAACCCTACTTATATATCTAATTTCCAATCCCCTGCTCTAAATCTATATACACCTCTCTCTTCTCTTTCTTCACTATCCAATTTTTTTTCTCTCTGTCGTTTTGTTGTTGTTTGCTTGATTGTTGAGTATATTGGGTTTTTTTTTATGCTTGTTTTTGAGATTGTTTTTCTTTTTCTGTTGTTCCCCCCCCCCCCGCCCCGGTTATTTTTTTTGCTTCTGTGTTCCCGCGCCTTGCTTGATATTAGTTGTTGTTTGTAGTTTGCATTCATCTCTAGGGATCTGTTGCTGGAATTTGTTGGGATTAGTGGCTGTTCTATTGGAGTTTTCTCCCCATATAAATAGTTTCTTCCCCTCTTCTATTTCATTCTCTTTCTCTTTTTTCTTTTTCTCTTCTTTCTTCCTTATCCCCTAATTCTCTTTGCTCTGGTGGTCACCTTTATTTGGGGTTATTAGTATCGTGAATACATTTGTGTTCAGTGCCTTGTGTGTTGTGCCTTGTTGTGTTGTATTTTGTGCCTTTAAATCAATGCAGCAGAGAGAGAACTACAAAACCAAACACCTGGAGAAGAGAGATCATGGGGAGACAAAGAAACAGCCTGCATATGAAAGAAAAACAGGCATCACCAGAAAAGGAAGTAAATGAAATGGAGGCAATGGAGGCAAGCAACCTTTCAGAGAAAGAATTCAGAGAAATGATCATAAGGTAGATGAAAAGAATGGAAGACAAATTCAACAATATGTATAAGAACCAAGAGGAAATGAAGAAGAACCAAGAAGAAATGAAAAATGACATCACTGCTATAAAGAACTCAATAGAAAGCATCAACAGTAGACTAGAAGAAGCAGAGGACCGCATCAGTGAGCTAGAAGACAAGGTAGGAAAAAATACCCAAGCAGAGCAGCTTCTAGAAAAAAAATTAAAAAGCAGGAGGAGAGCCTAAGAGAACTTTGGGACAACACAAAATGAAACAACATCCACATAATAGGGGTGCCAGAAGGAGAGGAAACTGAGCAAGGAATAGAAAACCTGTTTGAAAAAATAATGACAGAAAACTTCCCTGATATAGGGAAGAAAAAACTCACACAAATACAAGAAGCTCACAGAGTCCCAAACAAAATGAACCCCAAAAGACTGATGCCAAGGCACATTATAATTAAATTGGCAAACACCAACGACAAAGCAAGAATCTTAAAAGCAGCTAGAGAGAGACAGAAAGTTACCTACAAAGGATCCCCCATCAGACTAGCGACTGATTTCTCAACAGAAACATATCAGGCAAGAAGGGAATGGAATGAAATATACAAAGTCATGGAAAGGAAGGGTCTGAATCCAAGAATACTGTACCCAGAAAGGCTATCAATCAAAATTGAGGGTGAAATCAGGAGCTTCACAGACAAAAAAGGACTACGGGAGTTTATTACCACCAAACCAGCAATGTAAAAACAGAGATTCCTGGACCTCCTCCTATCTCACTAAAACAGAATCTGGGAGTTGACCCAGGAATCAGAATGTTAAATACTCAAGGTGATTCTTAAGGAACTCAACTTTTGAGAAACATTGCTCTGATGAATGATATGAAATCAAGCTTAGGTCTGAATAAATGAGATCAAATGAGGTCAACTAATATACACTCAACCAGAGCTGCATTTAAGTGTAGATACATTGAAGTTAAATAAGGAGAAATAATAGAAATTCTACCTTTTGATCCCTTATTTTATTATTTTTTTGGAGAAATTGCAGTGCTTGAAGGCAAATTTTTATCTATAGAAATCCTCATAGATGATTTTTCTGGGAGAAATAAGGCTGATGGAGTTACTTTGTAGTTTTATACTGAATAAAATGCCCTTCTTGGGGGTTGTTTTGTAAGGAAAGCTACGTAGTTCACAAATGTCCCTTTTACTGACAAATGTCCATGCTCTGAATAGACCATATGTCAATTCAATGCAAGGCCTTCGGGTTCTTGTTCTGGGGGAGGTGCTGGAATACGCTCACAGGTATGTCTTCACGTGCATACACACATGCACTCGGACTTCTCTGAGTTACATTTGGTGTTTGCGCAATAGATTGCCACCCTTCTTTTAATCCAGCATGGAATTAGACCCAGTCAAATAAATTAACATTCCATCTTGATTTGTTTGGCAAGAACACATTTCCATGCAATTTGTGGGCTGACCCTCATGACCTTCCCTTAGAAAAAAAACACCAAGTGCTTTGAGTTTTTGCATTAATGGGCACTGAGAAGCTGCCAGCCCTTATTTCTGTTTTTGTTCAAGTCAACATCATTGACCTTTACCTAATGACCGGTGCAACACACAAGTGCATGCCAGAGATGCATAGTGGAAAAAGAGAGAGGTGAGGAGGGAGGCAGGTGGAAGAAAGGTGTGAGAGAGGCAATTTGTAATTTATAATGGAACAAAATCAGCAGTCACTTTTTAAAAAGCAAAAGTGCTGTGTGTACTATATTATGTTGCTATAGAATGAGTGGGTGGAGTATCTTTTTCAAATGGGTTTTCCATTTGTTTTTGGAAAGGTAATTGATACCACCATATATGTATTCCAGGTTTCTGAGTGCCTTTCTGTGGCTGATAAAAATAAGAATGATTTAGGATCTTGCAACAAACGATAATAGATGTACCTGATTCTTTCCTGGTCATGTGCTTTCACCATTTCCTCATCACCTCAGAAGACCAAACATCCTGGTCTGCCTGGGACTCTCTCAGTTCAGCACTGAAATCCCTAAGTCCTAGGAAAACCCACATAGTCAGTCATTCTAAATGCATTCGTATTCAACCTGATTAGACAGATGTTTTCTAATGTGACATTCAGTTTCCTACGACGATCTGTTCTCTGATGGAAATCTACAGCCTTTTGTGTCCTTGATTCCCTTTTTCATTTACCTTGAAAGGTAGCAAATGCACGGAGATCTATTTCAGTTTGGTCACTTGTTTCATTGACCAAGCCCTTGAGTGCTGGGAGGATCTTTAGCTGTTGTATACAGCATTTCTCCTTCCAGATGAAGTATCTAAAGCTCAGAGAAGATGGATCTTATTGTCTGAGTTCACCCAGTTGACCAGACACAGATCTAGAACTTGAACACAGATCCTCTGGCTTCCAATCCTGTGCTGCTCTCAAAGTTCTCAAATGTGCTTGAAAGATACCCTGTCCTCTTAAGGGAGTGAATTTACTTTGGCAAAACTGAGCAACTTCACACCAGAAAGAAGCGGATGCACTCAGATTACACTCCATTCATTGCTTCCTGGAATTCTCCTGCAGGAGATTCTGAATTCCTGTTGAGGAGCAGAGGCAGGGACTTCCTCCCCATGGTGAGGCTGGCTCCTCCTCATAGTCATAAGCACTGCATCGTCCATGAAGAGGAAGAGGTCAATACTACATGTATCTCACTCTGAGGAAGAGGTCCTGTGATCCTGTTACTTCTATTAATATTTCCAATTAATATTTTATCTTGAAAGAATAAGCAGAAAACAGCATGTACTGATTATCATCTGCTGTTTAGAAGATGAGCACATGCGTGTTAAATGTTACTTCCTCTGAAAGACTTGCACACTATCTTACGCCTATATTTTATTTATAGATTGAGCTCAATATTCTGAATCAGCTTCCTCATTTACCATCTGTTCTGTAATATCTCTTCCATCAAATCAGTTAAAAAACAAAAAACACCCACTTAGAAACAGAATCTTGAAATTCAACATGCACACGCCAAAGCCAGGTCATTATTTTCATTGAGAGATAGCAGCCCCAATGAGTTTCTTAAATGAGGGCTGTACTTCCTGAATAAGTTTCAGAATTAAAAGACCACCTTTTTACTCACAGGGAGTTGTTGAGCCATTCTTAAGATTTACCAGCCAACACTCATGTTACTTAATTAGCTGAGGGCAAAGACTGATCGGAAAATTTTCCCATGTCAAATTTATTTTTCCTTGACTAAACGAATCAATAGGAACATTTTAGTTTAATATGTTTCTATTATCTTTTTGCTCCCATGTTAAAAAAATCTGCAAATCATGAATATTTAATGATCCAGGATGATTAGGGCATTGAAGAGAATTTTTATGACCTCAGTGACTTTTCAGTCCCATAGTTAAAGAATATTTATTGATGGATCCTTAGTGCTATGATGTCTTTTGTCTCAGCCAGTGGTTACTAACTGTAGCTTTCTCAAGATGAATGTACTTTTCGACATTCCTAGAAGAGGACAGTTTCGAGTAGTTCAATGTAGACTAAGGCCAACTCACCTTTTGAATGAGGCTCCCAGTCTTGTTTGAAAAGAATCTCCCTTGCAGAGAACACATGTCAGGCCCACGTGAACTGCTGGGAACTGTAATATTGACCCCCACCTATCTCTTCTGTTGCCCAGGGGATCATCCAAGATGGGAAAATCATCTTTATGCCGAATGGGTACATAACGCAGTGTCCGAACCTGAATCGCAGTAAGTAGCAGTTTAAAGCATTTGTAAATTTGTAACATTTTTGTTGATAATATCAGAGAATCAGGTCAGGAAGGATACCTACATACTATGTACAGTGTTGACTGATGAGGTGGTAAGGTTAGTGAAAGAGGACTTATCTAAGGGTACTAAATACTTCTTTGTCTTTGAATTTCTAAAAAGCTTATGTATTATTTATAGAATTAAAACTTGAAGGTAAGAAAAATTACATTAGCAGTTTGGGTTCATTAGTTTGGTACAGAAAGATATCCTATATAATAAGAGAGGAATATGCTAATTAGCCGTTATGCCCTGGGGCATAATAACCAAGCATGCATTGACCAGATCACGGATCAGCAGGAGGGTGGGCCAGCGAGGTACAAGTGGGCTGCGGAGAGCTACAGGAGGGGGCAGGGCAGCAAGCTATGGGGGGTGGGGTGAAAGGGGAAGGGGGGCAGGCGGAGAGCTACAGGAGGGCGGCAGCGACCTACTGGCCCATGGATTCGTGTGCAGGGCTACTAGTGTTTAATATAATTATACATATTTTAAAAAGCTATTCTTTTTTGAATTGCTATTTCTTTCATCTAATTTTGATAGTTGCCAACCTTATTGCTATATTTTACATTTTTTTTATTTAAAAACTTTTTAAAACTTGTAGTTACATTGAATATTTTGTATTAGTTTCAGGTGTACAGCATAGTGGTTAGACAATCATACTTTACAAAGTGTTCCCCCTGATATTTCCAGTACCCAACTGGCACCTCACATAGTTATTACAGTATTTTTGACTATGTTTCTTATGCTGTATTTTATTTAAAAACTATTCTTTAAACTGCTTGACCTGGATTTGAGTTTTCTTTTTCTTCTTCTATGGTAATTTACATTTTCACAGTCACCTCTCAATAAAAACAAGGGTTTAATTTTAACTTAAAAATGTCATACTGTCTTCCTCTTCAGTGAGCAGTCTTTTTTTTTCCTGTTTCTTCCTGTTGGTTTATTAATAAAAGGGAGAAATCTAGACCTGAAATCCTCTGTGATTTTATGCCAGTTTCAAAGTAACACTTAAACAGAAAAGCAAAAAGCCTTCTACATAGCCAAACAACTACTGTTTTAAAAATGTTCTTTTTTATATTAGCACTGTATCAATATTGGTGTTATCTTTTCTTTATTGAGCCTGCCCAACCTGTAGTGATTTCTTAAGCCTGGTGCAAGGAATAATGGATTTACAAGAGCTTTTGGCCAAGATGACTGCAAAAGTAGGTATCTAAATCTCACCTGTGATGTTTCACTTCTCTCGCCATGCTGTCTGGAACGTAGAGTGATGTGCTCGAATGGAAACATTTTTAGCATTGGCATCTGCAATACATTACTCGAAATAGCACTACCTATAGTGAGCATAACTATTTCTGTCTTCAATACTATTAGGCTGAATCAAAATGTTTACTTGAAAAATGTTTGGAAGAAAGAGGCATGTGTATCACCGCTGATTCCCTGGGAGTGGAAAAGAATTTGGCCCTTGGCTATTAAACTGGTGCCACTGTGAGATGATCTATGGTCAGAGCCACGGTGGCTCATAAGCTAATGCATTTCAGATGTGAGAATAATTGCCAATAATCAGAAGGGGCAAAATAGCTCTTGTTAGGAAGAGATCACTGTCGCAGCCAGGCCCTGTATCACATTTGTAATATATGATTCATTTCAGAACTGGCCCTGAGTTACACAGGGAGGGAGGCAAAGTTGCCTTTCAGCACCTTCAGTTTATAATTCTGCATCTTTTTCACTCTTCATCATCCACTTAACGAGAATCTTTGGAGGATCGGCTAGTTGCCAGGTGCTGTGTCAGGTACAAAGGAGACACAGGTGAACAAGACAGGATTTCTACCCCAGAGGTGTTCATATTGAGTGGCAGAGCCAAACATGTAAACAATTAGGGGCTTTCATATATACATATATATTCATAAAGTTTAGATTCATAATGAAAAGCCCTGAGCTTTGTGGAGAAAGGCACCGAATAAATAGAAAACGTGGCTGTGTTGTTATGATACCCATCAGTTGCGGACATGAGTTCCGGCCCAGGGCAAAGAAAGAATTAGATTGGGCCTCAGAGGCATTAGACTCTGCGAAAGGAAGAATTTTAATAACAGTGAAAATGATACATTAATCTATTCCACCCGCGGCTACAACTGCTCCCTGCCATCAGCCGTGGCACCTGGAAAAAAATTGGTGGAGAGATGTTTTGGAGATAGGACTGTTTTTTGGACCCGTAGATTGTGCTGCTGAAGACAGTACGTTATTTCCAACTAGGTGTGTGGCCACGTCGCCTTTTGTCTGGGAACGGAGAGACAGAACACTTTTGTAAGAAACTGAGGCGGAGACTGGAGAGCCTGAAGCATTGTTTGCAGTTCACTGCCGAGTGCAGTGGAAATGGGAAATGCAGGCAATTATTTGCCTTCCCAGCTTGTGGCATAGGGAGGCTTTTATTTTATATTATGTGGAGCAGCTTGATCTCAATACCATTAATTATACGTTAGCTCGCTGCCCAACTTTTGGAACAAGAAACATGTCACCCGGTCTCCAGTGATTGTGGCTGCTCCCTCCCGCGCTCCCAGGATGCCCTTTTCTTTCTCGGGCCTGCCTGTTCCGGGGAATGGCAGTCTTCTCTTTCTTAGTCGTACATTATCCGGGAGTCACATGGCACTCTGTCCTCCAAACAGTATTGTGTGAAATGAGCTTTTGTGAGGTAGAGATATTTAATTGTGGGCAGTGGCAAGCAGAAAATAATGTAATCCACCGTTTCACCCCCCAACTCCTTGCACTTTGGAAGATTTATATGTCTGTTTCTTCCAAACCGTGAGTAGAATTATACTGAGAAAACTTGAGCGCTTCCATTTTCACTGCATAATTTGGAATCTACGATAAGCAAGACGAGGAGTTGGCAGACTTTTGTTGTAAAGGGCCAGCTAGTGCATGGTTGGTTTTGCAGGCCAAGAGGCAAAGTTGAGGATATCATGTATATATTTGTGTTATTTAAAAATAACCATTTAAAATATAGCCATTGAAAAATGGAAAAATTATTCTTCGTTCACAGACCATATAAAAATAAGTCGTGGTCCCAGCTGGGTCAGTGGTTGAATGTTGACCTATGAACCAGGAGGTCACCATTTGATTCCCGGTCAGGGCACATGCCAGGATTGCAGGCTCGATCCCCTGTGTGGGGCGAGCAGGAGGCGGCCACTCAATGATTCTCTCTCATCATTGATGTTTCTATCTCTCTCTCCCCTTCTCCCTTGCTTTCTGAAATCAATAAAAATATATTTAAAAAAATAAGTTGTGGGCCAGATTTGGGCCATGGCCTTAGTTTGTCAGCCCCACATCTAGAAGAAGCTGGAAGGAAACTCATACTAGGCAATATTTGTTGAGTGTTTCCTATGTGTTATTTACAATGCTTCACTTTTTTATAGTCCCTGTCCCTCTAAGCCTCACAACCATCCTGCCAGCCAGGCTTGATGTGTTAGCCCCCTTTCCCAATGAGAAGACTGAGTTCCAAGAAAGTCCTGTAACTTTTCCTAGGATAGTGGATGTCAGAGCTGGGATGCACACTCAGATTCTGAGAGTTGAATCATGACTGAGTTTACAGTTGGGGAAGAGAGGATTAGGAAGAGAGAGAAGAGATATGAGCAGGAGTGAGTGATGAAGAGAGGGAGGTGGATGCCACAGGCAGGAGAATGAAGGGATCAGTGAGAAGAGGAATGCGCAATAAAAAGACAGGTCAAGAGGAATGCGTGCTCAGATGGTACCAGTTGGGAGAGAAGAGTGGGCATAGAGCTTCCAGCAGCTTTTAAAGGGGGAAGGTCAGGGCAAAAACAACGCCCCTTAACTCATTCTTTTTTGGCTGCTGCCACTTGTTTTCCTTGGAAACCTGTGGATTTTTTCCTAGTCTGAACCTGAGCCCTGCCACCACCTCATGGAGTCCTGCCACCAATCACCTCACGGAGCCACCTTATAGCCCGCCATTCCTTAAGGGTTTTCAGATCACAGACACTGCTCGGAATCAAACTGCAAACACAGGGTAGGCCAGGTGAATTCTCAAGGAATATATTTCCCTCTAGTCAGTGTGCCAAAATCTGAACAGCAAGACCTTCTTTCTGTGCCTTGTGCAAGCAAGCCTTCTTTCCTTTTTGTTCAGTTTTGAACTGTGGTTGCAGCCCTCTGGGACCAGGTCTTCATGGAGGAGTTTCCTTTCAAACGCCCCCTATTGAGCAGACCCTGTTCTCTAACTCCCCTGCACCCTGGGCAGCTATCAAGGTGGGAGCTCAAGGGTTCATTGGACTTTTTGCAGCTGCAATTTTCCCATATATAAATTGGTAAAAATTATTCTTGATTTTATAAGGATTCCATGAGATAGGCAAGAGAGATTTGGAAGTCTAGTTTGCTGCATGGCACACTGTGAGCATTCAGTAAGCAATGACTGTTGTTAAATAGGCAACTCTGGGGGAAAGACGGTCCCTAAGAAAACGTACACCTTCCCCAGTGGCTTATATCACACAGCCTAGCAGAGGCAGTGAATTGATGTCAGAGCTCTGGTCTAGAGCCAGGTGCCAAGAGGTCTTGGAAAGCAGCAGAAAGTCCCACACATGGGTCTGAGTGGAAGCCATGGAAGCCTAGCAAAGAGCAAGCTCAGTGCACAAGCTGGACAGGGGATGGTAGCCCGAGTCACACCAAACCAAACAGATGCAGACACCAGATGAGCTCAGGGGTCGGGTCTGTCTAGGAAGGCCTGCTGTTCCTTTTCACCTTTCAGCTGGGAAGGCTGGAGAATGACTCTGCCTTTGCTTGATACAGGACGGGTCATGGGAACAGCTTGCATGCACCTCCAGGCGACAGTGGTCAGGGCACACAGGAGCCCTCTTGAGAAGTCCTGGCAGTCTGGCAAAACCATCTATTTTCCAAGGCAGCGAAGGTGCAGGGAAACTGTCCCCTAAGGGACCACTAATTCCCTGGCTTCCTCTGGAGGTTTCCCAGGTAATCTGGACATTGTGGGAAGCACCACCACCTGGGCCAGGTGCACTGGGATAGGGTCAGGCTCTACCCTGATCTCCAAGCTCAGGAAGAAAAGATGCTGGAGACTGGGGATTTCTTGATTACTTCTGTTTAAATCTTTGACAAAGCTATTTATGCAAATCAAGCAGCATTTGGAGTGGCATTTCAGTTTTTAACTTATTTAATTTGGAGACTTTCATTGTTTTGAGGGGCTCAGTAATGATTTTTCAATTAAGCTTAAAGGTTTAACACAATAGAAGAATTCTTTTTTTCCCCTTCCATCTCGCAAATGCCAAATAAGTAGTATTTCAAAGAAAAAAAACAAAGAGCCATCCACCACATGACTAATGGACTTAGAGCCATTCAGTGGCCTCTTACTGCAGAAAAGGCGTCTGCTGTCTGTCTTTAATGTGTAGCAATAAGAAGAAGTGATTTGGTCCATGGTTATTTATGTAAACGCACAAGCAAAGGTAAAACAGAATTGAGATGTAGATTTGATACCATATCTTATTTTGGATCTGCAGGCATTCTTGGAGAAAGTAGCAGGTAGTATAGAAATAGCTTTGAAAACGAATTTGTGTAAATTCAGCATGCTAATATCAGTGACAGAAAATGTAATTCATTTTTGATTCAGAGTTGTTTGTCTCCTTTACTGTTGCAACATGATGTAGCAGGGAGAAAAGGGAAGGCAGGATTACACATTAAGTGCCTTTGAAAAATTAGCATTTTGCTTTAATATCTCTTTTGTCTTTGTGGTTGTCTGATATACTTTTATGTTAGAGTTTAGAGCTTTACAATGTTATCAGAAAAGGCTAAATATATTAAAAATAAAAGCTAAGTTCAGAAGGTAAATAAGAGTTAGTCCTGAGAATAGTTTCATTATATTAAAACAGAGGTTTTCCTTGGAATTGAGTTTTAAGGTTGAGCATAGGTTGTTGGACTTTATTGGAAATTGCCAATGTGATCCTCAGGCAAACTCCTGGATTTTCTGGAAACTGGGACAGATGAAGAATTGCCTGTTGGGTCTTTTAATCTTTAAGAAGTTTTCTCCTTGGCACTAAAGTTGTTCCAGCTTTTCTGAGTGAGGCAGGCACATTTCTTCTCATAGGTACCCCATTCTGAGCCAGTTTTAGGAGGAATGCAGATCTAGTTTAACTTTCTTGTTCAATCCCAGGTCACATCAATCACTACCTTTGTAGGAACTACTGGGACTATGGAATGAAGTAAAGATAATGTGTGATGTTGTCACTTCCTTTTTATTATCTCTTACCTATACATGGTTTTGGTCACTTGACCTCACCAGTCTTGGAAGTGTATTTTCCCATTGTTTCTGAAAGAATTCTCAAAGAACTTAATTATCATAACTTCTAGAAACTCTGTGATTAGGCTGGAGATTCAAATGTACCCTGAATTTTTGGAATGTAACCTGCATATTAGAAGAGTCAGAGGAAGCCAATATTTCAGGCATAGTCAACTCTACTTTCCTCATGGCTGATTATAGTGTATGTAGTTGGTCTAGGATCCTGTTTGTTCTTTTCCCTGCCCATTGGCATCACCCATGAAATGCAGACCACAGATAAGTTTTCATGTGAAATTCCAAAAGCTTGGAGAGAGAGGATGAGATAAGTGATAAAAACCAAGGTTGGAATTACATATGGATTCCATTTCCAGAGAGTGGCACTGTTATGAGTAATTGAGAGGGTCATGTATGGAATGGAGTCATAGTTGATGTAGAAGGATGGTGGGAGTCATCATTACCTAGGTCAACCATTGTATCTAAAATACTGGTTAGAAATAGTCTTGGTGGCATCAGGGATTGACTTGGTCTCCTGGATGGGGAAGATATTCAATTCATAGAGGTGTAAGTATGATTGAGAAGGAGAAGAAAGCCTATTAGATGATTTTTTAAAGGAAGTTATATTTGTTTCTCAATCAAGGCATCTCTATGTAAGGAAAGGGAAATACTGGTATTGGATTGAGTTACTCCTTAGAATGGATGTGGCAACAGCCGGATCATACCACAGTTCAGTTTTTTTGACACCATCTTTTTGAAGGCAAAATGGAGTAGGCTGCATGGAAGGGGATCAGGAGAGCATTGGGACCCTATCACATGGGGCTGATTGTGGCCAGGAGCAGGCACGAGGACAGGATAACCTCAAGTATTTGAAGAGAGGTAGAATAGCTCAGGGTCGTTGCAAGACAAAACTGGAGGTAATAGGAAAAAGGGAGAGATTTCAGGACTCAATCCAAGAAGGGTGTTTAAGACATCCAGAGCTAACAACAACAAAAATTTTTCCTTAGAGGATAATAAGTGTCCCACCACTCTCCATGTGTAAACAAAGACTTGTGAACACATTCAAGCTGTATATCCCCTTTCAAAGATTCTATGACTCTGTGGTTAATGGCAACAGTTGGGTGACTTAGAAAAATGAAAAAAAAGGTTCTATCACCAAATCTTGATCTCACCTGAGGGTTGGTTGCCTCTTCTGACTTTCATCTGAACACCAAAGTGGATCCTTGGGACATTCTGTTTGGGGGATTGGGACATGGAGAAAAACTAGATCCTTCTATGACTTTCCCCTTTTCTGGCCCCTGCTCCCCAGAATTTTTCCTCAGAGAGGAAGCAATGACATCCCAGCTTGTAAAGCATGGCACTCTGGTTAGTATGTGCAGAACACAGAGAGGAAGGTGGGAGATAAATGTGAGTGCATTGGCGTTCCTCATTAGATCTCCTGTAAACAGTGTAATGAGTCCTTGAGAACGCATTCATTACAGTGCTGCCGTGTGGGCTTGGAGCTGAGAGCACATACGTTTCTGAACACCCAGGAGGTCCCTGCGATACAGTTTAATGTCTCATTTGGTGCTCATTAGACCATGGGAGTCAATATGTCTTTAATTTAGAATGATTCCACCTCATGTCAAAGAAAAAAATATTCAAAACAAAAAACAGATCTGACTAAGAATCCGCTGCTCTGAGCATTGTTTCCCTCCTACTTGCATTTTTTCCTTGTTGCTATTAGCTTTGTTAGGACCGTGCAATGGAATTACAGAAATTACACCTAGTCGCTCTCGTTCGCAGCTAAATTATGCAGAGACGAGACTCAGTCAATTGGAAAACTGTCATTGCGAGAAGACTTGTCAAGTGAGTGGACTGCTGTATAGAGACCAAGACTCCTGGGTGGACGGCGACCACTGCAGGAACTGCACGTGCAAAGTAAGACTCTTTGTAAAGAAATGGAATAAAGACACTTTTAACGGGGCAGTGTCACTGATTATGGTGTGATCTGGTTCTTCAGTATAGAACACTAAGAGGTATTACCTTTCTACTAAGCCCTGTTTAGTAATCTACGAGTTACGAAGGGAAACTGGAAAAGTGTCATTTTATATATACATACTTGGAAATTAAAATTCACTTTCCCTTGACAACACCCTAATGTGACCGAATATTATTATAAGACGCTCACTGTTTGGAGTTTGGAGGTTAGATTATCAGAAAGAGGAAGAACTCCTTTGAGTTTTCAGAGAACCTACTGGTCAGCTTCATTCAGAATTTTTCTCTGCTAGAACAAATTTTAAAAGGGGGTTTAATTAGTTCCTAAGTGTTTTTTTTATTGAATTTTACAAGGTATCCATCATCTGTTTCAGAGAACAAGACTGCTGGACTTTCAGGGTAGCCATCATTAGTGGGCTCCTTTATCTGTTTCAGAGAATTCCGAAAGTCCTCTTCCCAAATTAATATGTAAACCCTGTCCAGTTGAAATTATTTGATACATATCTGAAGACTGCCATTGTTGTCTGAGAAAATACAAAACATTGTTAGAGCCTCAACAATGATTGACAGGGTTTGAAAAAGGTGTTATTTATGTTCTTGAAAAAATAAGCTTTTTGGTTTCTGCCTAATCTCCTTAGCCCACACGGGCAGGTGGAATGAAGCCAGTGATGTATATCAGAAAAGTAATTGAGGTGGCACAGGTTTATTCAGGCAGGAGGAAATATTTTATGTATGGTCCTGGAGTAGACGGGGTATTCTTCACACGGCTTCTGTTTCCCTGATGAGGTTTCTGGGATGAGCTGTGAGCTCTGTCCACCCGAGGGAGCTTTCAGAGGACACTTCTGAGATTCCTTTCCTTGTCCTTCCTTCCTCAGAGTGGCACTGTGGAATGCCGAAGGATGTCCTGCCCCCCTCTCAACTGCTCCCCAGACTCCCTCCCCGTGCACATTGCTGGCCAGTGCTGTAAGGTCTGCCGACGTAAGTACTAACTGAGGGTCGGAGTGGCCCTCTGTGCTTTGAGACTTACTTTTTCCCTCTATATTTTAGGCCTCAACAGATTAACACTGATGAAACGAAATACCCATAGTTGATGTAATATTAAATGTATTGTAAGAAGAGCTGCTGTATTTTCATCACCTGTGATGTGGCAGACACTTTACATAGGCTACTTAAAAAAATTCTCACGTCAACCCTAATTACCTCTTCTCATTCTATATAGAGGAACTGGTGTTGATAGGGATTAAGTCACTTGTACAGGGTCAAACAACCGGTAATGGGTGGATC
This sequence comes from Myotis lucifugus, assembly GCF_000147115.1. Classification (NCBI taxonomy): domain Eukaryota; kingdom Metazoa; phylum Chordata; class Mammalia; order Chiroptera; family Vespertilionidae; genus Myotis; species Myotis lucifugus. Next base: position 2,733,103 of record NW_005871191.1, on the reverse strand, counting down.
CGATCTCTAAAGTCATGACTCCAAAGCTCCATGTGTTCGGTCCCCCTCATCCTGAATCATTAAGCTAAAGGCCAAGTTCAGTGTATTGGCATTCTGAGGTCTTGGCCAGATTTCCTGTTACTTAAAAGGTCTTTGTTATGAATGTTGGGATGAACTTCAGTTATAATACTAAAACAATTTCCCTCAAAGTTGACTTGTCCAAGTTATGTAGTGATTTAAGAATCCTTTTCCTTCTGTATTGCAAAGGGCACTATTTTAGGTGAAATAGTGAAGGGAACATAGAGATAAGCAATGAGGAAAAGCTGCCATTTAGAATGCTTGTTATGTGCCAGTTACTATTCTAGGTGCTTGAATTCTCTTAGCTTATTGAACCCTCACCTCATTGTGTGTGTGTGTGTGTGGGGGGTGGTATTATTATCCCTGTTTTACAGGAATCTTAGGCTTAGGGATGTTAACTTATCAAGGTCACAAGACTAGTGAGTGGCAAAGGTGAGATGTAAAACTTGTTCTGTCTGATTACAAAGCTTGTAGTCTCTCATCAAACCATATGGTCTTCCTTAGAAAAGGAGCGTTTAGGTTAGAAATATGGCATCCTACAGATAATTTTCAAGGTCATTTCTCTGTTGAAAAGCACCAACATCATTATGATTCAAAAGATAATGGTCTAGCTTTTGCCAAGAATAACATATCACCTAATATGACATTGGAAATGCGAGAGCCAGTTTGATCCATCTGCCCAAACCTTTGTGGAACCCTTTCTAAAGGAACTTTTGAATTTTCCTTTTTCTCGTGGTTGGCATAGCACACCAGTTACTCAGCAGAGTGCACTTGGAGTTTTCTGAAAAAAGAAACTTTCTTGATTCTGTATCAGGGGCTTTGGAAATCACATATGGCGAATAGCTCAAGTGCCCAGATGTAGAGATTATAATCTGATGCCATAGTGGAAAGATAGTTTTTAGTAGGTGCATATATGTTTTCCAATTTTTGATATTTTATATAACAGTCAGCAGAGGAAGAAGTTGAAAAACTATTGGGAATTTGTATTTAAAAAATATGAGATATTTTAAATCCATTATTTTGAACTCCCTGGACAGATCTGTGAATGCTGTCTCTTAGAAGTTATTGTTTGGACATGGGAGAGATTTGTCTTTTAGCTGTTTTGTGTGTTAACCTTTTGATTTTCTAATTGTGAGAGCAATGTGTCTTGTGTAACACCTGAAATCCACAGAGAGGAATAAAAATAAAGATGGAAAAAAATCTCCCATAATACCACTACTTGGAAACAAACACTTGAAATTTTAGTTTTTAAATTTTATTTTGTGTACTATTGGGATCTTATTGTGCAGATAAATTTTATCCTGATTTGTTGAGTTACCATTATCATTTACGTTTTTTTTTTAAAAAATAACTGTATAAACCATATTTCAAATTTTATTTTATTTTTTTCTATCATCATTTACCCCCATACCCTTTTCCACCTCCACCTACCCCCCTCTCCCTGCTGAGAGTATTCCAGGTGGAGGCGTTGAGGCTGGCAGGTAGGCACTGCCTAGGGTAGTGGTCAGCAAACTCATTAGTCAACAGAGCCAAATATCAACAGTACAACGATTGAAATTTCTTTTGAGAGCCAAATTTTTTAAACTTAAACTATATAGATAGGTACATTGTTATTAACTTAATTAGGGTACTCCTAAGCTGGCCTTTGCTAAAAACGTCCTCAATCTGAGGGGTCGACCTCAGTGAACGTACCCCCACTTCTTCTAACACGACTGCTTCAAAATAGACTCGCCCAGGCCGAAAACCGACTTCTGCGCATGGGCCACAAAGTTTCAATCGCACTGTACGTGCGTGCCCGCACGGGGGTATTTTGTGGAAGAGCCACACTCAAGGGGCCAAAGAGCCGCATGTGGCTCGCGAGCCACGGTTTGCTGACCACTGGCCTAGGGGAGAAGAGAAGAGAGCCATGTGAGTGGAGCTAAAAGACTGGCGGACGGTAGGAACTCCATAAGCATTTCTTTTTTCAAGAGATGAATCAAGGACAGATTGTCTGTAGGGGAGAAGATGCCAGATTTTGAATAAGAGCTGGTGGGGGACTGACAGTGTGATTAACAGAAATAAGGCAGGTGGAAGAAGTAGTTCAGAGAGCAGTACATTCTGTTTGGTGTGTTTGAGTTGGAGATGCCGAGGAGCAACCAGTTTGATGTGGGCGTGTTGCTCAGAGGGTTCTAGGTAGCTTCCCCATAAACATCTTCGCCACAACTATGTTAGCAAGCATTTTCGCTTTGCAATTGTGGAAAGGCAATTTTGCTATGAAAGATAAAAGGATGAAAAATAAAAAGGGACATTAAAGGCCATAACGCAACATGAAACATCAGTAACAAAATTAAAAAGACTTCATTGCCTAAAATGAACATACATGGACTTTGAAGTCTTTTGTCCATAGTGTTATACTTCTGGGTTTGTTTTTGTTTGTTTTGCTTGCTGATTTGTTTCCACTTTTGGCATTGCAGTTTTTGTTTTTTTTTTCACGGCAATTTCTTCCTTCATTAAGAGAGGTATCAATTTCCAATTAAAGAATCAATGATTAATGCTCTCGAAGACTGTTGCAAATTAGTAGCTGCTTTTTTTCTACTTGCCATAGCTTGGTAAACTTTTGGTTTTGATGGGTGGGAGTGGAGGACTGTGGTCACCAAAGGATTTGCACAAACTTATATATAATCATTTTCTAGTATAAGATGCATCCTGGCTAAGATATATGATATAAAAATGAGAGTACTGCTTGGCCAGTGTGGCTGAGTGGTTGAGTGGCCACCTGTGAACCAGGAGGTCACAGTTTAATTCCTGGTCAGGGCATGTGCCTGGGTGACTCGATCCCCAGTAGGGGGTATGCAGGAGGCAGCTGATCAGTGATTCTCTCTCATCATTGAAATCTCTCTCTTTCTCTCTACCACTCTATTCCTCTCTGAAATCAATAAAAATATATTTTTTAAAAAATGGGAGTACTGTGAGAACTTTGTCAGTGGAGAAATGAAATGAAATTGACAACTAGCTTAAATACATTAAGTCAGCTGAAGGTAGTTGATTCATTAATGGAGAAATAAAATTGAATTATCAAAAAGGTATTTTCTCTTCTATGGAAAAATTGCCAATGACCAGTTAGGTGGTGAAAACGTTTGTGGTGAAAATGCTTGCGGCAAAGGTGTTGACAGCAAAACCACTGGATGTGACTTGTAGAGGTGGTACCTGGAGCCCACTTTGTGAATGAGCTCATAGAGGCAGGAAGGTGAGTGGGTGTTCAGCCTTTCTGATCCGCCACCCTCCTTTATACTGAAACATGGAGGGCTGATTCTGGTATTCTAAGCTGCAGAATGCCAAGGGATGGCGAGTACATGTAGGGCACAAAGACCTAAATAAAGATAGAGCAACCCCTGTCCACATCTGACAGGGCTGCTATGATGTACCTGTCAATCGTTTATTCATTGTGCGCCTAAATGGCAGAAGTGTCCAATCATTGCACTGGAGAAATCAGGTTCACATTTGAAGGGTCTGTGGGTGCAAAAATCCCCAGTCCGTTTGTTTCTGACATCTTGGAGAAGTGTGCGTTGGTGCCGAGTTTCAATTTCATGGCTGGGCTGTGAAGTATCCTTGTTTGCAGGTCCCCAGTGGGATAGGAGGGATTTCAGGTATCCATTTACATCTCTGCGCCTACAGACAGCGGCTTGGTTGGAGTCCCAAATGCCCCAGCCAAAGGCACCGGAGCCTGACTCACCTTATGCTTGAATTTCCTCAGACATTGAAAGTGAGCCTTTGGGCTGTAGATCAAAAGGTTGCATAATGAGGACTGATGTTAGGCATATGCAGGGCAATGGCAGGGAAGGAGGGGTACCCTCAGAGAAGTGGGCTGAGTATGAGAAAGTAGGGGACAGTCTGGTGACCTCCAGTGATGATTCCGAAAGCATTCCTAAGGTAATTTCATCAATACTTGATATCATAAGCATAGACACGTCCCCACCAGTGCCAAAGCGAAATGGCCGAGGTGTGTGGAATCATGCTGATTTCATCCCCAGCTCCAAGAGCTCGCTACTGTGGGAGGACATAAAGTTCAGCGGACATTTAACTTTTATACCAGACTGGTGGATCTGAGGCTGCATGTGTCCCCACGTGTGTTGTGAATGTAAACTGTAAGACATGCTTATCTCCGAATTTGGAGTTTGGGGATGAGGGTATCAGAGGAAGGGAGGACTTGAGCCTGTGTCTTAAGACAGGGTAGCAAGTGGGCTCCTACCATTGTAAGGGTGGCCAGGGGCAAAATCAGGAAGAAAAGTCTGTTTCTTGGCTTCTCAGCCTGGGCCACGAAGCAGATGGCAGGTTTGACAGCAGGGCATTTAGCAGGACTGTCACTCTGGAGTGAGCTGTCTTGCCAAGTTGGCAGCAGCTGTGCTGGGGAGTGTGGGAGTTCATTAGACAGGAATTCCAGGCTTTGGGAGGTCTGGTTTCCTCATGCAAGTAAATGGGGGAATCCACATCATCATTAGGACCAGTGAGCCATGATTTGTCCAGAAAACTGAGGCATAAAAGATGATCAGGGATTGATCTATCTATCTATCTATCTATCTATCTATCTATCTATCTATCTATCATCTATCTATCTATCATCTATCTAGACAGATATCTATCATTTATCTATCAATCTATCTATCATCTATTATCTATCATCTATCTATCATCTATCTATCTATCTATTTATCTATCTATCTATCTATCTATCTATCTATCTATCTAATGAGGGGAGTAAGGGAGCTACTTAAAAAATTATATCAACTCTCTACTTGTTTATTGCCATCGTTGCTGTTTTTGTTCAGAAAACAGTGGTGTCTGTTTTTAATGTTATAGAGATGTAGATTGCAGCATAGGGAATAGAGTCAATAATATTGGGATGCATATGTGTGGGGCCAGTGGGTACTTAGAGCAGCAGGGAGACCACTTTGTTGTACATCTGAAGCTCATAAAGAAGAATGCTGAATGTAAACTGTAATTGAAAAATAAAAATAAATGCAAAAAATTGAATTGAATAGCAGAAAGAACTCTTATCTGAGAATCAGGAAATTTGGCTGGCTTTTACTACCAACTAGAGGCTCATCAATTTTAACATTATTTATTGTGACTAACAGTAAGCCCAGAGAGGCATTGAGCTTGGGGCTGGTGAGAAAAATATGGGATAGACATAACCCCTACCTTCACGGGGTTGCAGTTGGCAGGGGAATGTGTAATTACCTGGGCCACTGAGATAGAATATCATATGCACTGTGTTAGTCTAGGTCCAGAGCACCACAGACGCACACGGTGAAGGCATGTACCAGTGTTAAAAACCAACAACAACTTCTTGGGGGCAGCCAGGCCTCAGTTGAAACTGATGGGATTTGCATACACTGTTCTCTCTTCTGGGAAGAGACTCAGCCTCATCCACCTTCACTTGCTTAAAAGTGGGTCAGCAGGTTGAGTCTAGGACTGAGTCCTAGTGGAATGTAAATTGAGTGGTGGGAGCTCCATTTACTAGTACGCTTCTCTTTTCACTTTTCTACAGGCCCTATCTATTTCACATGCCTGTTAGCCTGTTAAGCTCACCTTTCTAAGGGCAGTCTCTCTAGTGCATTGATAAAGCACTTTACGGGCTTGGCTTATATTTCTCAGTTGTCTCTGAGCTTCTCGGGAACAGATAGGCTAAGGACATGCACTTTTCATGGTCGCAAGGGAAAATGGCATCATTCTACATTGTGGCTGAGGCTCTGATGAATGGAGCATCTACGAGTTCCCTCTCACCTAGTCATTTGTCTTATAGCTGGAGTGTCTGAATCAAAGCTACTGCTATTGTTCTCCCTGGAGATGATAACCCCTTCTTTGTTTTAACTTCTAGCCACATCAGTTCACTCTCTAGTTCCTTCTGCAAGTGCAACATGGAAATAGTTGTGTCTCCTTGGTGTGAAGGGCTCATGACAAACATAATTATGGCTGTGGTCTGACTGGGGTATTCAACAGTTATCCCCAAGCTATTCCCATGTCTCACTCTAGACAAAGATATTTGTAATGCTTAGAATCAGAGCATCTATGCTCTGTGGAATCTGTTGGAGTTTGATGGCACCTCTGAGGTTATTTTGTTGCATAGCATGACTGTCTGACCCATTTTTCTGTTTTATTACAGCAAAATGTATCTATGGAGGAAAAGTCCTTGCAGAAGGCCAGCGGATTTTAACCAAGAGCTGTCGGGAATGCCGAGTGAGTTTCAATCGTAGGATCCCTCTCACTGGTGGGGAACTGCAGGCAGACATGTTGGCTTTAGGTCGGGTTCTGAAGTGGAGCATGTGGCCTGAGTGGGTCGCTGAGTGGGTCTCTGTGGTCCGCTGGAGTCCTTGCCACTGTCATTGTGTGGTTGGCTTGTGGTTGGTCAGCTGTGGGTCAGGTAGCCTTGGGAAAAGCTATTAGGGAAACAATGAGAAGGGGAAGGGAGGTAGAAGCTACTATGAGTCAGGGAGGGTGGCAGGTGGTCCTGGGAACATGTTTTGAGTCATTTTGGAATCGGTCTGCGATGTCAGCTGGGGACAGTGTCACCTCTCCTCCCAAGTACCTGGTACAGTGTGTGAAAATGCCTTTGTCTCCTGCCTGCCTCTTCCTATGTGTTTCTTGAAATAAGATATGTAGAACCATAGATCTCATTCAATAATCATTCACCAAACATGTACTGAGTCAGTGATACATACCAGGATTGTACAACAGAGAACAAAACAAAGTCTCTGTCTTTATAGCACTGGCAGTCTAGTGGAGGGGACAGGAAATAAACAAGGAAGTATACGCTACAATTCTATAAACAATATAAACCAGGCGAAGGAATAGAGAGCTCTACAGTGGGGATGGGAGGGCCTCTCTGAGGAGGTGCTGTTTGAACAATGTGCTGGATAAAGTGTGGGAGTTGGTCTTGGAGTTACTTGAGTGAGGTGTCCCCCCAGGAGTGGAAGCATGAGAGACAGAGGGAAGGAAGGAAAGGAGGGGGAACCAATGGGAGGTGGTGCATCAGAACAGCCAAAAAGGCTGCTTTTGTGGGGTATCTACAGAGATACTGACCAGAACCACTGTGTCTCAGAATAGGCCACCATTGCTCCCTGGTGTTACCTGCATTATTTCATTTGCTGGGAAAAAGATAGGGGAGAATGAGGCATTAGAGACCTGCAGAATTCTCGCAAGAAGCTTGAATTCAGTTCTTTATGGGGGACTTGGATGGAGGGAAGGCTTTTTCCAGTTTCCTGTCTCTCATCGGTCAGAATTGATCCCAGGGGTTAACGACTTTGAACTTCCCTGTTGCGGCTCTTTCTTGGCTGCTACTGGGAATGCCAGAGTTTCCATGGGTCCAGACAGTCTGGTGGAAATGCTGGTGCAGTGGTCTCTGCGGCAGGGGGTGCTGTGGGCAGGGGCTCCTGAGGCTGTGGCAGAGGCAGGGATGGTGTGACCGCAGGGCTCTGTGATCTCTCCATCAACAGGGCCAGCTACCAGGCCTGGGAGTGGGGGAGCTGGAGGGTGGTCTCCCACGTGGGGCGGGCATATTACCACATAGTGCCGATTAAATGAGATAAACCATGTGGAGACCTTGGCAGAGTGCTTGGCACAAAGTAAGTCCTCAATAACTGTGAGCTGTTCTTGGTATCCCACATGACCACACATGTCCCCCCTGACTGTAAGGCACATGTCATGTTCTCTGTAAATTGTTTCCCTTCTAAGGAGGGGGAAATTATTTGGATTCTAAAACCCCTACTTTTTCTTCTACATCTGGGATGACAAAAGGCAATTTTGCCCACTCTCCTGATGACCTCAGTGTCTGCCATGCATCTGTCGCTTACAACTAGCAACCCCTTTTACTTTTTGAGCAGAAACAGTGGGGTGACAATTATGACTTGATCCCTGTTATTATCAGAGGGGATCAAGGCAGACACCATTGGAGACTTCTAGAAGAGATGGACCTGAATTCAAATGCCAGATGATTGGAATAGCATTTACCAGTGTTGTTGGCAGGTTGTAGGTGCCCTGTAGTCTTTGGTTCACCTTTTACTGTTTGTTGTTGTTGGTATAGTTTTACAATTTAGAAAGAAGTTGGGACAGACATTACTTACTGTCTTTGCACAAGTGGTGTGTGTGTGTGTTGTGTCTGTGAATAATTTCATCCTCTTTAAAGAGTCATTAATTTACTGTATTTCTACAGTTATTTACTAAATATTTACTTTGTGTATAAAGAGAAGGGTTATTGACAACAATTAAAATTTTCAATCACTTAGTATTTTCTAGACACCAAAACATTTTAAACATCTTACCTCATATAAAGATCATAATAACACTATGAGGTAGGTCCTATATGTATATCCATTTTACAGATGAGGAAAGTGAGGCACTAGCGATCAAAGTCACGGAGCGAGTCAGCGAACTGGCTGGGATCTGAACCTGTGTCATCTGGCTCTTAGCCTCTCCTCTGCCACTTCTCATGGTGTTAGACTTACTTGGAAATAATTCTCATTTCTGAATTTTCGAAGAGTAAGTTCAGAATGATTGAATTATCACTTTTTAATCCGTCTAAGACCAGATTGGTCAGGCAATGAAGGGCTCATTGATTGCCTTGATAAAGGGGTAGCATTTATAAAAGGGCACAGGAGCGCCTGGGGACACATTTAATAGATGTTGTCAGCAGGGAGAGAGGGTGATAGGTATAGGAGCAGAAGGCCTCAGGTCTTTCCTTGGCAGCCTTTCTCAAGATAGAAGCCCTAATGCCCTATGGCACCTGTTGTATGTAATGAATTAACTTCTCTCCTAGGCATTTAAAAGGGTACTACGCAAGTGCTATCCTTAGGAGAATTGAGCAAATAATTACTCAGATAATTTTCTGTGTTCTGTGGTTCAAACACAGATATATCCGCAGTTGACAAGAGGCTGCCTGGAAATCCAGCCATTTCCGGTTTCCTGGATTCATTTTAAAGCTTTAGCAACACCAGTAAAACAGACAAATAAACAAACAAAGAAAAACAACCCTTGTTTCAAATATTTTCACCAAGTTTTTCTACAAGTTAATATATTATTTTTTAAAAAAATATATTTTTATTGATTTCAGAGAGGAAGGGGGGAGGGGAGAGAGAGATAGAGAGAGAGAGAGAGAGAGAGAGAGAGAGAGAGAGAGAGAGAGGAGAGAGAGAGAGAAACATCAATGATGAGAGAGAATCATTGATCGGCTGTCTCCTGCACGCCCCCTACTGTGGATGAGCCTGCAACCTGGGCATGTGCCCTTGACCAGAATCAAACCCAGGACCCTCCAGTCCTTAGGCCGAAGCTCTATCCACTGAGCCAAACCAGCTAGGGCAATATATTTTTTAAAAATCAAGATGAATAATATCTTCTAGCTGTCTTGCTCAATTTTATTCAACTATTGATACCCTGCAATATTTGTTTAGGCCAGCAACAAATTGTTTTACTTAAAGATGTGAATTTTATGTTATTAGAACTTCAGGTTGAAGCACAGTGATCAGCAACTTGGAAGTGTTTAGATTTGACCAACGACATGGAGATGGTTGCTGTAAGTTAGAAAGAACTGGAAGAAGCATATTTTCCCACCAGTGCAGAGCTCCAAGAGTCAGAATATAACATACTGTAATCAGCAGGATTAGAAAATGTTAATCATGAGTTACTTCTTTGCTAGAGGTAGTTTTGAAAATAAAGTTTAAAAAGGTTTGTGCCTAATTGTGTGGCTGGCCTAAATGGATTTGGAGGCACTTATGTGACTGTAATCACAGTTGAAATTATTTCCCAATTCAGGCAAAGGGGTTTGTCTCTATTTAAACATTTGGAATGATCTTACTCATCAAATATGTTAAAGGTTGATTACAATTGTTGACTGATTTAATCAGCAAAGCAAGCCCTTTTTATCTTAAAAGAACCTTTCCTAGTGATTATTTGAAAAAGTCGTCTGTAGCATTTTTAATATTTCTTTTTACAAGAGCAGATATATACACAAGATATGAAATTGGCAGGATAGAGGGAAAAGTATAAGGAAGAAAATGGAAATCACTCCAGAATCTCACTACCTTGAGATGACCTCTTTTAATAGTTTATTTTTGATAGTAAGAGTGACATTTATCTTAGCATCCTAGTTTGGGTTCTCCCAGAAACAGACCCTAAGCCAGGGGTGGGCAAACTTTTTGACTCGAGGGCCACAATGGGTTCTTAAACTGGACCGGAGGGCCGGAACAAAAGCATGGATGGAGTGTTTGTGTGAACTAATATAAATTCAAAGTAAACATCATTACATAAAAGGGTATGGTCTTTTTTTTTTTTTTTTTTAGTTTTATTCATTTCAAACGGGCCGGATCCATCCCGCGGGCTGTAGTTTGCCCACGGCTGCCTTAAGCTAAGGATTTCAGTACAAGTGATTCATTATGGTAGCTCCCAGGAGAACCAGTGCAAGAGGGTGGGGGATGCAGGAGAGGGAAGGGCAAGAAACTGAGCACGGGGGGAGTTTAGGTGAAACGGCAGACAGTCCCTGATCCCTTGAGGTAACGGGATTGATTATACTCCAGCTATTGTCTCTCCTCCGGGTAAAGAGCCTCCCATGCTTGTTACTCACTGGCTTTGGGCCTTGGAAGTGGGAGATGTAGAACTTATCGGTAACTCTGGCTCTCTGCAGGGGCAACCTTCTGAGGGCGGCAGGGATGAGACAGGAGCAGCGAAGCATTCAGAAGCTGGGGGATGAGCACCAAGAACTGATCAAAGAGGTCCCACAGTGTCCCCTCCTGTTATTTATGTAAAGAGGCAGTAGGAAATGAATAAATATATTAATACTAATGCCCCAGTGCACAGATTTGTGCACATTGAAAGGAAATTAATTAGAAGGTGGCAGGTGGGATGGGACTGGGCAAGAGGGGCCAGACACACCCTGGAGCCAACCTCCTGCAGTCCCTCCCTAGCCAGCCCCAAGGGCTCCCAGATTGTGAGAGGGTGGTTCTCAGGTGATGCACCCCAGAATTGGGCTCCCTCCTCTCTGGTTCTGGGGTGCGTCACCCGAGACCCGCAGCTGCCAAGTCACCGTAGCTTGGCAGCTCCTGCATTGAGCATCTGCCCCCTGGTGGTCATTGCATATCATAGCTACCAGCAGGACAGTCGCTTAGCCTTATATATATATAGATTGAAGGATAGAAGTAGAGGCCATAGTGGTAAATAATTAAGCATTGTGTTTTTCTTTGCAGTTAGCTTGTGCTCCTAATAGTACGGTCACTCACTTCCAGTGGCTTGTAATAACTGGTTTGATTCCCTGTTGCAGAAAGGAAGGTCCATCTGCTAGGCACACTAGCCTTAAGACTGGTGCTAACTCTTGAGGCTGCGTGCCACCTGGCTTGGCCTAGTTTGAGACACAATGGAATGTAGCCGAAAAGGTGAACTGAGGGTGATTAGTAGAATCAGTTCTCAGATCTTAGGGCCTGTTATAAGAGGTCTAGCTGCCTTTGGGCAGATCAAGTATAAAGAACAAAGGGGAAGAAAGAAAAGACATCCAAGGAAAGCTAGAGGCTGAACTGTCTGGGCTGAGGATGATATGAAAAGCCAAGAAGCCATGGCGCAAATTATTTTTATGATGAGTAGTTGGAAATTAAATTTATATTTGACATTTAAAGTTATGTTTATGTTCTTACTAAGAATGGATGTGCGTGATGAATGGGAGTTCCTGCCCAACCAGTGAATGGTGGGGCCACTGGCATGATAGAGTCTCTGGAGATGGAAAACTCAGTGTCTTCCTCACCCCTCTTGGCTCCCAGCTCTGTCCTGTTCTCTCATATTTGTTGGCCTTAAATGAGACTCTTTCTAGAGCTTGCTTTTTGGTTGACTTAAACATCCTCTTAAGAATGGAACAGAGTAAAGTGTATGATTATCTAACCACTATGGTGTACACCTGAAACTAATACAAAATAATATTGAATGTCAACTGTAAGTGAAAAATAAAATAAAATACAAGTGAGAATATGCTATACTTATAAAAAAGAAGAAAGAAAAACTGAACATTTTTAAAAAGGGACTCTCAAACCCTTTTTTATAATAGTTAATGGACTAATTCTTAAAATTCAGAGCAAATGCCGAAACCGGTTTGGCTCAGTGGATAGAGCATCGGCCTGCGGACTGAGGAGTCCCGGGTTCGATTCCGGTCAAGGGCATGTACCTGGGTTGCAGGCACATCCCCAGTAGGAGATGTGCAGGAGGCGGCTGATCGATGTTTCTCTCTCATCGATGTTTCTGACTCTCCATCTCTCTCCCTTCCTCTTGGTAAAAAATCAATAAAATATATTAAAAAAAAATCAGAGCAAATCTAAATACAGGTACTCATAATACCTACCTTTGTTGAAGTGAGGTCATAAAGATTCACCTGCTGAATATTTCAAATTTTATTGTGATTTATTTATAGCTAGGGAAAAATCTAGCACTCATGTCAACAACCCTCTTCAGTTCTTTCTTACCTGTATACCTTGCCTCTTCCTCTGTTTCTTCTGCTGGGAAAGTATTTTCTTCCTTTTTTTATTCCATTATTCAAGTTCCCTGGAATGTGGCATCTTCATAATTTCTCCACACCTGGTCAGAATTAATTGTTCTCCCATGGCACATTATCAAACCTTAATTAGATCACATTTTTAAGGACTTACTGTAATGTATTATGGTTTCTGGATTAAGGTGTTTTTTTTTTATTTTTCTTTTTCTCTCAAACTGTGAGCTGATCAAGGGCAAGGAAGATGCCTTATTTATCTTTGGGTCCACAGTGATGTGGTAGATAACTGAAATGGCTCATAGAAGCTCGTGTGAGCTCATTGTACATTCCTTCCCCCTGTGTGTTCAGTGATATCAGGTTGGTAGTTCAAAATCTGCCACCTTCAGGGTATTTGCACCACAGAAATCAGCAAATACTACAAATGAGGGCTCCCTCACTTGCCCAATAGTTGATTGTTACAATTTCTCAGCACACCACCTTCAGTGACCTTCTGTGACAGAGACTAGACTCAAAAACGTTTGTTGAAACTGAGGCTCTTTTGGCATAGAAAGGGACATGTATCTTCCCCTCCAGGAAACTCATCAGTTTAATTTGAGACTTTGTCATGATTGTGGAATTCTTGGGAGTACTGTTAATTATAGTAGTTGGTTATCACTGCAGGCCGTTAAACATAATGAACAGTTTTGTTTCCCTATTATTTGACTTCCAGGGTGGAGTTTTAGTGAAAATTACAGAAGCATGCCCTCCTTTGAACTGCTCAGAGAAGGATCACATTCTCCCAGAGAGTCAGTGCTGTAGTGTTTGTCGAGGTAAGAGGGCTTGGTGGCGGGCCCGGGCTTGGGCTGAGGGTGCGAGTAGCTTTGGGGACATGAGGGTTGAGTGAATTGTGTGATGATAATAGCACAAGTGCTGAAAGTCTGCTCTGCTACTTAGAAACATATCCTAATGACCTTTCTCAGTCCTAGTCTCCTTAATTGTAAAGAGAGGATAATGGCAGCATCTCCTTCTTAGGACTATTGTGAGGATTAAATGTGATAAGGCATAAGCATCTAGCATCGTGCCTAGCATGTGATAAGTCTTCAATACACAGTAGTTCCTATGATAATGATAATGATCTTGCAATAATGACCATCATCATCATTATTATTACACTAGAGACCCGATGCATGAAATTCATGCAAGAGTAGGCCTTCCTTCCCCTGGGCTGCGGGCTCTGGCTTCCCTCTGGCACCCAGGACCCGGGCTTCCCTCATAGCCCTGGCTTCGTCCGGAAGGATGTCTGGTCTAATTAGCATATTACACTTTTATTATTATAGATATTTCTCATGACTGAGATTGGAAGCATTTTTTTCAGCCCTTTCCATGGGTCAATTCCCATATCCAACATAGGATGACTTACAGTAAATCCTTACTCATAGATTTATATATAACATTTATATTTCCTGTAAGGAGAAGCAGTTCAGGTAAGTAATACCTAATTGCTAATTAATTCTTGGGGGAGAAATTGGTTTGCCTTCTCTTCTTGAAATTGCCTTCTTTCCAAAATTTACTCTTATATATCAAACCCCTGCTCAAATATCATTTCCTCTCTGAAACTTCTCACCCAGGCAGAATTACATGAGGAGGTCTAATTAGGAGGTTAGGAGAACCTTAAATTTAATTGAAACCTTAAAAACAAACCCAGTTAAACTGGCAGCTATTGTTTCAAAAGCCTACCTACTACAAATCCTGTACCACATCCTCAAATACAGTGGGGCCTTGACTTACGAGTGTCCCGACTAACGAATTTTTTGAGATACCAGCTGTCTCTCGGCCGATTTTTTTGCATTGAGTTGATAGAGTAATTTGAGTTAACGAGCTCGGTCTCGGAACGAATTAAACTCGTAAGTCAAGGCCCCACTGTAGTCAGGGAGCTAGATCCCTTTTGGCTTACTTCAAAGCTTCTATAGTTAAGAAAAATCAGCAGCATAGCAGATTAGCTCATTTAACCTCATATTTTACTTTTTCAAAATCTTTTCTTCAGTACAGCATTGGCATATAGTATTTCCTGTCAAGGGCCACAAAGTAAATATTCTAGGTTTTGCAGGACCAGAAGTTTTTTTTTTTTTTTTGCATCTACTTTACCTCTGCTGTTGTATTACAAAAGCAGCACAGCCAATAGGTAAATGAATAAAGGAGTGTGGCTATGTTCCAGTACAAATTTATTTAAAAACCCAGGTGGCAGCCCACAATGTGCTGGCCCCTCCGCTAGCACCTTCTGACACATAAAAATGTTGTATTTGATCGTGGAGTGTTTTCAGCTGAGGCTGTACTTTCTCTCTGTGGTTGGTCATGAGAGAGCAGTATTTTGGAAACATTCCTGGGATACCTGGGGATGTTGATAGGCATGAATGGCTCTTAGAATCAAGGACATGGTAACCATGCCCTCAGAGCATCTTCCCTTATTTCTCTGCTTTCAGGGTTACTAGCGTATTTGCCACTAGGATGCTTTAGAAAGACCTTGCAATTGATGGAATTTTCTGAGGGATGCATTTATTGGTAACTGATACGGTTGCTAGGGAGGTCTTGCAGTTTAATGCAAAATCCATCAGCTGCTATTTGTTGAAGTGCCAAGTGGGACTCAGTTTATTTAAATCTTTTCTGATGTATGGTTTCATTAGAGCAGAATCATTGATTATCCCACAGAAATTCAAGAGGACTTTCATTGCTCTGACCCATTCACAATGGACCAGGTGTTCCTGCTTCTGCTAGTACTTGTATGAGTGCATGTGCTTCTTCACCAATGAAGATGCTGAGAGACACGACATCTCATTAAACACCAGACTCATGCAAGTCTCTCCTTGCTGGCAACCTGGCGGCTTTCACTGAACCTGACTCAGCTTGAGGGAACGTGGGAGGCAGGCATAGGGCTTCAGAGATGAGATCATAGCCAGGGCTAATCTATGACATTGAGGATTTTCTTCTTTTTCCTTCCTTCTCAGCCAGGAAGCTACCAACTCTTTTTGTGGCCACTGATGGTTTTTTGGAGGGGTGCGTATTAGAGAGAGTTACTTATGTACATTTTGACAGGAATCGGAGCATGTCTTCAGAAAACATATGGTGGAGGGTACCTCTTGTAGGGAATGGGTTGAATTAAACTATTGAAATACATGGGTCCTCTTGGGTTCCTCCTCCCATCCCAGAATTCAGACACTGGAGTGAAGAAGGCACATTTTGACTGAGGCTTTTCAGGAGCACTTCCTGTCTTTACCTCCTTTCTCCGTGTTGACCCATGGCAGAGAGGAGCCCAGAACATCCCGCCCGCCTGTCCACCTGCTGGGGCTTGCTTTGCACATTGGACAGTCAGAAAGCAAAAGGCATGTGTATCTGGGCAGCAGGGATATTCTTTTTCTCATGAAAACATAAAATTTATACGACGATTAACAAAAAATCAATCCGGATGAGCTCACAGGCCTATTGTCTCAAACTATGCTCTCTGTGAATTTTACTCCACATCTCTTCATTCCAACTTATTTCCCAGGGTATCTTTACAGACAATATTGTGGGAGATGTTTTCTCCCCTTTGACTTCTGGTAGTCTTTTACCCTTTCCTCCCTGTTCATGTTTTCTGAGGCGAGTCTGGCCAGAAGAGGAGGGGTTGGACTATTACTATTCTGAGGAGCCTTGGAAAGCCCAGTGTGCCTCAGCTAAGGGAATTATTCAGTGCTTCTCCCCCCTTTCCTCCCCACTCTAAAACAGAATGTAATGAAAAGGTGAGAAACACTCAATTTCTATGTAAAGTAATTTTTGTCCCTCATATGGGGAAGGCTGCACCGCTTGCTTTGTGGATTGAGATTGAGCCCTGACTGGCAGGCAGCAGGGGAGCAGGGAGGCAGGACTCCGATGGCCTGGAAAGCAGGGTTCAGGGATGAGCACAGTGTATGTTTTCCGCTGGCTGGTTCCTGCCACTCTGATATTATTGGTTATGGGAAATGAAGTGGCTGTAGCCTCTTTCAATACTTGCCTGGGAGGCCCTTCAATTAGCATATTTATCATCTCTCTGTCTTACTGTGAATATCAGGTCATTAGTTTGAGAAATCACCCCCGGAGAGTATTATTCCTCAGAGTCCACGCCTTTCTTACACCTGCTGAGGACACTGAAGTTTCCCAAGGCCTATTTTCCTGAGGACTCTGATGAGCCACCGGACTTGAGGAGACTTCTACTGGGAATTTGAGGAAGCATAGCGCTTTTTGCTTCCTGATCCCAGTTGGCTGATTATAGAATATCCAGAGAGCTCTCCAACTTTTTTTAAAATGACAATTGTTTTAATCATCACATTTTATGAATTGATTCTTTAAATGTAGGAGACAATGTAGATGAAGATATGTTCCTGTCCTACATTTCTGTTACTTTTATGTCAGTGACTTTGAATGAAATTATGTTTCATACCAGCTGATAGGCTCCACATATGCACATGTGAATAATGGTGAAACCCATTTTGCTGAGATAGGACTTGTTTTCCTCAAGTTATAACTCGTGGCTTGATTTTGCAGCTAACTTTTTTTTTTATCGAGTCATGCTCATCTTCTTATGTGGTTTCATATTTGACCACCCCAAATTAACTAATCAAGAAGAGAGGTGAAGATTACAGCTTTCCACTGAGTTTGTCTGTTTTTAGGAAATAAACCTAAGACCTTAGAGTTAAGAATAATAGGCTGTGACTGACTTAAGATGTTCACCATATCAATAGAACTTACATCCTGACTAGGGACTTGGACACCTCGGTCAGGCTCAAAGCTAGTAATATCCCAGTCCTTTAGAGAAAAAGCAAGGTAATCAGCTGAACAGGTGGTTAAACCCAGTGGGCTGTAGGTGCAGCCAGGATGCCCCTAGGGAAAGAACTGCAGGACCTTTAGGAGGGAGGACATGCAAAAAGGATCAAGGTAATGGACATTGGTAGGAAGAGGCCACTGGTCAATTGCTGGGGCCCAGGTCCCAATCACTGCATCCTTTTTTTTTTCTTTGTCGCCTCAGGACAGTTTGTGCCTGAGGCAGCATGAAATTTGTTTACCCTCATCATCACCTTGAGGTAATGGCTATATATAGCAGGAGCCTGCTTGCTTCAGTGGGAGGCCAGGAGGCAGGGAAGGGAGGAGTAGACACTGCAGTGACATCCCTGCTCCTGCCTGGGAAGAAGTAATAAAAGCATGCGTGGAGCCCCAGCAAAAAAAAGACCGCTCAGGAATTGCTGGTGCTCTCAGTTAAAGGGGAAGGAAAAAAAAAGCCAACAATCTTGACCGTGCATTTTCAGGATCCCTCTGGGAAAATACACATCATTTGGCCCATCCCCGAACTCTTGAAACACTCCTCAGGGTTTCATTTTCCTCGTAATGGACGCTAATTGTATCTTCAATGTCGCCAATGACTTTGCAGGGTTCTGCTGCGTGTTTAAAACTTTCGGTGTTGGATAAAAAGTTCTTTCCGACATCTGTTCCCAATGAGTTTATCTGTCATTTTAATTCTTGCTCATTTGCCTTGTCATCTGGCCTGGACTGATATTAGTTGAGATTATTTGTGCTATTTAAGATTTTATGCCCTTCAATTAAATCTTCCCAAAGAGTCTTGGAGTCATATGATTTTTTACCCTAGTCTTTCTTACCATTTTAGGTGAATTTGTAATTGAAATGTTTTAGAGAGAGGATTTCAGGGTGTTTAAGGGGGAAAGAGGCTGGAAAAGAGGTACTCCGTGAGAATAATTCAGTACCTAAATAGTAGAGGAACTGGTGGTTTGTAGAAGGGTCAGGTCCTCCGCATATCAATAGATGGCATCTGATCAAAATCCCTGCAGCCCTGGGCTAAATGGACATTCAGTGACCGGGCTGCCCATTACACTGTTGAGCTGAGAGCACAGGGCATTTGAAGGAGTGCGCAGCCTCCGGGAGTCCATGAAGTCTGTGCTACTGAAAGTGCCACAATGGACCAGGGTCCAGGGAGCCTCCCAAAGGAGGCATATCGCTCCAGAGAGGGACCAGGTACGAAGGCCAGGCTGCTGGGATAGGAAGACTCTTACGTGTCAACTATTGCAGACAAAAACTAAATGCTTTCTAAGATAGAACATGTGAGAGTCCAGAGCTCAGTCTCAAAAAGACCCATCCTTATGGCCCAACCCTCTGTCCACAGTTAAATGTCTTCACCCCTTGAGGGCCCATGCTTTGATGTTTCATGCTTTATTTATTACTTGGTAGTCTTTTATTCTCTTAGTTTATGATGTAAAAATATATGTGCTTCTTCTAGGTCATAACTTCTGTGCAGAAGGACCTAAATGTGGTGAAAACTCAGAGTGTAAAAACTGGAATACAAAAGCTACTTGTGAGTGCAAGAATGGTTACATCTCTGTCCAGGGAGACCCCGCCTACTGTGAAGGTAAGTGAGCTATGTAATGAAGTCTCTTGTGAGAAATGTGTTCCTGGTAGACATGGTTGAAGATGGAAAGCCAGCACTTGACTTTGGACCTATAGGATCCTGTAAGAAATTCTGTCAATTACCTAGGGCAGTGGTCGGCAAACTGCAGCCCCTTGAGTGTGGCTCTTCCACAAAATACCACGTGTGGGCGTGCATGTACAGTGCGATTGAAACTTCGTGGCCACACTGAAGGGGGCAAAGAGCCGCATGTGGCTCGCGAGCCGCAGTTTGCCGACCACTGACCTAGGGTATCTATTCTCCTGTTTTTTTCTCGGCTGCTTAGAAACATATGAAAGCAAGACCTTTGAATGTGGTCATGAAACACAGCAAAGCAACGAAGGCAGTCAGGCCATATCGCATCCCATGTTCTGCTATCACTGTATTTAACAATCACCAGCAAAACCACAAACACATCCTTTTCTGTTATCTTCTTTGAATATGTTTTCATCTCCAAGATCAGTGAAATGTTATGTGGTGGATCCTTTTTTTGAATGATGATTTTATACTAGTGTATACCCAACTGCCATTTTCTTCACTTCCCAAGGTCAGCATTTGTTTCCAATTGTGTTTTAATGACTGATTCATGGATTAATAATTAACAAACTCTACTAAAAGTCAAGGCGATAGATAGATAGACACATAACTTTAGCACATGGACTGATGCCATTATTATGGGTTAGTGGCCTTAAGCATCAGTGACCCCACTTTTCACTCTAGAGAGCAGAACCCCTCTTTCCAAGCTCAGTACTCAACCCTGCTAATGGGGAGCATTGTTCACCCCTGCTCCTTTAATATACCAGAGGAGCAGGGATTAGCTCTGACCCTGGCCTATGTGTATAGCACTCTAATGCCTGAGCCCATTCATTCTCAGGTGCTCACTGGCTCCCTTCCTTAACTTTAGAGAGGTTCTAATAGGAGAAATGATGGCTAGGTTGTTTCTCTGTCCTGGTTGGACCCAATAATTCCTGTAATCTTCACTAACAATATATTGAGCCTTGGTGATCTGTTAATCAGGAAGTGGATGTTTTGAATGGAATGAATGCTGCACAGTCTTGGTCACTCTCTTTAAAATTGCTGGGTTCTCGTGTGGGTCAGGTATTCTCAAGGTAAAGACAACTGGTGCCAATGATGGTAAATCCCTTTCCATTCTACTATTTTAAATGGTTGACTCCTGCTTAATTTTTTGGCTTTGACTAAAGACCTTTCAGTTGTTAGGAAATGTATCTGATCAGTGCAAGGACTTAGTATGTGGTAGGCAGTGCCTCTGTTTTTCATTTCTCCTGGAAGACTTCATTGCCGCTTTGGTTCTCATTAACAATACTGTTTAACTAATGGATTTTTCCACCTCTCCTTTTCACCTTTTTTCCCTTTTGCGTACCTTTATAGATTTGAAGTTGATTAGGGAGACGTGCTACTTGGGAGGATGAAGTTGTCCCTTTGGTCATGAACCTTTTCTCCACCCTTTAATAACATACTACTTATTGTCAGTTTTGGATGACTGTTAATTTCAATACTTCACATTGATATTTTTATATCTCTATGCTATTTTCTATTTTTGTCATAAAATTAATATAATTTAAAAAATTAAAAAAATGTAAACACCCTATTCTCCATTCACCATGGAAAAATACTGAGAGCTGGAAGGATTCAGGAGAAAATTGCTGATGCAAATACTTTTTGGGACTCTGATTGTCTTCTCGTTGGTACATTTCTTTATTCCATAGAACCAACTCCTGGGAGCCATTTGTGATATTAAACCTGCTCTCCTGTGTGAGGCCTTATTTTATTCATTATGTTGAGTGATTTTAGATATTAATTACTGTGGTTTTTTTTACATACTCATTTTCAGCTTAGTGTATGTGCCCGACTGTGGGCCAGTGGGCATCACCACTTTGGGTAATGGTGATGCGCTTAGGATTCACTCATTTCTCTCTTATCATGGAGACTTCCCACAAGTTCCAGAGGGCTTGTTCATGGAGAGAAGGATAGCACCTAAAAAGAAATGACAAAGTATTAGAGCTCACTTATGGTAGGAGAATGGAACCCAGGGAGTCAAATACTGGGTATCTGGATGGGAGGCACTGAGAACCATGTTGAGTGAATATCAACATTGAGAGCAATTGCCCTTCTCTCAATTCTGCCATCCTCAGCATGTTGGACTTTGGGCTTATTTTCCTATAGTCGCATGATGGCTGCTATCATAGCCCCACGCACCAGTGTCCAAAACAAGTAAGGAAAGAAGGGCCAGGGTTTCAAACCTTTTCTGTGTAAGGATCTGTTTTTTCATGTTTAAGGAAAGTCCTTCCTAGAAGGTCCCCCATAAGCACTCCCACTAACTTTGTTTTTCACACCTGGCCTTTATCCTCTCCACCCTTAGACCAATGCTTGAGAACAGTGGGTGAGATGACTGCCACTGGTTTGGGCTGATTGTGTTCACCCCCTGAAGCTGGAGTAGGGTTTTCCCTTCCCAGAGGCAAAATGATCTTTGTTCTTTACCTGAACCAATTTGGGTTATGGCAACAAAAAGAGTGTAGAAATGGCTTTGGGTGGGCAAAAAGCTATGCTGACTGCATTCTTTTATGATAAAATTTAGTTTATGGCTATTTCCCCAGCTCTGTCCTCAGAATTGCCCTCTGGGATGATCTGATAGACAAGGTGAGAGGTCGCCAAGTACCACTTGGGTACCAGGGACTCAGAGGTCTGAGTTCATTGTCTCACCATAGCCCTAGAGAGAAGTAGATACTTATGAACTGCTTTAGCAAGTTATTTTTTTACTCTGAGCAAATGGAGTGAAAATGACCCATATTGTATAAGCCATGAGGAACAAGACTGGATTGGAAATTAAAACAAAATGTTATACACATTGTCCAGGCCATCTTGAAAAGCCTATTCAGTCTCTTGGCGGAAAAGGAAGCACAAAAGGCTTTCAGATTTTTTACTTCCTGGGGTAGTAGCAGGGAGATGGTGTTAAGGACTCCTTCTCTGCAGAGATTGCTGTAGGAACTGCCATAGAGAAGATATTAGAACTCCAAGCCAATCAATAGAAGGTAATAAGACCCTTTGTCAGCTCTGATACAATTCACAGGAGGTCATTTCATTTTGCCTGGTCTGACTCAAACAGGAACGGTCCCCATTTGAAAGCTGCTTTTGTTGGATTTTGATGTTTTATGAATCTGGTATGCTGAGGCTTTTTACCTTTCTGAAGACATTTTCAATGGGTTGGTCTTACATAGTTTCAGATGCATTAGCTTAAATTACAGGTAGTATCTGAGCAAAGTATAGCAATTGAGGCCTACTTAAGCTCTTATTTTTTGAATGTGGAGTCTATATAAATAGAGTGTCATAAACATTTTTCTTCCTGAAGTAAAAAAGTTATTTAGAAGAATAAAGAACAATGTGACATCATATATACTATGCAATCTGCCAGGCATGGAAAGTACAACAATTAGCTTTAAATGATATACTTTATACTTGCAGAGTGCTCTGAAGTTTTCAAGCTCCTTTTGTAGATAGTGTGCTCTTTGGCCTCTTGATAAACCTGTGATGAAAGTGGCAACATTGGCCATATTAATGCCATTTTATGGGTGTGGACACTAAGACTAAGAGAAATGAAGAAAGATAATACTCAACTCATTTATGACTTGTGTTAGGCCCTACCTTCCCATCCCACCCTGTTCTAATGTTGTATTGTTCCTCTTGATCCAATGAAACGTGAGTGGACATGAAATGTACTATTTCAGAATAGAAGCTTTAACAGCTATCACAGGGTTCCACCTCATCCTCTTTTCTTTCTAAAGAAACCAGCAATGCTACAGAGCAGAGCTGGGCTTCCAGAGTAAAGATGATATGGAACAGTGTGACAACTGTCTGATGATGGACATTTGGCATGAGTAGAAAAAATTTGTGTAAATCACTGAAATTTTGGAGAGTGCCATTCCTTTTACCTTTGCATAACTTAGTCTGAGCCTATGTATACCTGCCTGAATTAGTTAATCATTGTGGTTTCAGAACCTTTAGTTCAGTGCTTATGACTGAAAGCAGTTTTTTTTTATAGAGCAAGTATCAAGAATTCCTAGAAAAAGTACAGATTGTGTGGATCATTAATAGTCCACGGTGGTCCTGGTACCAGGCAACAGATATTTTGCAGATCACAAGTTGTAAATTAGTGTTTTTTATAGTTAATGCCAATTGGATTTCCTAGTTAAGGTGATAATGAGAAATGCATGTCAAAAACTTAGTTCACTGTATGGTATTCAATAAATATTTAGTGGATCACAGCAGTTATCCTCCTCCTCATTATCATCAACTTACTTCATTAACGTATCTGAGGATCTTTCTTGGAATTGAAAGAGTGTGTACTCATTGAGGCCAGCACTTTGAGAAAGTGGGTTTCCCACATCTACATCTTTTGGGAGAATTGGCAGGTAGCAGGAGAAATTGTTCTTAGTTGGGAGGACCAGGTTTCATCATCCCTGCCAGGAGCATATTGTTGGCAGTGAGGTACCAAACATCATAATTTATAAGGGGAAGTGGTTTCTTCCTTGAAAACCACACTTGGAGCTGTATTCAAGGAAAAACACAAGGGAAGCTATATTTAAAGAACTGTGTTGTGGAACAAAGTCACCTGTATTGGTAGGAATTTAATAATTTCATGTAACAAAGCTACTGAAATGTCGAAGACACCACAACTGATTAGCAAGGTGATTTATAACTTCTTTTACGGAGTGGAGATGATGACAAAGGGTCTGACTGTGAGTGTTAAGAGGCTGGGAAAGTGGCAGAGAGGTCAGAGGTTCAAAGAGAAAGCAGATGCAGAATAGCTCAGGGGTAGATATTTATTGGATGGAAAGGCTAGCATGAGTGTACTTCCAAAGAAACAAGACTATAAATTCCTGATTAAGAGAATGCGTGGGAAAATGGCTATTGTGCTTAATTATGCTTCTAATTATCCAAAGATTAATCAGGTAACTGTAGTTGTTTTGCATTTTTACAAAACACATGGACCTTGTGATCCACGTAACCTGATTTATGCTCATATCTGGATGTCATCTCCTGAAGTCCTGCTTTGGACGGCACAGGCATCAAAAGCCTCCTTCGCTATTCATGTTAGTAAAACCTTAACTGTAAGCTCCTACTTCCATTTATTTCCAGAGATTCAGAATTCTTAAGAGAATACCTCATGGTATTTTTTATTACAAAAATCCCCACACATTCCCTCTATTTAGCCTGCATGACTATTGGAGAGATCTGATACCCAGGTATCTGTCATTCCCCTCTTCCCCCATCCCCTAGTTTTCCAAGACAGAAATCTGTAGCCTTTGCTTTGCCCACAATAAACTACATGCCGCCTTCCACCCAGCAGCAAATAGAGATGAGCTTTCTTCTTGAGCCTAGCTTTTCTCTGCCTCCTTTCTATTCCCAAGCCTACTTTGCAAAAGCATCTACCCCTCCATGGGATGCCAAAATGCTGCCTGCTCACTTTAGTCCATGCAAACTGCACTGTTGTTACTTGCTATAGGTT
The DNA here is from genome assembly GCF_000147115.1 of Myotis lucifugus. Taxonomy (NCBI): domain Eukaryota; kingdom Metazoa; phylum Chordata; class Mammalia; order Chiroptera; family Vespertilionidae; genus Myotis; species Myotis lucifugus. Next base: position 2,708,590 of record NW_005871191.1, on the reverse strand, counting down.
GACTGTCTTCACCAAAAGGCAAAAGAGAAATTGTAGCTCTCGAAAGAATTGTACTTTTGAAAGAAGAGAATAATTTTTAAAAATTGTTTTGGTCATCCAATAGCAAAAACCCTCCACCAACAATCCAATTAAAAAATGTGCAGAAGATATGAATATAAATTTTTTTCCCAAAGAGGACATATAGAGAGAGGCCAGAAGGCATATGAAGAGATGTTCAACATCACTAATCATCAATGAAATGCAAATCAAAACCACTATAAAGCATCACCTCTCACCTATTAGAATGACTATCATTCTAACAGGCGTTCGGATGTTGTCAAGGATATGGAGTAAAGGAAACACTTGTGTCCTATTGGTGAGACTGTAGATTGGACCAGTATGGAAGGGCCTCAAAAAATTAGAACTAGAGCTATTATATGACCCAATTCCACTTCTGGGTATTTATCCAAAGAAAATGAATGCACTAGTAGAAAACATATATTCACCCCCATGTTTATTGCAACATCATTACAATAGTCAAAATATGGAAACAACCTATGTGTATATATAATGGAATACTACTCAGCCATAAAAATAATGAAAATAATGAAATTTGCAACAACATGGATGGAACTTGAGGGCATTATACTAAGTAAAATAAGTCAGAGAATGACAAATACTGTATGATCTTGCTTATGTGTATAATCTAAAAAACAAACAAAACAAAACAGCTCATAAGATAAGGAGGACAGATTGGTGGTTGTCAGAGGGAGAGTGGGCAGAGAATAAAATAGGTGAAGGGGATCAACATATATAAACTTACAGCTATAAAACAAACAAGTCATGGAGGTAATAATGTACACCATGGTGAATATAGTAACTAATACTATATTGCATATTTAGAAATTGCTAAGAAAGTTGATCTTAAAGTTCTTATCACAAGACAAAAAAGAAAAATAATTTGTAATTATGTGTGATGATTGATATTAACTATACTTATTGTGGTGATCATCTCACAACATATACAAATATTGAATCATGTCGTACACCTGAAACTAATATTATGTTCTATCTGAATTATACCTCAATAAAAAAATTGTTTTGGACAGCTGCTTTTAGGGAAAAAAATTCTCTGTGGCTAAACACAATTGAAGCTTTAAAATATTTTTTGAAAAATTCATATGGACGTTTAAATGAGTGTTCCTGTTTGGCAGGTGGCTTTCCTCAATGCTACCATGCAGGGACCCAGGCTCCGCCCCTCTTTGCCTTGGCCATGAGCAATATGTGGCTTCCAAGGTTGCCAGGGAAAGGGCATAGAAGGTGATATATGGGAGGTTATCCCGGGCCAGCCTGGGCCACATTGCACTAGTCAGAACTTTGTCACTGGCCACACCTAACTGCAAGAGAGGCTGGTAAATGCTGTCTGGCTCTGTGCCCGGGAGGAAAAATAATCTGTTTTGATGAACAGTTTTTCAGTCTTGACAGTTAATAAATGAAAAAAATATCCCCTGTGAGTTTTATGCTTTTTACTTTTTGTTTTCTGTGTCCCACCAAATGGTCCTCGGGCTTTAGTTGATTGTATTAAAACTTGCTTATTTGAGAACTAGCTAGGATTTAACTAATCTTGCTTATTGGAAACGAGCTAGGATTTAACTAAACTCTCTTATTTGGAAACGAGCTAGGATTTAACTAAGCTATCTTGCTCCCACTCTCTTGTTTGCATTATCTCCAGGTTCCCCTGTGGCTCCCGCTGTAGCGTCTCACCTGGATATGTTTCATCCCCAATGTAACCTTATGTTCCTAAGCGACCCCATCTTTTCTTCCAAACAAAATTCACAGCCCTTCATGTGCTGCAGTTATGCATCTTATGCTAGAAGGAAAGCAATTCATGGAACAAGCATACACACATTTGTCAATGATTGATAGCCACAAACTGTTCCCAGAGGTAAATGTGTTCTTAAAAGAGGGTGCTTGTTAATTAAGAAAATCCTCAGATTTCAATGTGAAGTAGCATAGCAAAAGAAAATGAAAAATGAAAGCAATTTGAATGTGGAGGAGAGAGCTCTTAGGCAGGGCGACTTAGCAGATTGTCCCTGGCTTGAAGTTTTCTGTGATAGTCAGCTGTCCTCATATGGCCCTCTTTTCTAGCATTTTCCCTACCTCCATTTCTTGGCAACTCCCAGGGCAGTGATGTAGTGAAAGAACATTGAACTAAGGATAAGAAGATCTTGATTGATCCTGGCTCTACCACTTACCAGCCGGTGACCTTGGCAAGTCACTCAATTCTTCTGTCTTGATTTTTCTCATGGTGCAAATAGAACTTTTAAATAAGGCTTAAATAGTACCACTTGGATGGAAAGGTTAAGTAAGATATTGATTGTGAAAGCATTTTGTGAAGGCCGAAGCCGCATAGCCTTGCACTGTGACATTGTTTATGATGATAATTATATAATTGTGCGTTATAATTATCCATCATTGTAATAGCAATAAGTATTGTCGTCATTTGTAGTGCTTGGACTTGGACTAGGGCTTGATCTTAAGCTATTCAGAGTTCAGATACACACACACACACACACACACACACACTGGATATCTATCTGTGAAGGTAAATTTTATGTGTCAACTCCACTTTACTAAGGGATGTGTGTCCGTGTGTGTGCTTCTAGAAGAGATTAACATTTGATTCGGTAGACTGAGCAAAAAGATCCACCCACACCAAGTGGGTGTGTATCATTTAAGCTGCTAAAGGCTTCAATAGAACAAAGAAGCAAAGAGAGGGCAAGTTCTTTCTTTTCTTGACTTGGGATGTCTATCTTTTTCTGCCCTGGAACATTAGTGTCCCTGGTTCTCGGACCTTTGGACTCGGACTGAGGTATGCCACCTGCTTTCCTGGGTCTCCAGCTTGTAGATGGCAGATGGTGGGACTTCTCAGCCTCCATAATGGTGTGAGCCAACACCTATAATGAATCTCCTATTATCTGTATCTCTGTATATCCTATTTGTTCCATTTCTCTGGAGAACCTGGACTCACTCTACCAACATATACAGTGGAACCTCCTTTCTCAAACATCTCCCATCTTAAACAATTCCTTTCTCAACCAGACAGCCCTTTCATGCTGATATCTGTATGACCAGTCATGTTTCTCTCAGGTGACAAACAAAGGAGAGAATGCACGAACATGAGTCAGTTTACCATTGTTAAAATCTCAGGATATTGTACTGTGTATTTTTTTTTTTGCTTTTGTGGCTGCTTATAATTATTGTTAAATTTTCATTTTTTACTGTACATTTCTAATTTTCATTTACATTTCACACCCTTTTTATTTTTAAAGGGCTTATTTATAGATTAAGCAGTATAATGGACATGTACTGCAAATAAGAAAGATTAAAACAGGGAATCATTTGGGGGTCTGGAATGGATTAATGCAATTTACATAATTTCTAATGGGAAAAAATAATTCAGTTTTGGAACAGCCTTCCAGAACAAATTAAGTTTCAGAAACGAGGTTCCACTGTATATTGAGCCACTGTTATGTGCTGAGCCCTCTGTTAGTCACTACGGAATTTATAAGTGAGGCTGCATGTGCTAATTTAGGTGAATGGCACCTGCTAGAATTATGCAGTGTAAAGTCTGCAAGGTTGCTCATTGTGGCCCTACCAGGGACAAAATGAAGAATCAGAGCTAGAGTCTTGTCTCATTTTTTCAGCAAACATTGAGAACCTACTGTAGGTGAGTCCTGTGCTGGGTTCCAAGGATTCAGAGATGATTAAGTCATAGTTCCTATCCTTGAGGAGCTCACAGTCTAAAGGAGAAGATGGCCTTGTAATCAGGTAATGAAACACAATAGGATTTGTCCCATCCTAGGATTTGAATAGAGTGTTGGGAGTACACTGGTGGGAGCAGTGCATTTGGCCAATGGGAGTCTGCCCAGACTGCCCAGAGGAGGTGACGTTTCAGCCGAGTCCTTAAGAATGAGACATTCTTCAGGAGGAGGTGTGAGGGTGGGCCATCTTCAGCAGAGTGGGTCAGCATCTATAAAAGTACAGAATGAAATGACTCACGCAGCTGGAATAGAAATTTGGTAGGAGATGAAAATGGAGACACAGCTGATGGTCCAGTGGCAAAGAGCATTGCACGCATGCTAAGGAGTTTCCATTGTATCCTGTGTGTACCCATGTAGGATGCAGCCATCACAACAGGTGAAAAATTGGACCCAGTGGTACATGGAAAAAAATTAGAACTTTTATTTCTGTCTATTTCCATCCCATCCTTTTATTTTTGTGTAAGTTTTATAGTGTACATGGTATGTTCATATAATATATGTACATGTTTTATTAAATAGTTGAATATTTCCATGTAGGAGGTATATGCCTCAAAATTATCAATACGGATGCGTGGTCCAAAACAGAAACCAGTGCTATGGGCCACAGAGTATCCCGTGGAAGATCTGAGGTGGGAAGGATGTTATCGGATTAGGATGTTAGGAAGGTCATGGTCATGGCCACATGGAGGCAACATTGGCTGGGGAGACACTGAATGCAGGGAGCCAGATAAGGCAACATTGCCTAAAAAATAGGTGTCTGAATGGGTGCTCAGTCTTGGCCACGGTGGGTACTGAGGAGAGAAATCATCATTGGAATCATTAAGACAAGATTCTCTCGTCTTGTTCGGTGCCTTTCCTCAAATCCTAGCAGACATGTTACATGTGATTTTGGCCATGACTTCCCTCCGAGGGTTGAGAGCTCCCATGCCTGGCATTTCCCCAAGCGATTCTTCTCTGTCTTGCTCTTTGGTGAATCTGTCAGAGAATCTGGATGGTACCCAGAGGCCAAGCCTGAGCCTGGCCTGAGGTCATCTTCCAGTGATGTACTCTCATCTTAAGGGGCTACACGGAGACATCATTTGGCTCACTGTGCCGTATGTTAGGACTTTAAAGTGTCTTCTTGAAAGACAGTGTGCATATATTATGTTATATACAGTAGTTAGCATTTTTATGTAACAAAAAAGGAAGGGGGAAAAATCCCTGCTCACTTTTCAGGGAGTTTTTAGAGCTTTAAATGGAAATTTAGTAAATTTAAACTTCTTTGGTTACTTAAAACATAATAACCCCTGATTATTCCCAGGATGCCTAGTATTTAGACACTATTGAGAAGAATTGAATTCAGTTTGTTTTCACTGTGCCTTTGCTTTTGTGACTGGTATGGTGCCGGCTGTGGCTTCTGAAGCTTGTCTGGGTATTCAAGAATTATACGCTCATAATAATGAGGGGGAAATAGCAGAGGAATGGGGGAAAGATTTGACTTAGATTTGGGGCACCTGGGTTAGACATCCTGGCTCTGCCATTATTCTGTGAACTTCATCAGGATCATCATCCCTCTGCATTTCCCCTTTGTGAAGTTAGTGTGCTAACACTTAGCAATCTCTTTTAAGAATAACTATAACGACATAAGTGAGCATAACAGTCTAAGGCATTTTGCATAAAATAGGATTTTAATAAGCAGGCTTGAATATAATGCATGCTCAATTAGACATAATTAAGTCCTTTAATATATGGTTCAGGACTGTGTCAGTGAGGGTAAGGAAGGAGAGGGTTAATTATTGAAATGAGCAAGAAAGACAGCATAAAAGAGGGGTCTTGAGATTGGGCAACAGTGACGGTGGAGGATGACACATTTTCGATGGGGAGGTCTTGGATACTATGGGTGAATCCAGCTGAGACTATAGGATTAAATGGAGTTAGCAAAAGCAGAGGCAGGGGAGGAGACTAACGCAGGAGTTGAGCACAGCATCTCTGGAGACCTGGAGGTACAAGAGAACCAAGGAGCATGTATTTTGTATGGAACCCAGGGTGGGCGATGGAGAGTGGTTGAGTGTAGAGGGAGGCAGAATTCGGGGGTCTGGTTGGCTTTATGATGTTTGGATTCTACTCTAATGGCAGTGGGAAGTTGTTGACAGGTTTTAAGAGATCTGATTTGTATATCTGGAAAGTCATTCTGCCAGTGATTGGACAGAAGGCAAAGCAAGCCAGGAACTCGGTTGTTAGTCTGATGTAGCAATCTAGGCAAGATATGGTGGTGGATGTGGAGGTGGAAAAGGGCAGGAGGTGAAATCAGTGGGATTGGCTGATGGATTTCAGATTGGATAGTTTGTGAAGAGTGAACTTAGAATCAATTCTCTGTTATTTTATCTGTATCCCATAAAACTCTAATGACCTGCTTTGTGGCTTTCTCCTCTGGGCTGTGATAGCATTTTGTTTAAACCTTTATAAGAATACCCATCACCCAGGATCTTAATTACTTCCCAACATATTTTGTGGGTTAAGAGCTATTTAAAGGCCAGGGCTGTGTCTGATTCATCTTTATAAACCAAGACCCAGTCCAAGGCCCGGAACATGATGGTTGCATAGCAAATACTTTCTGGATGAACCGATGAATAAACAAAGGTGTGGTTTCATGAGTGAACTCTAGTGCTCTATGACATCTGTCCACTAAGATATTTAGCATCTCATAGAGAGATTTTGCTCATTTCTTTTCCAGTTTCAAAGTGGAAAAAGCCCCCTAGAAATGTGTGCCAGTGATGGCTTACACATCTTTTCAAGAACCTTCCCCTCCTCCTTTGAATATTGAAAATATTTGCAGAAAGCCCAGTGCTGGTGAATAGCTTCTAAGGAGCTGCTGTAAAGATTCGTGGACTTTTTCTTATTCATTTTTGGATACTTATCACTTTTCTTGCTGCTGCCAAATGCTGAATTTTGTCTTTTGATGCTGACACCTGGCTCCTCGGAGTTCTAATAGAAATTTTTCTGAGCCCAGCTAAAGAAACCTGGTGTGTCCGATAGATTATAGTTCCCCTGTCGATGCTTCCAGCATTGCACAAATTTTTGTTTTGCTTTTGACAAAGTCATACATTTATTCGTTTAGGGTTCTGTTTATAAGACTTGAATGTACACCTTGAGAGGGCTGGGATTGCTGCTTGCTTTGCTCACAGCTGTGTCCCTGGCACTCTGTCCAGTGCCACTCACTGTGCTGCACAGGTCTGCATCCTTGTTATCTTATTTCACCCTAACTCTCTCTACGCGGTCAATGAACAAACCAAACATTGCACAGCTAACACCACTGGGCCAGGATATCATCTCAGGTCCTCCTGACACAAAAAGTAATTCACATAGTCCTATGGAGAAAAAGTAGCTACACTTGATTCCCGTTAATACTGTCTTTATTTGCCAGGAGACATCTGGCTGTACACACATTTTCTCCAGTTCTAGTCTAAGACCAATTTCCTACACAGAAGTAATATTTTCTCGGAATGTACATTTGTCTTTCTGACACACCAGCTCAGCATTTTATGGTAGGCAGGGTAAACAGAGCATCCTTTCTCAATTGCAGACAAGTTGTAATAAATAGCAGTTCTCGGGATTCTTGGGATCTTTAGTAGTTAGGTCTCCTTTCCTGGGCGCCTCTTCCGTGAGTCCAAAGGAGATGGGTGACTTCTCCCACATCGAGGCTGCAATATCTCCAGTTGGCTGAGGTGTAGATAGTCAAAGGAATCTGTTTCATGTGACGTTAGAAATGCTTAGATTTTCAAGAAGATAACTGGTTTTAGGATTTTCTACATACCTGGTATCTTAGTCTATTTCCAAAAAGCGGATTTTTTTCCCCCAAATCCATTTTGATGAATTACAACTCATTTGTAGTGAATGATGATTCACTAATGCTATTCCTGCAGGTGGTAAAACTCAGGGGCTTCCTTTAAGTGTTTTTGGACATTTCTAATTGCATTACCATCCTTTTCCTCCAGTCCAAGGTAAGAACTTGGCCTCCCCGAGGACATAATTGAAATCTACCACTTATTGTGATTAGTTCTGGTATAACTTTATATCTATCTATCTATCTATCTATCTATCTATCTATCTATCTATCTATCATCTATCTAGTGTTCAGGTTGGATTTTTCACGTTTGAACATAATTTGTAATACATTTTAGTGTAAGCAATGAGTGTCTATGACATGTAGTAATTGGCCAAAGCATATTGGCTCTTATTGGCTACTGAGTGATAAGCAGGCCATTCAGTATCTACATCCCCTCCCAGCTTTTTGTTATGCACTGGTCACAGGGTATTGCACCCTTTTTGTTGAAAATCTAGAGGGATTGTCTGTCCGCTGTGACTCAGGAGATCATGGTTTGATTCCTGGTCATGGCATATGCCCAGGTTGTGGGCTCAATCCCCAGTGTGGGGCATGCAGGAGACAGCCAATCAATGATTCTCTCTCATCATTGATGTTTTTATCTCTCTCTCCATCTCCTTTCCTCTCTGAAATCAATAAAAATATATTAAAAAAAGAAAATCTAGAGGGATCACTTAAATGTTTCAATGTATTTGCTGTCACATTCTTAATGTTTATTTCACTTGTCCTAAGAAGGGAGGGAAAAAATGATTCTTAGTGCAATTATATGTTTGCAACATGTCTATACCAGATAACAAAATTGCATATAATGGGTTTGAAAATGCCTTAGAAAACTGTATTTAACCTAACATCCATTTAACTTATTTGTACATGGAATCATCCTAATTAACATGTGAAACTTATGATCACTCCTTAAGACTGTACTTCTGTGGAACATTTTGGAAAATGGTCCTCACTTAATGTATTTTACTACATAATTCTAGGTTCTAGTAATATTTACAAATCTGGGGATTCCTGGAAATCTCTGGATATTTATGTTGCAAATGTTAGGATTTTCCATCATGACTGTAGTGAGTTGTAAAAGTTTAAGAAACTTTATTTAATGCAAATGCCTATAAAATGTACTGTTTCTCTTTCTTATGTTGCCTGACCTTTGCATTATAAATCCAGTTTTTTTGAATCATAGTAAGAGACTGGTTCGTTATGATGTTTTCTCTTATTTGGTAAAGTTTGGGTGTGATGTTAGTGAATAATTAACCACTAAGTGTGCATATGAGGAGAATACATATGATGACAACAGATGCTCACATTGTGCATTGCAGTTTGTGAAGCCCATTAAAATATATTGTCTTCTTAATCTCCTATGAACTCTCATCGGTATGGATTCTCATTCTTAGAATATTTTAGAGATGAAGAAACTGAGGTTCGGAGAGTTGCTCAAGGTTCAGGGCTAGGTATTGAACCCAATTAAATGAAATCTTTTTTTTTACAGTTCAATGAATTTTTTAAATCTGCTTTATTGAAGTATAATTGACGTACTGTAAGCTACATGTATTGAAAATGTACATTTTCCTAAGTTTTAACACGTGTATATACCCATGAAACTATTACAATTAAGATAACGAATATATCCATCATTCTCAAATATCCTTATACTCTTCATAATCCTTTGTCTCACGCCTCCCCATCCACACTACCATACACAGGCAACCTCCAACTTATTTTCTGCCAGTGTAGATTAGTTTGCACTTTTATAGTATGTTATATAAATGGAATTATGCAGTATATACTCTTTTTGTCTGTCTGGCTTCTTGCACTCAGGATTACTATTAAGAGATTTATCATGTTATTGCATACCCAGTAGTCATTCTTTTTATTTTTGAGTAGCATTTTGTTGTATGGATAGTGTTTGTGTATTCCAGGCTGAAGAAGTGTATTCTTCACTTATCCATCCATTAATGGATTTGGGGTTATTCCCAGTTTTGGCCAAAACTTGGGAATAAATGAAATCTTAATCAGGGTTAGGGCTCTTTACAGGTCGTCCTCACTTAAAACATTCTCGCGGTGTTTACTGAGTGCACAGGGCACTCTCAGCTTGGAGATTAGGCTCCGAGAGATTAGGGATTTTTGTCGGTTGTTTTCCCCGCCCAGTTTCTAACATCAAGGCTCAGCTGGGTCGTACCAGCTGCTGGATCAATAACTGTTGAGTGCATCAGGGAATGAATGGATCCCAGTCATTTTTGCTGCTAATATTTATTAATACATTTTATAGATTTAGATGTGAAATACCTTAAACACCTTTTAAACTTTTTTTTTCATATTCTACCCTAATAAAAATACTACTGTTCTCATTTTACCGAGGAGGACCTGAGGCTAGGATAAGTCAAATGGCTGCCCTAGGTTCCCCGGGTAGTTAAGTAGTGGAAGTCAGAGCTCTTTGATTCTACAATCCTAGCCCTCATCTCGGGAATTGAGGCTCCGGTGTTATAATTAAACCTGTTTTTGTGTCTGTTTAAATACCCATTCCAGTGGCTTCTGTACCGAACCACACCGTTTCTCCAGATCTAATTCAGCTCTGTGGTGGGCCCATGTGATGATACTGCCCCTATTCACGGAGAGTGTGCTGAGCATTTTATAGGCATTGTTACATTTAGTTCTCACAGCTAGTATTCCCATTAAACCGAGGCTAGACGGCTGTAAACGACTTGCCCAGGGTTGCACTGTTAATGGTCTGCCCACAGCCCAGGCTGTATTTGTATCCGTGAAAAAGCAGAACAGAACAAAAATGAAGAGCAGGTATCAAAGAAACATAATGGCTTTCATGAATTTTGTTTTAATGTTTTGCCTTGTTTTTACGTTCTCTTCTCCTTGTGGGTCCTGGGAACATAATTTGGATACCGTAGATGGGGAACAATTTGGGCAGCACTTAATTCACCATCTTTGGTCACTCAGCTTAGGAATAAGTGCCCCTGTTAGATGCAGGCATGTTTCCTAGATCCCTTTCCCAGTCCCTCCCCTGTGGAGAACTCCACCTGGACCTTCACACCTTCCCATCCTCCTCCACTCCTCCTCCTTCAAAATCCAGGAGTTCTCCCTAGGCTACCCTGCAAAATCAGCTGCTCCCCCTTAGCTGTCTGCTCCGTTTCCCTTCTCCGAATCCCTCCAATTCCCTCATTTTCTAGTTATTGGCAACATTATTGATGCTTAGCGTGACAGGACATGCTGTTTATAATGGTCACAGGTAGTTACGCTTCAAAAAGAACACATGGGATTCAGCAGGCCCCCAGCATCTTTGCCAGACAAAGGATTTAAATTAAAGGATTAATCGGAAACCTCTTACAATGCACTTAGGTTCTGGCCGACTGAACCAAGTTCTCCTCTTCAAAGGTCAATGAGTTTTTCCATAATTTTTAGCTGTTCTGAGAAAGGAACCATAACTCTTCCTGTTTATTTGTTTTATAAATCTCCCTTCAGCTCATTTAGATGGGGGCTGAGCATAATAAATCCACGGCTTTCTTTTAGAAAAAGAGAAACCGTACTCCCATAAAAAGAAAATTGCTTTACCCAAACTGAGAAATTGTGAGTATCACCTCTTCTTGACTAGAAAGGGTGTGTGTGTGTGTGTGTGTGTGTGTGTGTACAAGTATATATATTTTGTGTTAGAAAAAATCCTAGCAGGCCTGCTTGTGTTATCATCTATGTAAAACACATGTATTATCAGGTCTCCCAAAACAATAAAGGAATCTTTGCTTTGAAATACTGCTTTAAACCAGGCATATTGGGTATATGGAAAACACAGTCAAACTCATTCATAATGTACTCAGAGAAGGAAGAGCACGTTATTTTGATTAATTGAAATTTTTGATGATCCGAGGAGGAAATCTTGGAAGCCTCATTGTTGAAAAATTATCTTTAAGTTCCTGAATCGAACCAGTGACCTCTTGGTTCCTGGGTTGTTGCTCAACCACTGAGCCACACCAGCCGCGTGAGGATATCTTATTCATGGTTTTATCTCTCACATCATGGCACATTGTTTTGAAAGTATTTTTATAAATATCCAATGAATTGAAATAGACATATTTGAACCACTGAGGTTTTAAGTATTTTGAGAGTTGATCTCCTTTCTCCCCTCCTATCCCCCCCCCTCCCCCGAGTTTACTAAGCACTTCTAGTTCTCAGGTACTTGGCTAGGTGCTGGGACTACTGAGAAAGGAGGGAATTAACATTTCCTGAGTCCATCTTGCACATCACACAGAATATTTGGTGCTTTTACATCAATCTTCTTGTCTAATGGTCATAGTTCACTACTCAGTGGATTTTATACTCCTCACTTTTAAAACCGAGGCTGTAAATCCCAGAAGGTTGATGGCCAGGACTGACATTTCAGCCCGTACATATCTATTCACTTATTCCTGTGACTCCTGAATGTTGCAGAGACGCAGGGTCTCTTAAGAAGTTCAGTTTCCTGGGATCCTTTTCAGACCCAGCACAAAATATTAGAGGCCCCAACAACTTAAACATTTGTGACCTATCCTTCCCCCAAACAATCACATAGTTTCAAATATAAAATTATAAAATAAGCAGAAAGAGGTCCTATAAAGTTTATAATTTTTTTCTCACGATAACTGCTGTAGAATTTTAAAAGTATTACATATCAATTTATCTTTAAAACTCTCTGTTTCCCTCTTCCCTCCCCACCCTTTGCTTTCTTGGTGCTCTCCCCTATCGTCTGACTACTGCATGACTCAGTAGTTTTCAGACCATGGGTTTTTGATGCATAGCGATGGAGCAGTTCACCAAGAATTTTGGGTTCTACTCCCTAAGGGCTAGGCACAAAATGTTTGCCATGGAGTTATAAGCAAAAGGAATATATGTTGCTTCCAAGCCCCAGTGTTTAATTGCTGGGCAAGAACCCCCACAGCTCCTTCTCTTAGGCAGCTGCAGCCAGCAATCCCAGATAAGGCTGCTCTGTGAGTCTTGGTTTTTGAGGATGACCAAGATCCAGACCTGCAGCAGACATATGATGTGGATGAAGTTAACTTTGTGGTTTCAAGCTACTGAGATATCAGGGCGGTGTGTTATCCCAGTGAAACCTGTGAGAGCTCTGCCTGGAAAGTGTAACTTGTACACAAGGCACTTGAAACTGAGTTTTGGAGGCCAACTAGTATTTTGCCAAGCAGATAGGGAGGGAAAAGGATGTCAGACAGAAGATAAGGCATAAGTATTTTGACACCTTTACTCATCAAATTCTATTTTTTTTTTTAGTTTTAGAAGTGATTTTAGGGGAGTGGGGAAAATTATTAGTGGGGAACATGGGTTATTATCTGTGGGTATCTCAAGGACCATCAAAGGCATTTGTGGATATGACAGAAAATGGGCTGGAGATCAGGGCATGGTGTGATGGTGAAATACAGTTGAAAGGCTTATTTTACCTAGAATGTGAATTGTATCTGGGGGGAGGGGGAAGAGATGAAGCCAGTTAAATTTGTAACTGTGGCTATTAACAGTGCTTGGAATGCAGCCACTATGGAAAACAGGATGGAGGTGCCTCAGAAAATTAAAAGCAGAACTACCATATGATCCAGCAATTCTACTTCTGGGAATATATCCTAAGGAAATGAAAACACTGACTCGAAATGATATCGGCACCCGCATGATCATCGCAGCATTATTTATAATTGCCTAGATCTAGAAAAGACCTAAGTAATCATCAGTAGATGAATGGATGAGAGAAATGTGACTTTATCTATTTATCTATATCTTTACATAGTGGAATATTATTTAGCCACAAAATCATCATATCTTTGACAAACTCTGTTGAGCTTAAAGCATTGGCCTCAGCCCTATTCCTATTTCTTGCCTCTGGTTTTCCTCATATCAGTAAGCTAAGAGAATGACCTATGTAATAGATTCAGAGTTTCCAGCCAGAAAATTTCCCCTGAAAAGCCAGTGTAGTAAAGAACCAGTGCATAAGTTTTGATGAAGTTTCTTTGATATGCAAGTGGCAGAAATGGTAACTCAAAATGATTTAAGAGGAGAAAATATATGGACTCCAATAACTGACATTTCAGTGTCATTATCAGGTGAGGCTGGACCCAGGACTCAAACAATGTCACCAGGATATTCTCTCTGTCTCTGTCTCTATCTCTGGCTCAGGCTCTGGCTCTTGTTGGTGTTATTCACAGGCATACCTTTCTCATTGCTACCACAAGCTTCAAGCTTGTCTTCCTAACCAAGTAATCCCAGTCCTTTTAGTAAGTCATAGAATTGAGTCTTATTACTTTGGACTGGGTCCAGCACTTGACCACTCATGGTAGCCAGGAAGCTATGACATACTGATTAGCCAGTCCTGGGGCGCAGCCCATGCCTGGAAAGTGACAGCAGGGGTCACATCCCCTCAATCCATGTGGCCTGAGAGTAGAGGGAGCAACAGTTCCTTGAAGGAATCTCAAGGTGGTGCATCAGAGGAAGTGAGGGGTAGTTGCAGGTTAGGAAAAGACAGTAGCTATCCTCTACTGTGATGTATTTTCATTTTGCGGACATGGGAACTATAATAACTGATGATAATGATTATGTGTAAAAGGCACTGAATTGATATTTAGGAGAATTGGGTTGAAATCTCCCATTTGCTACTGTGTGATCCAGTCAATCCCCAGGTTCCTTCATTCCTTGCATGTTGGACAGAAGGTACAGTATGAGATGCTGCTGTGCAGGCAGAGAGATAGCAGGAAGGTTATCCAGCCCCTTCTTTCTCCTGGTGCTGAGGGTGAAACGACTTGACCAAGGTCATATAGTCACTAAGGCCAGACCCAGAAGTGGAGCCTCTGTCTCCCACACTAAAGCCAGATCTTCATAGCAGTCATGAAAGTGCTCCGGAAGATGTTATATGCCAGTGTGATATGCTATTTCTAAAAAGTTGTTTGTGTATGGAATTTTTGTTAATCAAATAACTTAAAAAGGGCAGAGCTCTCTACATCAGTAAACTCAATAAAGGATGTCTGTGGTTAATTATTTAGGATCTCTTTGTTCAGTGAAAAAGTTCCAGCCAATTTACCTTTGTTTTGGTCAACACTTTTCAGATACCACCTTTACTTAAAGTCAATCTGCTTATTGTTATTTTAGGGTGAAATCTTAATTTTTATTGTTGTGAGTCTAGTGTAGGGGGAAGAGAACAAACTTGGGGATCAGAAAGGCTTGGGCTTCCATTCTGGTTCGGTTTCTGTTAAGTTTTGTGACTCTGGGCAAGCTATTGAACCTCTGGGAGTCTGTAGGTCTTCATCCCCTGTGGCTTTATATTACCACCCTCAGCAGCATTTAAACTGTTCAATTCCGACCCCATCTGCACCTTCTTAAAATGCACTGTGGGAATTCTTGCTCCCCCTTGGCTCATGCTCCTTGCCCCAGTCATTAAATGATGGAGCTCCTCCAGGCTTGATTCTAGATGTTGTCTCTGCTCACTCTCATTCCCTGCATCCCACCCGCCTCCTCTAGATCAGTGCTTTGTTCGGCTCTGATGGATGAGTGATTAACACCCTTAAACTGGACCCCCACTGAGGCCTCTCATCTAAACTCCATGCCTGCATGTCTGATTGCATACTTGACAGCTCTACTTGGATGTCTCAAAGGCATCGCAACTGCAATGTGGCCAAACAGATGGATCATCTCCCCCCGGAACACCTGCCCTTCTTCCAGCACATCCTCTCTGTGAGTGATGTCACTGGCCGTCCTGTTACACAGGCCACGGATTTATGAGACATCCTTAATGCTTTCCTCTCCTTCACCCCAGTGTCCAATCCATCACTGAGTTCACTTGATTTTATCAACCGAGTATCTTTTCAATCCATCCACTTCCCTTCACATTCTCGGACTCCTGTCAGTCCCAGCTTTTCTTGTTTCTCATCTCAAGGGCAGCGGTAGCCTCTTAACTTCCTTTATTCTGGCTCTCTCTTTTTTTTCAATGCCTCATCTTATTTTATTTTACATTCCTTATTATTCTGTATTAGTTTCATATGTACAGCATCGTGGTTAGACAATCATATACTTTGCAGAGTGCTCCCCCTGATATTTCAAGTAGCCACACCTGGCCCCATGCATAGTTATTACAATATTATTGACTATATTCCCCACGCTGTAATTTACATCTCTGTGACTGCTGGTTTTGCGTGCTGCACGCAGAGTAATCTTTGCAATATGCAAAACTGATCATGCCATTCCTCTAGTCTTACTGCATGGATTCCCATTGCTCTGAGGAAAAAGGTGCATATTTATCTCAAGCCATGAGCACCTTTAGGGTCTTGCTTCTGGCCTCACTTCGCACAGTTCTCTCTCTCTCTCTTTGTTCACACTATGCATCTCTCACTAACAATCTGCTAGTCCCTTTTCCCACAGGATCCTTTCCCCACTGCTTAAAACTTTCACTTACTTATCTTCCATCCTTTCTTCAGGTCTCAGATCGACCTTCTCAGTTGACTTCACCGCAAGTCAGATTTTCAATATATGCTCTGCTAGAGCCATATCTCTCTCCTTCATTGTATCCTCAGAATACTAATTTTATATTTGTTTGCACGATTTCTTGATTATTCCCCTGAACATTGTATCCCTAGTCCCTATTAAAGTGTTTGACATTTTTGATGAGGAACAAGTATTTGAATCTTTTATTTTTGTGAAAATGCATGATTTCTGAAGCCAGGCAGATCTGGATTTATATCCTGGTTTTGCTTCTTACTTGTTACCTGACTTGAGTGAATTACTTGAATTCTCTGCATCTCAGTTCCTTCGTCTGTAACATGTGCTAGTAGTTCTACTGCATAGGCTGGAATCGAATGAGATAATGTAGTAAACCACCTAGTACAGGACTGACACTTAGCATCATTTCCTTCTTCCTCCTCTCCAGCCCCCTAAGAATAGGATGGGTTATGTTCACATATGGTAGGATGCTCTTCTCGATGTTTTCATGATCTTTGTAGCCATCTCTTTTGTTAGCCTGGGCTGTGCATCTGCATGACTCCTCCTGGATGCTGTTCACTTTATTAGTGATAAGTCATTACCATCCCTTATCCTCCCAGTGGTCCATGCAGAATCTCAGGGCACCTTAATGGCCAACATTTATGATGACGGGCCATTTGCAGTGAGATGGGAATAATTTGCTTAGTTTTGAAGGTACATTAACTCGTTTTGGTTACTAAGATTTGATGATTAAATTTCTTCTCAGAGTCCCCAAATAGCATCTCGGCTTTAGACCCTCTTTGATTTCAAGCCTGGTTTCAATAGATAAAGAGAATCCTTGTTGAACTGACCAAGTGAGTGGTTTGCTCCCTATTATGCTGAGTCCTTCAAGGTTGATTAAGACAGCTCCGTTTGCATGAAAATGTTAGTAAAATAATTTTGTGATTTGATTTACCTGGTCAACTTAACAGAATGATTAACTTGTAACCTTGAGTACCTGTGAAGGAGAAGAATGGATTTGCCATGAGGAAGAGGAAGAGGTTAAGTAAAGTTATTTTCTATTAGATATCCTGCTTCTTTCCATACAGAGTTTTAGGTGACTTCCCAGAATATGAAAGAACAGTTAGGTAGTAGAAGTGAATTTTAAAATAAAATTCCATGAGGCAATATAATCAGATCTAGACTAGAAGAATAAGACAGGAGGGAATTTTATACTTGAATTTGTCGGCCTAAGTGTTATATGATAGTAAATTTGGGCTGTGTCTATTTTACGAAGCAAAAGAGGAACCCTGATCACTTACAAAATTCACACTCTCCATGCATTTTATGGATGATTGTGGCATTTCCTTGGAAGAAGGAGCCTTTTAGATTCAGGGCCACGCTCCTGCTGCCACTTCGCTCTGTGAGGCTTTACTAGGGGACTTCACCTCTTTGACCTCCTTCCTTCCTTGTCGTGAGGAAGTTGGAGTCAGAATGAGAAGTCATAAGTTGGTGTCCTGTGGGCCATATTTGGTCTGCAGACATTTCTCTCTGGCTGACAGGGCACAGGTTGCAGGCCTCTAGTTTGCCACCTTTCCCCTTCCAGTCCTCCTGGGGATACACCTGGCTGTCCTCTCTGGAAGCCAGGGAGCCCCTGGAGAGCAGATCAGGTGACACCTAAAGCTAGTGTCAAAGGAATGGGCTTTCCATCAGGACTTTTCAGGGTCTGGGGGCCCTTC
The DNA here is from genome assembly GCF_000147115.1 of Myotis lucifugus. Taxonomy (NCBI): domain Eukaryota; kingdom Metazoa; phylum Chordata; class Mammalia; order Chiroptera; family Vespertilionidae; genus Myotis; species Myotis lucifugus. Next base: position 2,690,762 of record NW_005871191.1, on the reverse strand, counting down.
TTCCACATTCTACCATTTTTCAGTCCTGTCCCAGGTCTAGTTCTCTCCCACAACAATGTCTGCCACCCTCTCAGATGGGAAGGAAGTGGAGATTGTCAGGGGAGATGGTGCTGTCAGCTGGCCACTGTCACCAGTACCCCTGACTTAGAGATGCTTATCCTGTTGGTCTTCTCCTGGCTTCTCCCTCTGAGCCCTTGGTAAATGTGATCTCCAGTACCTGCTGAAGGACCCTGAAGGGTCAGGTTTTACCAGGTGTTAGCGGCTCACACATTTCAAACTGTATTAGAACCACCTGGAGCCGGATGGCAGGGCCCCACCCTCAGTTTCTGATTCATTATTTCTGGAGTGGGGCTGGACAATGTGGCATTTTGTAAAAAATATATATGTATATTTTTATTGATTTCAGAGAGGAAGGGAGAAGGAGAGAGAGATAGATGCATCAATGATGAGAGAGAATCGTGGATCAGCAGCCTCTTGCATGCCTCCCATTGGGGTTTGAGCCCACAACCTGGGCATGCGCCCTGACTAGGAATTGAACCTTAACCTCTTGGTTCATAGGTTGATGCTCAACCGTGAGCCAAGGAGATCTGGCCGATTTAGCATTTTAACAAGTTCCCGGGCGATGCAGCCTCCTTCCGTCGTGAACATTCTTGGGAAATCACAGCTCTAGACATTTGGGCGCCTTTTCACCTTTCTTAAGCCCACATCAATGAAACAAGTGACCGGAGACATCACATGCAGTATTTGCTTAGTACAGTCTCTGGCATATGGTAGGCAGTCATCAAAATGGCTTTTTTAATAGATAAGAAAGAAACCCCATTGTGCTGAAATATTGTCTAATTCTAATGAAAAAGGTTGAAGCGATTTTAACTTGGGTAGATTTTGCTGTAGACACAACCTGCTTAGTTTATTTTCCCTTTGTAAGCCTCTTCAACTAATTTGACCCCAGTTATACTTATTCTTGTCTATCAAAATCTGTGCAAAGACAGTTGACCCAGGCTGAAATCCCTCCCTCTGCCAGTTAATAACTGTGGGTATTGGGTCAGTTACATTATTGTGCCTCGTTTTTTCTTATCTGAGTAATGGGGATAATCATACCACTTATATCATACCATTGCTCGAAGGATAAAATGAGTTAATACAGGCAAAGGGCTTGGAACAACGCTTAACACATATTTTCACATTATAATGGAAGCCTTGCCTTCCCCAGGACACTGAGTATTTTGTGGACATGACTTCGTGATTTTGAAAACCATGATATGTTGTTTCCCACACAGTAAAATAGAAAACCAAGGCAAACACAAGATTGGGATGTGTCTGTGCTTACAAAGTAACCATCCGCAGCTCAGCCTTCTAGAGTGCTCAGCTGCATTTACAACTCCCATTAGAGAACATAAATATGATGTGGTATTTTCACTCTGCTGTTTGGTAGTTGGAAACCCTGTTGTGTAAAGAAACACTGTTTCCTTAATTTGATCAATTCCCTTTGCTTTCCCTGCTGTTTTCTCCCATGGGGATGAACTGGGTCCCTTCTCCTGAGCAGGCCGTAGTCATCTGAGGCAGAATCAAATAACCTAACAGGGTAAATAATAACTGTGAATTTAACCGCCCGAGCCTTACTATCATCTGCTTATAGAGAATAATAGCAGCATCTTAGGCTTGTAATACTTGCGTATTTTTCCCGAACCTTTTTCTTATTGGGTTGTCAGAACTCTTCAGGGAAGACTATTATTTTCTCAACTTGGTGTCACAGAAAGCTATGGATTCACAAGGACCTGAGTCACTTGACTGCCCCACTAGTGAACTGTTTAGACTCAGGTCCAGTGCTTAATCTGTCTGTGCCTCAGTTTCTCCATGTGTAAGAGTAGTGCTCCATCATGGTGTTGGTGAAGTACATCGATGGTGAGCTGCTTGCCTACCCTCAGACAGCCAACGAGAGGCAGAGCAGAGTGCAAATCCAGGTCTGTTGCCAGAGCCCTCTCTCTCATTTATAGTTTTCTTCAGTTTCTTGAGAGAGAGGTGGTTTGTGGTCTCTGGTCCTGACCTCTGTGGGCTGAATGAGGCCTGGACTCTCTGAGCAAGAGCTTCCATTCCAGCATGTGGGTTGCAGCAGATGCTGGGTGGGGCCCCTCCCTGGGTAAGGGCATCTTCCCAACTCTGCTGGAAAATCAAGCTGCCCACCACTCATTACAGGGAGGGCGACCAGTACGAACTAGGCCTGGGCGCCGATCCCTTCTCATTGGTTTGGTTCCCCTGCTTTGCTCTTATCCTCTCTATTCCACAGCCATATCTTCCTGACCTTAACCTTTCTAGGCTTTGAACTCACCGAGATCTAGTATTGCACAGCAGAAGTTGATACCACTGGTCAGTGGGACAGTCTGAAATCAGCTGGAGTATAAAGCAAGAAGCAGTGTGACTTTTCTTTACTCTTTGCCCTCAATTATTTCCTTAACAACATCCTGGGCAGCAGATTCCACAGCCTTGTAGTGATTTCCACGTATAAAGTCCAGTTTGAGACTTCACTCTCACATCCAATTTAATGCTCTTCTTTTCCCACCCCTTTTACCACCACCCATGCTTTATTCTGAGGGCATGTTGTGGCGACGGAGAGTAGGAGGTTGCATTTAGGTTTTGCCTCCCTTTGGGGATCCAAAGAGAGGCCCTTTCATGAATCATTGTGCACCATCTATGACAGGTCCTGTGGGACCTCTGGTTGCATGTCCCTAAGAGTCTAAACACCCCTACCTTTCGTCTCCCTCATTCATTAGTGTCCTCCAAATAGCCTCTTGCTGCTGGGGTTTCCCTACTGAACTGGTAACTGGTGGATGTGGCCCTGGCAGAAGGTTACCTTTCCCAGTGTTCACCTGACACACAGGGAATGTGCATTCTTGACATGACTACTCCTCTACTGATCTCTCTTTTCCCGGGCCCTTCCTCTCTAATACTCTTCTCCCGCTGTTCAGACACAGAGGAGATCAATAGGTTCATTGCACAAGCTCCATTCCAGCTGAAGAGCTTCCCAGTTTCTTCTTGCTGGCACCCAGTCTCTCAGAACCATCCTTCAGTGACCAAGGCCTTCCTCCCAAGCCAATGACTCACCACACACGTTCCTGCCTCCCTGCTCCATAATCTTTTGCTTCTGTCGATGGGAGGGGAGTGCAGTTGCAGTGATTCAGAGAGCAGAACCTGCAGAGGGTGTCTGGCACCCACTCCTTTCCATCCTTATCTTTGAGGCTGGTTCTGGCTCTGAGGAGAGGTCCTGGTCAACATCCTAGAGCACTGATGTCTCTGTGTCTTGACCCCAGTTGTATACTTGTCCATGCCCTGGGGCTGTCTTCTGGTGCTTTCCATTCCTGGATTTCTCTACTCACAATAGTCTCAACCCAGCCCCAGTTCCTAAAAACCAACTTTGGTATCTTCCCAGCAGGCCCAGATTTTTAGGATGTGTTCTGACTCCTAGGAGAGAGGACTATCCAGAGAGGGCCAGTGCGGCCACCATGTCCTGGTGAGAAAGCCTGGAGCCATGTGCCGTCACCAGGGGAGGCAAGTCTGGTCTCCTGAGGGAACACAGGCCCCAGCATGTCTTCCCCTGTCTCATTATTTCAGTCTCTGATACAACATTTCTGGCATCTCTTGGTTTTATGCTAACACACTGTCTTTGTTCTGCACATTCATGAGCTGTGCTGGTTCATAAAGTCACTGTGTAACTGCTACTGAGATTTCTGAGATATGTTTTCAACAAGGGAAAGGCAAATTCATTAACCTATACTGAGTGCCTTCCAAACTTCATACACATGTTATCATTTAATTTTTCCAACAACTTTGGGTGCTGAGTGACCCCATTCCCAATTTAAGGAGATGTACATTGAGGCCCTGAGAAGTGTAAGTCATATGCCCAATCTGGGGACAGCCTGGGCTAGCATTAAAATCCCAAATGATCTGATTCCCAAAGCCTTAGTTCTTTGCCCTACATCACCATGAAAAGACAGAAGAGGAGGCATTCCGGCCAGGCCAGCACTTTGGCACCTACCTACCTTTGGGTGGTAGTTGGCATGAACTGGCCTGGATTTCGGTAAACACCTCTTGGCCTTGGCACTGACCTCCTGGGCGGACATGAATGGTCTGTTCAGGCCTGAGGAGCGGCTGCTCTTGCATGGAACCCGCTCTGGGGACCATGCTTGCTGGGCCACACCAGCTTCCCATTCTCCAGGCTTCTCATTATGCACATGACTCGCAGCAGCAGAGGAAGATAATTTGGCAGAAGGAAATTAAACTCGCCTCTTATTCTCCATCCACGAGTGTTGTGCTTGAGGAGAATCCCATTCCCAAGGTGACAGGTATTGTGCGGAAAGGGCAGGCGGCCCCCGTCCTTCCTTTGTTCCTTCAAAGCCCGTGTTGAATGCAAAAAAAAAAAAATGCTGAAAATATTTTTATTTAACCCAATAACATTTTTATGAAGACAAAGGTGTTTACATGCAAGGCCATTAATTCAGAGTTACAGGCTGCTGAATATGTAAGTAAGGAGAGTTCCCCGGGCAGCACTGTAAACAGGGCTTCGCAGAGGAGGAGGCGGGGCGGGACACTATTTCCATTTAAATGTCATCTCCGTTTCTGCTCTCAGAGCTAACAAACAGATGGGGTTTCTGGGTTTCTTGCTTAGTCTGTGATTTTAATTTCTGGCCTATTTTGTTAAATTGGATTCTTTACATATTTCCTTGCTTTCCAGTTTGCTGGAGGCTAAGGTTGCCAGAGGGTTGAATGGTCCTGTGTACTTTTTGGCTGCTGTCAGTGGTGTTTTACTTTTTGCCTTTAGAAATGTAGACTGCAGAGATCTTTGGCAATTATTTGGCTCAATCCCCATAGTTTGTAGATCAGGAACATAGATCCAAAGGAGTCCAGGGCCTGGATTCAAAGTGTTGTTTCTGTCACCCACAAGTCCGTGGCCCCTCCAGGTGGTGCGGGTCAAGGTCAGGGGAATAGTGATTGGTAGGATCTGGAGCAGAACCTCCGTCTTCTGACCCATGTCTGGGGCTCTTGCCCCTGGGTCAGAATGAGTGCTACTCCCCCGGCCTGGAGTGTCCTGTTTGACCACTGCTTGGCTTATCCCTCACTGCCTTGTGACGTTTTCAGCTTTTGGTGAAGCAGGTTTCTGTCTGTCTAGAATGTGTGCCCGGCAAATTCTTCCATAAGATTCCTGGCTGCATTTAGATGCCACTTCCATGAAGCCTTCTTTGACTTTCCTGGGTAGATGTTGATATTCTCTGTAATTTTATATATTCTACTCATTAGAATTCTCCTGTAATAATCATGATATCTGCCCGGTAGGTGTGGCTCAATGATTGAGCATTGACCTATGAACCAGGAGGTCACAGTTCGATTCCCGGGCAGGGCACATGCCCAGGTTGCAGGCTCTATCCCCAGTAGGGGGCATGCAGGAGGCAGCCAATCAGTGATTCTCATTATTGATGTTTCTATCTCTCTCCCCCTCTCCCTTCCTCTCTGAAATCAACAAAATTATATATTTTTAAAAATAATCATGATGAGTGACACCTCAGTTGTTGGAAGGCAGTTCTAGCCTAGGGTATCCGCTGTTGAATGAACACACAGCATTGCTGGGCTGTGGCAAGAATATTGGTGAGACTTGCAGCAAGCCAGGGAGCTGGCCATCACTCTTTACTTAGGCTGGCAGTGGCGCACTGCTTTTGGCTAGTGCCCTTTAGCGTGGCCAGCAAACATAATTTTCATCAGCATATGTAAATGTTTGTTGTTTTTTAAAGAAAAATCTGTGTGCACCCGTGTGAATAATAAGAAATAGATATTTGGTCTTTGTCCCCCATCCCCTTTCCTGGCACCCTTGGCACATAGCTCCTGAAACCTTTGGATGCCTCTGAAGTGATATGTGTGTGTTTGTATGCTAATGAGATGATTGGTGGCTGGGGGCTCCTGGGTGGTCTCGAATGGAGGCTGGTTGGCAGGAGAACCAACCATGTGGTTAGCGAGTTAGCCCTCCCCTGACCATCTATGGAAGGGAGAGGGGCAGGACGTTGAATCTTCCATAAAAACCGCAATTGAAGGATTGCAAGAGCTCCTGGGGGACAACAAGGAGACATCCCTGCACCAGGAGAGTGACACCCCCCAACTCCATGGGACAGAAGTTCCTGCCTCAGGACCCTTCCTGCCCTCACCTGATACATCTCTTCATCTGGCTGCTCATTTGTATCCTTTAAAATATCCTCTGTAATAAGTTGGGAATAGTAAAGCGCCTTCCTGAGTTCTGTGAGCTGAATACATTAGTGAATAATAGAAATTGCGGACGGGGTCAGGGGAACTCCGATTTATAGCCAGTCAGAAGTACGGTGGCCCGGGTTTGTGATTGGCACCTGAACAGGGGCTTTCTTGGGGGAAGGTGTCTGTCACTGGTGGGTTGTGACGCTAGCTCCACAGACAGGTCAGCGTGGAATTGAATTGTGGAGCACCCAGCGGGTGTCTAGAGCACTGGCCATGTGGGAAAACAACCCCACACATTTGGTGTCTGGAGGATTTTGTGAGTAGAGGAAATGAGAGGTTTTGCTTTAGTTAGTTATTCTTTTATGCACCATTTTCTGCATTCTCAATGAGGTTTGATAACAAAATACGTGTGATTTTTGTATCCTTTCATCTTTTCAAAGCTGATCATGCAAAGATAAATAAACTGTGATCATTCTATTATCCCTATCTGGCTTACAAATAATGTCCTGTTTAATTGAAACAACTTTTAAGGAGTCTGATGTCCTTTCGAGTATTTTCACAGCATAGAGAGGTTTTGGAGCCTCACGTTTCATAGCTGCTGTTTAGGATTTGGAGGCCGGGTTTGGAGACACATGCAACCTATGTCCACCACACACAGCCTAACATAAAAAACAATCATGATACAAATGCAGCAGGCCAGTTTTGAAAATAAGCTTGGAGCACTATCATGAAAAAACACGAAGATTCCCTGAGCAGTCAAATGCTGCAGTAAAAGAGACTTGATGGAACCTGTGTGATATTCAACAGTTAGGAATATCTGTAGCGCATCAGTGCCTCCACAGCCCACAGTAGCACACCTATTTTTATGATCTGATGCATTGTTCACTGGTTGAAGGAGCAGAAAGCCAGTCAGCTAAAAGCTATGCTTTCTAAACATCCACAGTTAAAAGAAAGGACAGCAAATGTATTGCTAATGAACAGAAAGTCTTCTTTTATGTTCAAAAATGTAAAACCAAGCAGTGGAAATGTAAATTTCACATGTCCTCAAAGTGGTAAAGAAGTAGTATTTATGCCTGTGCTTGTAGGGGATAGATGGCCTACATTTTCCAAATATGACATTGTACTTGCAAGTGAATTAGCTTAAATTGTACATTGCAAGCATCAGGCCTTAGAAGAGCTAAACTAGAATTGTTCCCTGTCCCCTGAAGTTATTCTAGTTATTCTGGTGTAATATCCTGCTGAGGTTTATATGGAAATGAATTTTAATTATTTTAATTTCTAATAAGGCAAACCATATGCTTTGGAGGGTGTTGCAACAAAGTGCCATCAATAATTATTGTTTCTAACAAATGCAACCTTGCGGCAATCAGATCTTATTTTAACAACCTGAGTTAGACATGGATTTTAGCCATTCCTGTATCTCCTCCACACTGTCCTTAGAAATCTTGGAAAAACAATAGGGAAGATACCCTGGTGGAAACTTTTTTCTTTCTTCTTTCTCCTCACTTACACAATGTTATTTTATTTTTTTTAGAAGTGCGAGTTCCACAAAGGAGGCAGATATCCCACAGACTTAATGTTACCTTTTTTCCACTCCTAATTGCCGCAAAGACAATTGATCGCATTAGGTACAGTGTGTGTGAATTGTCCCCAGGAATTACCTTGGCTCATCCTTTTCCTGTGATTAATAGTTACTACTTTCAGTAACTGTGAATGCCTAAGCCTCGGAGGGAGCAAAACATTTTTTAAAAAATCAGCTTCACTTTCCACATCCCAGAAGGAGAGGGCTTCATTTCTTACCTCAGTTCTTCCCTTTGTTATCTCTTCACCCAGCTCTCTTTGCCTTACTGTGTGTCAATGAATAAGTCAATTAGCACATATGTCTATGCTGGGCGATGTGCGACATCAAAGGAAGAGTACCCCATGGTCTCTGTCTTCCTTAAAGCACCTCCTCGGAGCAAATCAGGATCAATAGAATGCAAAAGAATTTGAGGGAAGGACGACTTCAGAGAAATGTTAGGTCACTGAACGGGGTTTCATGAAGAAGGTGAGAATTGACCAATGAACAGGATTTGGGTGGAAGGACAGAAGAAGAGAAACATGTTATGCCTAATCTCCAAAGGCTTACACTTAATATGTTACTTTTCCTATGTTGGGGTTGCAATCAATACAATTCAGTATTAAGAATTTATATTCTTTCTTTGGATCTAATTCCCCTGTCTTGGTCTTGGCAAAAGAAGGGGGTGGGAGTATCCAATTAGTGGTACTGGGTCGCTCTTAGTTGAAAATTATTATTTGGGTGAACTCGGTCTCATGTAGGGAGCCTAAGTGTTAGGCTCCCTCGCTGCTTTTGGAGACTCCATCTTCTCAAGGAGTACTTATGTGTCATTCTGGCGTGGGGCTGGGGTGTCTGGTCTGAGCATTATTCTTTCCAGCCACTTTGCTCTGTCTGCTGTTGGTTGAGATGTCATTCATCTTGCCCAGTGTTTGGGTGGTGGTCTCCGTTCTTGCTGTACCCTGGTCCGGTCTCCCCATGAGTGCTCCTAGGGAGCTTTTCTATCTTGACCACTGCTCCGTCTCTGCTGTCCCTGGGGCTGCTGACTCTCTGAGACCTCATTGCCGCTCCCGTCTGCTCCTCTCCCTGGCAGTCCGCCTTGGGATCACTCCTGTGAGGTCTGCCTGGTGTTTAGTAACCTTCTCATTGCAGGGACCTCCTGGGTCCTTTCCTCCCCACACACAGGATCTGAGGAATCACTCATAGTCTCTGCATTATGTACCGCCATTTCTGTTCCACTGCAACCTCGCCCTATTCGGAACCACTGTTAGAGGACCTCCTTCCAGACCTTCACACGGCAAGTGGAAATTGTTTGTTGTTTCATCTTTCTCTGCCTTCTCTGAGGATTTTATCTTCTTGAATCAGTTCTCACAAAGCTAAAAATCTGGGGTATTAGGTCTTTAATGCCTTCATTCATCATATATTCTCTCTTAATCTCTCCTACCTCCATGCTGCCCCATTTGAAAAGGCTTCGAATTCCTCTTTGTGTTTAGTAGGAACTTCCCTCCATCATATTCTCCCTTTTCCTACCCTGTGGGCATACCTTCCATTTTGCTTTGGCAAAAACGAAACAAAACAAAACAACACACACACACACACACACACAAACCCTTATCCTTAACGATGTGAAAAGCTACAAGGAAAGAAAAACCACTACAAAATAATTAGCTAATCAAGAGGAAAGATACTTTAAGAAGTACTTCACAAAATTTATCTACTAATAAATACAATATATGACCCAACAATATTTTTCTGGTTTACAATTCAATCAAATAGTGAAAGGTGGTGACTGTTTTGGATTTTAAGATTTCGGCTTTCCTGATACCAAGTCAGTGGTATGTGTGGGATGTGATAAGACTAGATGTTGGGCATCATCAAAAAGCTAAAGGATGACACCTGAGGGCTCAGGTTCCTCTGTATTTTACAACCCAGAGGACAAGGATCAGATATGGAGTCCATCTCCCCAAACTAGCCTGATCAAGAGAACAATGCTAAATGCAACATGTTATTCCTGATGAAACTCTGGAACAGAAAAAGGGCATCTGTTGAAAAACCAGTGAAGAATAAAGTCCGGAGATTAGTTAATAATTACCAATGAGTTTCTTAGTTTTAAAAAATGCATCGTGGAGACATAAGATTTTAACATCAGAAGAATCTAGATTAGAGGATTCAGGAGCTCTCTGTGCTATCTATGCGACTTTTTGTGTGAATTTAAAATTGTCCTGCAATAGAAAGTTCATTTAAAATAAATTATTTGTAACTGTGGACAAAGCCAGAAAGCAAGAAGCAAAATGCAAACTGTTGTATACATGGTTACAATCTTGTTCTTATATTTTTAAATACTTTCTGTTCTTGAATATTTTTAGAGTATTTAAAAAAATTATAAGAATGTTAAGTAATTAAAAAACCCTATGTTTCTTTCTTTGGATATATAAAAATTTCTCATTGTTTTATTTACATGTGCTATTTTCAATAAATAGCCCTTTAGATATATTTAGATAAAAAGAAATGTCTCTCTTCTAGCACCTTTGATAGTCTGATCAAGCCATCCAGCATTTAATTGATTTAGTTAAGATAACATCTTTTTTTCCCCAAATTTTCTTTTAGCCACAGCTGATTTTGTTGTTATTATGTTTCCAAAGTTTCTTTTGTAAGGATGTATTTTTCCAGGTTTAGTTTATGATTTTTTTTTCACAATGATGATGGTGACAATTTTCAATTCTCATTAAAACTGCCCACCACTCTCGTTACGTACCCTCAGTCCTGTCATTACCAAAATTAATCTTCTTTCCTAGGTGTGTAAGCACCTCGACAAAATGCATCTTTCCAGCTACTGAGCCGAAGCGAAGCAGCAGCTAATTTAACAGCTTCGGCTTGGTCAATAATGTTGACCTGTAGGAAAACGCCAACTGTCTTTCTCCTTCCCGCTGGTCAGCATTATGAGCTCCGCAGTCTAATGAAGTGCGTGCTTCTGTGTAAGAGGAGATGGCATTAAATTCAATCTGTATTTAAGGATGATGAAAATTGCTTGTCTTCTTACCTCCTTGTAAAGGCTACTTTGATGGAACTTTTCTTTCTGTAAACTCAGCTTTTCTTAAAATGAAATCTACATTTTCAATGGGAACCAGATTACAGGATGATGCCTACCATAATTTAGTAACATCTACAAATGTAACCAGACAGTTCAAATTAAATAAGATTCCTATTATCCTTTAGGCTAGACTCAGGTTTGCAAAAAGACTCATGGCATCTAAGTTTGGACTATGTGATGGTTGTAATATATTACATCATATGCCGTGTTCCTTCTCTAAGTCACTGATGGACATCAAATGCTAGAGTGAGGGTATCATGCCTGCAAGACAGGAATAAACCCTCAAATGATAGAATACTATACATAAAAAATCTACTGCAACCTGCTGCTTAGTGCTTTGTTTCTATGCATTGCTTCTGTGACCATCTCTGTCTTCTCTTTTCTGAGTTGAGGCTCCATCAGGCTTTCACATGACCTACCTTCTCATCCTGATGCCAGTCTGTTCACAGCTTTGGATTTTTTTAAAAAATGTTTTATCGACTTTAGAGAGAGAGGGGAAGGAAGAGGGAAAGAGGGATAGAAAAATCAATGATGAGAGAGAACCATTGATTGACTGCCTCTTGCATGCCCCTTACTGGGGATCAAGCCCACAACCTGGGCATGTGCCCTGACCAGGAATGAAACTGGTGACCTCTTGGTTCATGGGTCGAAGCTCAACCACTGAGCCACACGAGCCATGCCACAGCTTTGCTGGGATCCTGGCAGTCTTCTGTCTGGTGTATGACATTTTTAGTGGTGACAACACATGTGTCCCAAAATAGTCAACTGGTTCCTGACTTTCCATCCTAAAAATCTATGCCCCATTTTGAATTTCCTTTTGGTTATATTCAGTGTTAATTTCCAAGGCAAATGTATAAAGCCTTTAAGGGAAGCTGAAGAGCATCATCACATTCACTCTGCAAAATTAGTTCCCCTCCCCACCCCAGCCCCTGTGCTGGTGTGCAATTAGTACTAATGCCCCCATCCCACAATGATGGTGGCATTGAAAATAGGGGGGCTTTTTAAAGCATGACATGCTTACTAATATTTGCTTTCTTCTGAGCCTTGTTTTTTTAAAACACTCATTGATAAAAATTTTAAAGCCCCTATAGGAAGCCTCAATTTCCCTTACTTGAGTTTTTCCCCTTACCTTTAGGTGTGTGGGCTATTCTTAATTTGAGGTTTAAGCTGTTTTAACTGGAAGTGTGTCTCAGTTTCAAATAAGGTGGCTTCTGTTGCTGTTTCGTTCATTCTGTTATCGAAGCGTCAGCTTCTAGTCTTCTGCCTGCTCTGTAAAGAACATCAGTGCTGAGTGTTTGCTAATTATATTCGACTACAGGCCTGGTGCACAAAATTTGTGCACGGGTAAGGTCCCTAGGCCTGACCTGTGATCAGGGCCAATCGGGGCCTTCCTTCTTCTGGCTGCCAGCTGGGGCCTTCCTTTGTTTCACGCTGCCCCCTGGTGGTCAGCACACATCATAGTGAGTGGTCGAACTCCCGGTCAGTCGAACTCCTAAGGGGACAATTTGCATATTAGCTTTTTATTAAATAGGATTACTTTGAAGGTCATATGGAGGCTTAGAGAGTGTGTGTTGGGGGGGGTGGTTGTTTAGAGTGTTGATGGATGATGTCCCTTGCATCCCCCAAGGGCAGATGAATGGGGTTGGACATGAGGTGTTGGCAGTGACTGACTAAACCACAGTGAGAGATGTGGCTCTAGCTTTGGGGAACTTTTCTCATCAGCTTACATTCACAGTTGTCAGTCTGGTTTCCTCTGACATTGAGGGGTGGAGAGATTCAAGGTCCTTGTATAATGTTTGAATGTGACCTACTCAAGAGCACCTGTTTGAACTGTCCTGTCATGCCGATCATGCTTTATGGGGCCCAGAGTTAGAGCCTCAGAGTGATTATTGGTTGTTGATCTTTAGCCAGAATCCTCTGAAGGTGTTAGATTCTTAATATCCTCTCTCTTAGCAGCTATGGACATACATACTTTAAAAGGAAAAAAAACAACTAAAGAAAACCTAGGAAAGACAAAGCCAGCTTTAGCAACTTTCAAAATCTTATTTTGAAGTCAGGAGACTCCTTCGGAGAAAATAATGTAATGCCACCGACTCCTCCCAGTGGAGTCCATTTGATCAGGGTTTACATAAATCAGATAAATTGCTTTTCTACAAGCTACAACAAAAGGTGTGAAGCTTTTGATAGCCATTATTTCTGGACTTAAATGTTCTTTAAATAGTGGGATGGTAAAATACGACTCCTTCTGTCCCATGGAGGGATGCTCACAGGCATACAACAAGACAGTAGGAGGCAATAACTCCCTCAGTCCAGCGTCAGAGGCTGGACCAGGTAAGCAGGACTTACAAAGAGCTGCCTGGGAACTCTTGACAACCCACTTCATCCCATCAAAAGGTTGGGGAAGGAAGAGAGGAGTTGGTGAGTGGAGACAGCATTTCTTTGGACAGAGTTGACAAACTCTTCCCATCATCGGGAATGGGAGAGCCTGGTGAGAAGAGCTTCAAAGATACTCCTGGATAATTCATGTGTTTCCAGGAGATCGGGGAGGATGGCAGACTGGGCTCTGACCCACACCTCGCAAAGCTAAAGAGGAAGAGCTGGCCAGGGCAGCCCTGGGCATCCGAGTAACGGGCTCCAATCGCACGGACCTGCACCCCCTGGAGTCATATTTCAAATATGCATGTATGTCATTTGGGTTCTCTGGGAAGCAGGTGCTGAACTAGAATCTGAAGAGCAAATGATTTATTGGGGGAGAAGGACATTCCTGTAAAATATGATGTGGGGAGAAGCAGCACTGGACAGGGCAAGCCTGAGACCACATGTGAACCTGATGAAGTCTTGGACAGTCAGTGGGAAACTCCCAAATGAAGGGTGTTGGTTAGAGGAGTCCCATCTTGGGCACAGAAGGCCTGGCCTTAGCACCTCTGCATCCTCATTCACTGGCTGGGGACAGCCAGGAAGAATGTGGCTCCGCCCAGTGCTGCAGCCAGGGTGATGCCGATGAGGGCTGTCAGCTAACTGTGCCTTCGCAACTGACACAGAGCCTTCCTTGAAGAGAGATCAAAGCACATCTCCATGGCTACCAGGAAGGGCAAATGCTTCTTCATACGTTTCCAGCCATTCCAGCATTTCCTCACCAAGTATTTCTAAGGGGAATCTAGACACCTATTAGGGCCGTGAAAGGCTTTCGACTAGAAGAATATGGAGGCTGATCAAGAATATTCTGTAACAATTGCCCATAATAATGAATGAACAGAAGGGAAGGCTCGGCAGGTGCCTGGGCATTCTGACCATTCTGCCTTTGGTAAACGTTACATCCCAGCAGTGAATGGGAAATGCTGAGGGCGGGGGAATAGGTCAGCTGGAAGGTCTTCCTGCTTGCCAGTTTATCCCATTCTGTTTTGTTAGAATGCTTTAATCTTGACAAATAAAGAATAACAGGGTGCTGCAGAGTAAGGAGGATCTGCACTTTGTTTGGAACTTTTCTCAGAAAAAGTCTTTGTGGACCTGTACCAAACCCGCCTCCCACATCCCACTCCCCTCCTCTCCCCCGCCCTGCCTCCTGCTTTGTCACAAAGGATGACATTCAGTGTGGCAGAAGGTGCTATTGTCTGAGGACCGCCTGACTGAGATCTGGTGGCTCTCAGCCAGTGGAAAACTTTCCTCCTCTGCTGAGTCACCTTGGTGAGGCACATTGTCCTTCCTCTTCTAAAAACCCTGCTCCTCCCCCCCCCCCCGCTGTCACATGCTCTCTCCTGCCACTTCCACTTGTGCTGGATTCTCTTCTGTAACCTTTGGCTGTTTAGGAGGCACACCAGATAGGGCTGTGTTTTTTTTCTTTTAAATTTATTGCTAGATCCCTGGTTCTTTGACAAAGTGGGCCATATTTGGATAGCTACCCCTGCATCAGAATGTGCTATGCAAAGAATAAGCCCACAGCAGCAACAATGCAGTGGTTACTAAAATGCCATTTTTCTGTTATGAATGGTATGCATTGGATGGCCTGGATGGTTGAGGATGGCAGGAACACTGAGGAGCATCTAGCCCAGATCACTTATTTTATGGCTCAGAGACCCAAGCTTAGAGAGGGCAAGTGACTTGCCCAAGGTCATAGATCCCATAAATGTGAGACTTAGAATTCTAGCTCCTTCTCCACACTCTGCTTTTTTCTAACTCATGTTGGTGCAGAGACCAGTAGCCTTGTGTCAAGGACACCAGAAGAGATTTTGCCACTGTGTAAGCTGCAGGATGGTTTGGACCAAGGATCCTCAGCTCTAAGGATATATCTGACTCCAGGAAACAAACTATGAGGACTAAAGCCAAATTTCCTTTTGCATTCTACATAAATTATAAATTAGGAGCCTCTAAACCAGGGGTCCTCAAACTACGGCCCGCGGGCCACATGCGGCCCGCCGAAAACATTTATCCGGCCCGCCGGGTGTTTTTGCCGCCGCTGTGTGCATAGGAATTTGTTCATAGTTTTTTTTTAAACTATAGTCCGGCCCTCCAATGGTCTGAGGGACAGTGAACTGGCCCCCTGTTTAAAAAGTTTGAGGACCCCTGCTCTAAACTTTGTAGGCTCACATTTTAAGGTAGAGAAGCTTTTAAATACAAAGTACAGATGAATCTTTCCTCTGGATATTTGTAGAGTGATGGATGTGAGAAACATGGAAGGATCCCTGCATGTTCTCTTACATTTCTGTGGCCCAGGAACCCCTTCCTCAGCTTCTCTACGTAGAAGACATCTTGTTCGTCCATCCCTCCCTCACTAGTGCCCTATGATCTTACCTACAGACTGATGGGAGGACCATCTCTGTTCCCACCACGTCTTATGATGCCCAGTGTAGCACTCGTGACACTGACATTTTGCTGCCCGTATCCGTGCCTGTCTCCTGGCTGTGCTGTGAGTTTGAGTGGCAGGGAAGAGTGTGTTTATCTCTACAGCTCTAAAGCCTATCACAGATACTGGGACCTGGTAGGTGTTCAATATATATCCATTGAAACAATAGATACTAAAATCTAATTAATTAGAATGACTTAAGTGTAATAACATATATAGTAATTAGCATCAATGCAGTCCCCCCCCCTTTTTTATTACACAGTGTTTTTATTTATTGCCCTGATTGATTCTAATATCAAACCCATCAGGAAGGTAGTGTTAGAGAAAGACAGCAGTATTTAGTGTTATTTAATAGGAGAATTGAGATTGCAGCCCAGGAGTTCTGGCTCTGAGCCATAGTGCTCTAACCTCTCCATGGAGGCTTTAAATACCAGGCCTGGACTGATGCCAGTTTGATACTTTTCACATGTTCATGATTAAATGAGAAAAATAAGAGTAATGGTAAAAATAAGAGCAATAAATTGAGTTTAAAATGCTCAATTAAAAAGAAAATATTATTCTTTATGTTTTTGTTTTAAAAATGTCCTTTGTAAAATAAAATGATAGTGGCAGCATATGGTGTATTGAAAAAAATCTTTACTGTCCTATAATTTGTAAGACAAACATTATCTAAAAATTTTGGAGCATTACCAGTCTGCTAACTGCAAAGCCTGGGAATCACCATTACCTTGGTGGAAAATCTCAACTAGTTAATTTTCCCCCCACATCTGCCTTTGGAAGAGAATGATATGAAAACAAACTCGTGTCAGAAATTTAATCAAGACAAACATCCACCCTGAAACCATATGGGGCGTGTCCTGGAATCAGAATATCCCAAATCTAATTTTTCATGTTTATTTAGTTACAGCCCTGGAAACTAAGGGCTCATATTCAGAATAATAGCTGTACTCACATTATTCTTATGAGCTTGTCTTTTATTATTATGGCATTTACTGATGCTTAGGGGTAGTTAAAAACATCTATTTGATGATATTCCACAATAAGATTTAAAACGAGTTTTATTGCTACTTCTCATTTAAACCTCATCTGAAATTAATATTCTATGATTTCCAGAGCATCCTGGACAATTCCCTTTTTCTCTGTGTTTACAAATTAGGTAACGCCACAGATTTCCCCCTTTGCAACCCAGAGGCTAATCCTGGGAGCAGTGGTTTGGTCCCGAGCTTTGGCCATTCCCACTGTGTGGCCATTAAACGGGACTCTCAACTTGTGCTGAGAAGGGAACATGGATGGGTCATCACGCTGGTGGCATTTGGATCCCCCTTCATAGCGAAGGGGTGCCGCTGCCTGGTCAGTGGCATTTCGCTGCCTCTTGGCCCTTGCCTTTATGAATGAATAGCCTATATTTTCAATCTCTTCTTTTCTCGAGGAAGATGGTATTCATGAGTGTCGGCATTAACGGCACAGTTTTGCATCCCTGAGGTTAAAAGCTTTCCGATGTCTCATTAACTCACTGTGGCATTTCACTTTTAATATTGTCTGTTCACCCCGTTTGGCTCATCACAGCTCAAATGATCACGGTTTGCAGAGGCAGACATAACGGAGGCGGATGCTATGGAGATACAAGCTGACGTGGTGGGTGCCTCCTTGCTGAGCTCATTCTTGAGTTTTTAAAGTTAGGAGCATGTCACATGACACTAGTATAACCAAGTGGCAGTCAAGCAGGCTTTGCACTGACCTGACTTTGAAGCCAACCTGTTTGTGTCCAGTGGTCTTGGGATACTCACTTAACCTCGAATCAGTTTCTCTACCTAAAAAATCGATGTAATTATACTAATATGGATTTCAGGGGAAGGTCAAATAAGAACACAATATTTGCCTAGTATCTAGCAAAGTACTAGGATGGACTCTGTCCTGTGTGTTTTCGTCCTGGTGGTACTCCAAGAACTCCTTTTAATCAAAGGCTGTGTCTGTAGACAGTAGATAATATTTGCCTGTAGACTGTAGCCAGCGAGAAGCCTTTTTGCTCTCTCCATTGGCCTCTCGAGGCAGAGTCTCCACTCTTGTGGAGGATGCAGAATGTGGAGGTCTTGAGCCCTCTCTCCAAATCCCTCCTTGCTCCTTTTCAAGAAGCAGGGCCTTTGATATAACTAGGTCACATTGTACCTCAACGATTGAGCCACCTCTTCTAGTGGGTAGGGTCACTGCATATCATCTTCCTCTTGCTCGTCTTCCCTCCAGATGGTGAGTGAGTCAGGGCAGATGAACAGACTCAGCCCTCTCTGGTGCTCACTTCCCTCCTTCCTGACCTTTCATCACTATTTATAGGTTCTCAGTGACACGGACTCTTATGCTCTTGGCTACAGAGGGACACGATTCCAAGACTTCCCTACGTCCCATTCACCTGAGAGCTTCGCCTTGGAGTTTTGGCTTACTTTGGTCCATTGCGTCTCAGTTGTCGTTGCCATTTCCTTGACTCTCTCTCTCTCTCTGACAACTTCATAGGGAGGTGGGGAGGCTGAGCAAGTCAATTCCTTGGTCTTGGAAGAAAATATATATAATCTCTAGCAGCCTCTGACACTATGAGTCACATAAAATTAAGGGCAGAGTTAACTTTATGAATACCTGCCTGTGGGTGGCGTAGTGGATGATATATTTACATATAATGGTGCAGGGAAGGTGGGCTGATCCTGCTTCATTGTGTATTTAGAGCAGAAGTTCACAGACCTCTCCTCTTGAACAAGGCAGCATTCTGTTCCAGGCTTAATCCTCCATCCTGCCCCATAACCAGGGAAACAAGAGAAAGCAGTCAACTCATCTAGCATCTTCTCCGTATGCTCTTATTGTCTGGTTACATTTTGTTTTTCCAAAGTTGAGGTGGAGGCAGGCGTTTTTGAAATTACTCGAACCTTTAAACTTGTTACAAATGTCAGTTCTTGGTGACATAGTCGCCCCAGAAGACATAATAACATGTGACATATTGATAGGATCGGGGCCTTCACGAGCAGTGGGTATATATCAGGCATGGGGTGAGAGACTGCAGAAATGATTGGGATGAAAGTTATTGCTAGCCTGGGGCTGCTCTCTGTGTAACTGCTGCAACTCTTGTTGGGAGCTCTTTGCATGTGTATTTTACACCCTGCCAGCCTCCCGCGCTGCCATTCTCTCCCCTCTCTTGGAGATTTCTCTGTTTTGTTAGAAACAAGGCAGCCAGATGCCATCCTCTTGGTGTCTCAGTGCTGGATTTGTGTGGGAGGGATGCGCCCACATTCACACTCATTTGCAATTGTAGATGCTGTGTAATTATGATTTAACAGTGAGTATTTTATCACATCCTCCAATTCTCAAATTAAAGAACAATGATAATAGGATTAGGTGACTACTGGAAAACAAACAATTTTAAAATCAAGGTGTGGCCTACTATCTCAGATAATTTCTGTAACACGTTGTATGTAGAGCAAAACCTATAAGTATGAAGATAAGGATTTACATTTCTTTATTTGCAAAGGCTCAGATGAAGTTTGTGCCCCAACATGAAACCTCCTATGACTTGGACTAGAGGCATGCCAAAGAGTTCAGAGCTAGCACTGACTCTGTAAATCATTTAAGCCAACTCTCTCATTGTAGGGTAGGGAAAAGAAATGCCCGGAGAAGCAAAATAACTTGCCTGAGCTTCTTCGTGGAAGAGTTGGAACTCACCAGCTCTCGCTAAACTGCTCCCACTCACCTTCTCTCAGCTTAGTATAGCTCTGAATCCCCAAATAATTAGAGACTGGCTCACACATTTTGGAACTTCTTGCTTTGCTTGCTTATTGTTTCATATATGCAGACTTGTCTAACTGACTTCATAGGTTGAGGGCAAGAGCTGCATCTTAAAGCTGTTCCATCATGAAGGTAGATTGAAGCGAATCATTTAGTGGAAAGATCCAGTAATCATTCATTGTTGGATTGAAATATGCAGATATTTTATCTACATGATCCCAAATAAAAGGATACTAGGAAATTTAAAAAAAATCTGAACGTTTTAGATTTCTGCCTGGTGGATGGGATCTAGATTGTGAGCATCTCAGCACAAAGTCTGCATTATAGCAATTTTTCAATTATGTAGTAGGTGCTGATATAAGTGAATGAATGAATGAATAGGTAAGTGAATGAAACAGTCTGGGTTAAGAATTAATAAGGAAAGAAAGCTATGGAACAGAAGGGTGGGGAGAGGAACAAGCTTGTAAGGAAAGGCTGGCTTTTCAGGATACCCATGCTCGTCCTCACGTGGGTCCTGGGCCAGAATGTGACAGGCAGACTGAGAGGTTTCTCTCGGGGGTGTGGGCTATGGCACCACTCTGTTATCTTGTCATGCATCTCTTCTAACTCACCAACCTTGGGCCCTTGAGAGGTAAAGTGGTATTTAACATGGAGGGGAAGATGCAGTTCCTCAAATGTTGTTCTCAAGATCCCACCACTTGAGGCAATTCAAAATGCCAAGGAACATAGCCTCTAACAGGCTCCTGACAGGTTCATGGGATAGAGTGCAAATGGGGCAGTTTGGTTGGTGGGAGGTGGATGTTTATGAAGACTTTGACGTCCTTGGGCCCATGTTTATTTCATGGGATCCCAACCCATTGCCCTTCAGTTTACTATTGTAATTATTGTAACGACTTCTGCTGGATTCCATCCATGGTCATCTCTGACTTGTAGCTGCTACCAACAGCATCCTTAGAACACCAGTTCACCCAATCCAGCATCCTCCCTGGCATCAGTCCCCATGGTTGTCTCACATCCACTTCTAAGTAGTCTCATGGCATTGAACATCACTCAACCATACGCTCATTCATTCAACTACCATTTACTGGAGGTCTCCTATTTATTAGATGGTGTGCAACCTGCTGAGGTTATGAAGATGAAAAGACACCTTTGTCTGTGTTCACAGTGCTCCCTGTGTAGTGAGAAGAGGGAAATAAGACCTCAGGCCTTAATTTGACTTCCTAAGCTCTCCTTGACAAGCCTGTGGCTCCCAGAGAAGCAGAGAGATGTGTGATAGCTTACGCAGAGATCACACTCAAGGGGGCATTTGCTCTGGTGCAAATCACCGCTGCCCAGGGTCTGCATCTTGCTGTCTCAGAAAATCTGATTTTGGCAGTTTGCTGAGAAGAGCTCTCTCCCTTAGGGCAGGCTTATATTTGACATGCTCGTAGCACTTGATTATATACGATATCTCAGAATGTCAATTCAATAATTTACAGTAACTGTCAGGCGGGTCAGACGTTTATCTCAGACAGACCAGGATATTCTCACCTTGAAGGGAAGGGAAGTGATCAGAGGGTTCCTTAACGAGCATGTGCAATGAGGAAGGTATCATTAGTATCAGGTTCCTTAGGCTGCTCAGTCCATCTGGATGGTACACAGGAGGTGGCAGTTCTCAAGCCATCATCAGACCCCTCTCTGAAGGACAGGCCCTGCTACCACCCCAGTCCCTTGTGCTCTGGGGATGTGGCTGTTTGATGTTTTGAGGTGTAAAGTATTTAGAGGAACAGATTATACTCCACAAATACACACACACACACACACACACACACACACTAGAGGCCCGGATGCACGAAATTTGTGCACGGGTTAGGTGTCCTCAGCCCAGCCTGCACCCTCTCTAATCTGGGACCCTTGGGGGATGTTCGACTGCTGGTTTAGGCCCGATCCTGCAGGGCCGGCAGGGGAGGGCAGTTGAGAGCGATTAGGCCTGCAGAGGAGGGCAGTTGGGGGCAACCAGGCCTGCAAAGGAGGGCAGTTAGGGGCAACCAGGCCTGCAGGGGAGGGCAGTTGGGGGCTACCAGGCTAAATATATATATATTACTAGAGCATCGTATTTCATACTACTTTTATTTTGATCAAAATAAAGCATATTTTTTTAATGATAAAGTGTTAAATGATGAAAAACAACAGTCTACTGCTCACCCCTTCCCACTCTTCCCTAAGGAAGTTTCTGTTGTAGTTTCTTTCACTATTTGCTTCCTTTTTTCCCTTAAGGATGTGCTTATATTGCTGTCTTTTACACAATTTTATTCATTATCTGTTGTCCTCTTACAGTCAACAAGGATTCAGTTGGCTAATTACTCCCCACTTCACCTTGCCTACCCTTCCTCTTCCCACCCTGCCCTTGGAGCCAGGGTTAACAGGAAACCTCAGGTGGGCTTTGAAATGTTTGTACTATGCTGAGTGTGCAGCTGGAATCTCCATGCTCTGACCTAAGGGCTGAGACTCTGGACAAACCATTTCAAATTTAGGACCCTGGGTCCCATCCTCCTCAAAGTCAAAGTGGTGATATTTGCCCTGGATCTGCAGGGCTCTTTTGAATGAATAGTGAAGAGCCATAAAGCTTGATGGGAAACATTTTTACTGGAGACATTTTTAAGCATGTGAAACAAACAAACAGACAAACAAACAAACCCTTCTCTCCGGACCCAGGTAATTTTTTAATAAACCTCAGCAAACTGTCCTTAGCTTGTTCAGCTTTGCGCCATGTCACCCTCACCTTCTGCAGAGCCTTCCCACTGTGACTGCCCCACCCACTCCTTTGGAGAAAGACTCAAAACAAGGTACAATGCCATTGATTAGGCTTCCTTCTGCTTAGCAAATTATAATCACACAGCAGTTCTCCTTTCTTGAAATTACTCTCAAATCACCTTGATTGGGGTTTACAGTGTCCCGAATTCCTCAATCATGCATTTACAGACATTCTCTGGTTTTATTTCCCCAGACGGCTGATCTCACCCATTGTAAGTGGATTTTACTAGTTTAATTACAGGTGGCAACCTTATTTCTCTTCTCTTTGCTTCTTAAGATCTAATCATCCTGCAGAAATCAACTTCAGAATTTCCTTTTTCCTGACGCCTTTGTGGACTTCCCAGTTAAGTCCAGATTCCTGTGCTCTCCCTTGTCTGGACAGGTTCCCTCTCTCCCTGTTACAAGTTGGGTTCTCTGGAAGCAGATGCTGAGGAGAGGGAGTGTGGGGTATAAAATGTTTATTAGAGATCAATCCCTGTGAAAGGAAAGGGGAGGAAGCAGGACTGGGCAGAGGGAGGGGTTCTAACACCGATAGGACAAAGGTCAGGAGCAAATATTATAGGTCAGAGTCATGCCTTATTAGACCGGAATGATCAGGGCTTTAATTTTTTATATTTAAAAATATATATTTTTATTGATTTCAGAGAGGAAGGGAGAGGGAGAGAGAGAGAGAGATAGAAACATCAATAATGAAAGATAATCATTGATTGGCTGCTTCCTGTGTGCCCCCTACTGAGATCGAGCCTGCAGCCTGGCATGTGCCCAGACCAGAATCGAACCATGATCTCCTGGTTCATAGTTTGATGCTCAACCACTGAGCCACGAGGGCCGGGCTATTTTGCCCTTATTTACTTGGAGTGCTTCTGACATTATAAGAAATAAGTATTAGTAGTCTGGTCTTTTTTCTAAACTAGCACTAGGCAGGCTTATTTCCTGGGTAAGTTTGACATTTATGAGGCTGATAAGCCCAGCATTCAATGTGTGCCTAACTCCTGGCTTAAACACTTATATTTCTGTAATTTGCTTGCTGATTGCTCTAATCTCAGGGCATTGTGAACTCCTAGAAGGCATATTTGGAATTTATTGTTCAGCATAGTGCTATGTTAGGGCTAACGATGTTGATTAAATAAATGAATACAGGTCTGGAAAAGTAATTTGTCTAACTTGGTGAACTGCAAATCTTACAACCAAATTAGATAATAAACTGATATTTAAGGAAAGTCATATATACCCCTTACCCCTCGCTGCATTGTAGTTGTTTTATTATCAACCTCTTAAAGTACTTTTGAAAAAATAGCCTTGATTTTGGCTCTTGATTTCCTTAGCTAAACTTTCCAATTGCATTTATCAGATACTTTTCCCCTTGGCTTTCACTTACCATTGAACATACTTGTCCACTGACTTGAACTTGGTCCTTTTTTTATTCTTCCTTCAGATCTCTGCATCTTTTCTTGTTATGTCAACTCTGTTTTTCTTAAGATTGCCATCTATTGACAAATTTTCTTTCTGTTTACCAGTTTTGTTTCTTTTTCATTTTTTTTTCTTATTCTGGGAGGATGCTGCTCTTAAGTTTTAACATTAAGGAGTTTGATTAATATATTCATTCTGTTTATTGCTGGATGCCTCTATAAAGATTGAGCAAGTCTCTTGAGACCCAAGTGGGAATAAAGCAAGGTTGTCAATGAAGGCCTCAGAAGAGGGAAGAAGAGATTCATTTTTGCTGTTGAAATCACTGCTGTAGTTACTTGTGGGCCCAGGACTTGATCTGCAAATGAGCACCTGCTCCCTGCGGGGATAGCAGTTGCTACTTGGGAGTGACCTTGGTGATAAATGCCCGTCCAGGCTCTGTTGGTGTGACAGTCTTAGCCTTTGAAGGTCAACCTTTTTTCTTCCTCTCACAATTTGCTTTAACCTGTTACCTTAAGGTGACTTTATTTTCTTTGTGGCTTTTTTTTGGGGGGTCCTGTGGCCAAATCAATGTGGTTATGAAAAGGTCAGCAGCTTCTGAAATGCCTTTGGTTTGTAATAAAATGTAAGGCCCATTTTCAAGATTCTTTCCCCTCCTCTGCCTGCCCCTTTCTCCTTTCCCTCCCACCAAGAATCGATTTCGGAGCCCCATCTGTGTTTTCCTCTAAATGACTCTTCTTTATAGGTGTTAACATCGCACTCAAGTGCAACACACCATTGCCCCATTTTAAGTAGGCACGTCCTGTTGGAAACCCAGTGTGTTCTCCATTCCCTCACACCTCCTGGTAATTATCCTTCTTCCGCCACAGTTTGTGGGTGACTGTTTTGCCGTATAAATGGCCATTTAGGCCCGCCTTTTGTGGAAACGATGTATAGAGCTTTTGTGTCTGAACACTGAGCTGCAGGATCCTGTATAGCATTTGCCTTTTGTGCTTCTAATATCGGCAGAACATAACTGTGTCCCGCAGATCCTGAGGTGGCAAGAGGCGCTTCCATTGTGGTGCTTACTGGCATCACTGAGCACTAATGGATGGATACCAGATAATGAATATATATCAGAAGTCCAGCATTCCCACTTCCATTGTGTCTTAGGACAGACAGGACCATTCAGGGCAAGGTGAGCATAATTACATGCTTTCTTTTAAATGACAAATCAGTTTTGGCTTAATTCCCCCACGTCCTCCCTTCCAGGAGCTAAAAGTAAACAAATTACCCAGAGAAGCCTTGGGATGAATCAGATAAGTAAACAAATTGCTTACTCTATCTTAGGCCTTGGAAGTATTTGGTCAGGTGATCTTTGTAAACACCAGCCAATCATGCTCTGAACAGCCGGTAGGTCTCCAGGCCCCTAAGAAAGGCAGATAGGTGTGCCATGATTTAGTTTCTTCATCTCCATCTTTCCCTTTCTCCATTCTAACCTACAAGCACTCTTTGTTCTAGCCTTAATGAAGAAATCGCAGATCCTGTAACAAACCATGCCTCGCCTCCTGTTGCCTCTCACACACTGTGCTCTACCTTTAAGTTACTTTTCCCTACAACGGTCTCCTGTCGGTCCCTGCGTCAGTCTCCCACTCTGCACCATCAGCAGATACACTGGCTCGTCACCCTTCATTGTGAAACCTTCAGTGACTCCCTTCCCTACATGTAGAATTGACTATCTCTATCTTCATGCCACACTGTACTCCATAGATTGTTGTACCTGTCATGGTACCTGTCCGTTTTTGGCCCAAGTGTCTGTCTAGACCAGCCGTGGGCAAACTACGGCCCGCGGGCCGGGGCCGGCCCGTTTGAAATGAATAAAACTCAAAAAAAAAAAAGACCGTGCCCTTTTATGTAATGATGTTTACTTTGAATTTATATTAGTTCACACAAACACTCCATCCATGCTTTTGTTCCAGCCCTCCGGTCCAGTTTAAGAACCCATTGTGGCCCTCGAGTCAAAAAGTTTGCCCACCCCTGGTCTAGACCTATGCTATCCAATAGAACTCTCCACAGTAAAGGGAACGTGTTCACAATAGTGGCCAGCAGCCACATGTGACTATTAAATACTTGAAATATGGCTAGTGCAAGTGACGAATTGAAAATTTAATGTGATTTATATAGTTGGTTGCTGCTGCCATAGTGTACAGCACAGGTCTAGATGAATAGTTTTCGCACTGGAGAATGTATCAGTATCTCTTGCAGAACTTATTAAAAAAGCACAGACTTCCAGGGCCCATCCCAAGAGTTTCTGATTCAGTGGGTCTAGGGTAGAGCATGAAAATTTGAATTTCTAATAGGTTCCTAGGTGATGCTGATGTTTATGATTGAGGATGGGGTGGGGTCTTGTAGGTCTTGACCACTTTATAAACTAGTAGTCAAGACCAGTGTTGGCAAATTGCAGCTTCCAGGTCAGCTTTGATCAGTTGCCTGTCTTTGAATATGTTTTATTGGAAACAGCCTGTCCATTTTTTCTCTTTGTCTATGGCTGCTTTCACACCATAATGACAGAGTTGAGAAGTTGTAACAGGGATCTACATGCAAAACCAAAATGATTTGCTATCTGACCCTTTATAGGAAGTTTGCTTACCTTTGGTCTCTATGAATGTGACTGTCATCTTTATAGCTTTGGCCCCTGCAACAATGTGTGGCACAGATATGTCAGTGAATGAATGAATGAATGAATGAATGAAGCAACAGTATATAGGCTCTCAGTTGAGTATGGATATTGCTTTTATTTATGATAGCTTATTGTAGGAATTTTACAAGTTTTGAAACAATCTATTTGAGTCATTGTTACTTGAGCCTTGAGACATTTAAAATTCATGTCCCTTAACAATTTGATCAAGGTGAAAACTTTGAGTAAAGGTCTATGAAACAGAAAAGCCAAATTATTTTGAGAGGTCGGGATATTGCCCATTCATGTTAGTATTAGTAGGAGTCTAATTGGAAAGCCATTTCATTCTGGGACTAATAAAGTAACCTTCTCCCACACCTGGGAAGGACAGCTTCCAGTACCTGACCCCAGTGCCTCTGCTGTGCCCCCCTAGAGCACAATTAGGGGAGCTTTCACATCCGTTTGTCTTGGCACTCCCTGCAGGCTGCTGAAGTCACGGGTGTGGGGAACAATTTCAAGGTCCAAGTACCATGAACTAAGATTTTTTTTTTAGCCCCATTAAAGTGAAGAGAGTAGCCTTTAAACATGTTTTCTTCTTTCCTTTTTCACATGAGCAAAAGAATTTGGGCAAAGGATAGATTAGAATTGTCTTCATTACTAGTTAGCAGCATCTAAAGTTGTTATCCAGTCTGAAGCCTGAAGTTATTCTTGATCTTTTCTCTCCCCTAATTTCTCATAGTGAAATCAGCATAGTGATTTCCCCACGAGCCAGTGCAAGAGAAGATGTATATTTTTACTGACTGGCTATAGTTAGAGATGTCTAGCCAGTGGGTTTACAGCAGGAGTGCTCAGATCTATTATTTAGTAAATGGTACAAGTTTGAAGTGGATGGGAGGTGGCAGAGCCCTTACTCCTTTCTCATCTGCACAGGCTGCTTCCCATTCAGGCCCTGTCTCCTACTTCGTTTTAAGTATTCCCAATGCTTGGGCATCTCCCCCTCTCCACTCAAGATGATTCAGTCATCAGAAGCCAGTTGGGGCATTTTCACGTTTCTTTCTGCTTTAATTGGTCTTGGGAAAGCTTTCCTCCCCTGGGGATGGCAGGGGGCGGTAATGCAGTTTGACATAATGGTCTGAGCTTGATTCCTAGCTCTACCACAAACTAGCTTTGTGACTTCAGACAAATCACTTAACCTTTCTGAGTGTCATGTTCATGCTCTCTTAAATGGGAATGATTACAACTGCTCTTCTTATCTGCTAGGGTGTATTAGTCTCATTAAACGCTTTCTAGTTCTGGGGCAACATGAGAACCAGTATTTCTTTTCCTCTAAATGAGTGTGCCATTCCACCAGGAACAAACAGTGATTAAGACACTGCTGAACTTTACCCTCACCTCCTATCCTGCCAGCGTCCAGTGGGGGCAGAAAGGGTGACATTATGTGTGGCCCAAGTCGGGGGTGGAGAATTAAGGGTTTCCCTCCATTCCAGGTACAGTCTGATTTACTCTGATGTCAGAAAGGAGAAGAGACTCATTGTATAACTCTGCAAGGCCTTCTCATCTGGTTAGGGCAGGGGTGGGGCAAACTTTTTGACTCGAGGGCCACAATGGGTTCTTAAACTGGACCGGAGGGCCGGAACAAAAGCATGGATGGAGTGTTTGTGTGAACTAATATAAATTCAAAGTAAACATCATTACATAAAAGGGTACAGTCTGGATTAACTTCTGATTTTAGTTTATTCATTTCAAACAGCCGGATCTGGCCTGCGGGCCGTAGTTTGCCCACGGCTGGGTTAGGGGCTACATGTACGTTATTGGTTCTTAACTGGGGCAGGGGCGGGGGAGGGGAGAGGATTTTGTCTCCTGGGGAACATTTGGCAATGTCCGAAGACAGTTTTGGTTGTTATAACCATAGGAGAGAGGCAGAGGGTGCCACTGGCATCCAGTGGGTTGAGGCGAGGCTTGGTGCTGAACATCCTACAGTGCACAGGGTGAGCTGTTCACACAAAGACATAGCTGGCCCCCAGGGCCAACAGTGCTGTGGTTGAGAAGCACAGATGCATCCTGTTTAGTTCTGTTCCAGGCTTCAGACTAATCAGACAGGCAGCACCAGGATGCAGAGAACCCAGAGGGAGGGGACAGGCACCCTGAGTGGCTTGACTGAGGGCTTTTTCTGATGTATTCCTGGACCCAAGTCCTGAATTCTGCTTCAAGTTTTCAGCCAAAGAGCCCGGTACTTGCTATGACGTGAACTTGATTTAGAGTCTTCTCTGCCCATTATTTGCCCTGGAGTAGTCTCTTGCATCAGCATAACCTGAGGGTTAAGGATATGGACTTTACAGATAGAATGCCCCCTTGGAATCCTGGCCTGTCATTGACTAGCCATGTGATCACAGACAACTCTCTGTACCTTCTCTTACTTGACTATGAGTGGCGATCTTAGTATCCATTTTATATAGTGTAGTCCAGCTAATATGTGGGAATAATAATATTGTATGGCAATGAATAAACACATAGAATGGTGCTTGGCACTTAGTAGGTACTCAGCAGATATGTACCTGGCTATACTTCAGAGTCAGTACACAGCGATGTAGCATCCCTATGCGGTTCCCATGCCATTTTAATTCAGCTGGTCCAAATTTTAGTTCCTGCTTCACTTTGTGCCAGGCACAGTGCTGAGCAGTGGGAAATAAGACAAGGCCCTAAACGAACCCATAGGCATATAAGTATTTATTACTGTGTAGACCATTTATTGTAATAGAGCTATGTATATACTCTACCGTGGGAGCTCCAAATTGGGAGTGGTTCATTCTATCCAAGGCCATCTGGGAAGAAAGGTTATTTATTTTTCCCCTCCAAAGTTTAATTTTTAAAAGATGACATAGCACATGGGGAGAAGGGCTTTCCAGACAGAAAACAGAAACTTTTTCTCATTGTCTAAACCCAAGATGGCTTATCTCATTGAACCTTCTCCAGGTCTCAGCTGCATGATCTCCCTGAACGGCCATTGAATTCATCTCTCTGGCCTGCAGTAGCAGGAAGACATCACTCCTTCTTGATAAAAAGGTTGTCAGAAAAGACACTTTTGTGTGGAGAGCCTCTGAACATGCCCCTTTCATCCTTGCCTTGCTTGGAACAGATACCACTGTAGGAAGCCCCCATACAGCCACGCAGTGTGGGAGCCCATGCAAGAGCAGAACATTGTACCAGACAGCAGTGGTCTGGGGAGCTGTTTGAACTGGGTTACCCTCAAGATCAGGAAAAACCCCTTCCTGGTAGGGATCGGCTAGCTGATTGTGTAGAGAGAAACTTAGGATTTAAAAAAAAAATCTTTTTTTCTGGAGTTTTTAGACCTTCAGAAGGGTACCCAAACTACAAAGTGCCTTTCCTACAGAGAAATGGGGATTATGTTTTGCTTGTAACTGTATTTTAATGAGCTACATTTGCCTTAAGAGTTGGGATAAGTGTATTTACATATCCAATCTAACAGCCAGTTTTTTGAGCCAAGCTGCTCATGCTGAATGCAACATTGAATATTGAACTTGGCTTGTTGGGGCTGGGATGAGGGAGGGTTGGGTGTGCATCTGAAAAGAGTTTTGAGAACTTTAATCGCTTTCGTGATTATCTGAGATGTGAGAATGTGAGCGAGTGATCAATTAATTATGGCCCATACAGTTGTGTATGATTGCTCTTTCTCTTTCAAAGAAATGTTGTTCCCCAAATAGTGGCTACATTTTAAGCATGGGGCTTAAAAATTGAACTTATTTTTGTCATCCAAGCCTATCCTAGGGAAGGCAAGTCAGATGAAAGCTTTGTTGTTGCTAATTACAATTTCGTACCTTTAGAGAAGCACCTGTGTTGATTGCTCGGCAACCGATGTTCTTTGGATATACACAGGCAGATTGCATTATGTACATGATACCTGGTCTCTTGTTTTCTTGTTTAGGAATTTGCCTCTGAAATGTGAGGTGGTACCATTCATAGAGTGGTAATAGGTCTGTTTCCAAGTTTGTTTATTGTAATTAAAGTATCAAAAGAATGTACCACTTCACTTGAATTCCAAGGGGACTGATTTTATTAGCACCATGTTTTAGCGGACCCAGTATAACACCGTGAGAAGCAAAGTGAACTTTCTGTCCTCAACATCAGACCTTCTCTACCCTTCGTTCTACAATTTTAATGAAAACTGCAAGTTCAGGCTTTCTCAACCTTGGTATGATTGCTTTTTTTTTTTTCTGTGCGTTGTGGTGTGTTTAGCGGCACACCTGACTTCTACCCATTCGATGCCAGTAGCATCCCCTCCCCTCACTGTGATAACCAAAAATGTCTCCAGATTGTGCCAATATTCCCTGGGAGGTAAATGCCCCCGTAGAAAGCCACTGTGCTATTTGATGCTTCATTTATAGGGAAAAGACAGGAGCCTATTACGATAAGACAGTCGATTTTATGCTGGGCAATGCACAAGGTTCTTTGACCTGGTTATCTATAGGGACCATATGTATGATTTCCCAGGGCAGGCCCTGTTTTATATCTGTGGTTCCACCGAATTTATTAATAGCTCCCCCTTTCACTTTCAAAAGTGTACAGGTTTAAATGATACATTTTATAAACACTCTAGTTTTGAGGAAGATATTCACATTTTCATAATTGCAGAAAAAAGAAACTAGGCTCAGAAATTCAAAGTGATTTGCCAAAGGTCAGGATACGCAGCTACTAAATTGGGTTGCTCAACCTTGAAATCAGGACTATTTAAATTTGAAGTCCTATTGGTTGTTTTGATCTTTCTGTCTCACACCTCCATGGTGAGCTATAGTAACTATTAGCATTACAAGAATTTCAAGACCAGCCACGACAGCAAGATGCCAGAAGAGTTCATCCTTCTCAGTATCCAGAAGGGAAAAGAGAGAATTGAGAATTGCACAGTTTTAGAATTCAGGTCTGAGTCTGAGCATTTACTTTTCTGTGGCCTTGGAAATAAGTCTCCTCTATCTCTGCATCTATGCAATAGAGATAAGAAACTGAACGCAAGGCTACCCTAGGATTACATTAGCTATGTATGGATGGCACCTGGCATATATTAAGCACTCAGTAAAAAGTTGATAGATATCAAGATATAAAGGAAAGCAGGCAGAATCCTAGGGCTGTGATAAGCAGGAAGGGTCCTGAGCTGAGGGGCGACTTGGGTTACCTGTCGGGGCCCCCTGGCTCCTTTGAGAGGCCTGCATCGGGAAAGAAGACGCAATGAAATGTTGTTACCCAAAGCTTAAGCTCTGACTTCCTAGCATATTTCAGATTTATAGGGCACTTTGGAAAAACAGAGCCCTGAAAAGACCCAAATTCAGGCACAGCGGGTTTTCCTCTTGAATGGTTCAGTCCGAGGGTGCTGCACCTGGTGTTAGAAACCCCGCCCTCCAGCCCTGTTCACAGACAGGCAGCTTTGTGATGCTGAGTGGGGCATTCCCTCCTTTGAGCCTTAGTTTTCTCACTGTAAAAGGAATTGGGACTAAGCTCTTATTAGTTCTTCCTTTCTATTAAAAATTACTCACCAAATGACTTCAGAGTCATGTTAAAAAGAACAGGAAAACAAACCACAGATTCAGCCACGACTGTCATCCCTTCAAATCACTGCTACTAGTTACATTTGGACTTTGAGCTTAAAATTCTGTGAATGTAGATTTCCTCCTGTGTAGTGGCAATATGGATGGCTTTGTGTGTGTGTGTGTGTGTGTGTGTGTGTGTGTGTGTGTGTGTTTATTTGTATAAACACAAAATATTCTGTTATGCACATGTACCACTTTTCAAATCAGAAAATATTTAATGCTGCTAATTCATTTTGAAAAATCTACAAATCTACTAATTCAATAAGCCAGTGGGGAAAATACTTTCTACCTAGGAAAAAAACTTCCTGTGAGTCTTAAGACTTAGAATGAAGGCGGTGTGCAGTCCTACTGGGCCTGCCTACCAGTACCTGAGAGACAATATACCATGGGCCATGCTAATAAAAACAATGCATGGCACCTGCCCACTCTAATTCCCATCTAGCGGCATGTGCACAGGTGGGTGTAATGCTGTCTTTTTTTTCTGGCCCATCACTGGGTGGGGGTGGGGATGGGGATAACTGATGGGTATGGCTTTTTGTTCAGTTGCTTTGATGGGTTTTAGTGCACCTCATTTTATTTTTTCATCTTGTACCTATAATCACCAAGCATTTCTCTAAGGCAATACAGCATTGCATAGAAGCTGCTTTACCAAAACAGGTGCAAATGTTTTCTAAAATCCTTCATACAGATAAAGACAGCTATTTAGTTAAACGCAATATCAATTCCCATCCATTACAGAGAAGAAAAAAGACCTAGAGGTGTGAACAGACATATTCAGCCTCACTCAGAGATTCGGAAACTTTAGGAATGTGTCCTTGCATGCATTTTATCTATCAATCAATCTAATCTAGTCTAATCTAACCATTCTTCATGTACTCACAAATATTTGAACTAGGAAATCAACATAGGAAAATGGCTTGACTTAAAATCAAATGTCAGAGAATGATATTGATTATCATCTTCATCATTAATTTGACTGAATTCACTGTTATATGTCTTTCTTTACCTAACAGGTTCTTTGAGAACTGTCAGTATTTTGACCTCTTACCCAGATGGTCTCCACAGGATGCATTGTACCAGTTAAGGGCTCATTTCTGTGGGTGACAAATGTGAATCAAAACCAACTTCCCTAAAACAAGATTGATCAAGGCATCAGGATCCTCCCTCTGTTTAGGTTCCAAGGCTTATTCAATAATCCCAAATGCCAAGGGAGTAAAAACAATTTAATATATCAAGTTTTAATGTAGTTTTTAATAATCTGGACTTTTTCCACCTCGTCTTGCCTGTTTATGTAAATTGTGGTTCATTCAATGGGAAAAACTCACCTAAAGCGTTTCTTCCCGTATCAGTAATGAAATTTTCTTTGTCCATTTCAGCTCCCAATGATCTCTATCTGTCACAAACTAAAAGTCTTTGTTCATGTCAGTCTCTCATTCATTCACTCATTCATTCATTCATTCATTCATTCATTCATGAAACAGTAGAGTGCCATGCTCAGCTCACTTGCTGAGGATACTATATAAATCAGACAGGAAAGGTCTTTGGGACCGTAGGCTATATAGTGGTTTGGAAATTTCCATGTATCATCTTTTATCTTCTGTGGGATTTAATTCTCTTCTCAGTGCCTGACATGGTGTTTTTGAATTCACTGTAGGTGCTCAGAAAATACTTGATGAATAATAATTATAAAACCTGAAGCCATTCTTTATTGAGCTCTTGGTATACCAAGCTCTGTGCTTTATATATAAAGTCTCATTGAATCCTGACAATCCCATTCCGTGGGTGTTATGCTCCTCATTTTAGTCAAGGAAGCAGAGACTCCACAAGGTTAAATAACTTCACAGGGCCCCAGACCTGGTGAGTGGAAGAATCTGGTTTGAATCCAGGCTTATCTTATTCTGAAATCCATCTGCTGAAATGTTATGCTAGACTGGATGATGGATAGATGCACGGGGGGCGGAGGGGGAGCATGCATAATTAGATGAATGAATTTCATATAAGAAACTTTAGGTCATGTATGGTTTTTCTCATTGGCTGCTACTTCCCAGCCTCCTAGCTGGCTCTTCCTCACCTCCCTGAGTTCTACATATTGAAGCACTCTGGGACTTTCTTCATGGACTTCTCTTTGTTTTTACTCCCTTGGTGATCTCATTCAGTCTCATGGTTGTAAACGGCATCCATGTACTAGGGATGCTCATGTGGATATCTGAGTCCAGACCTGACCCCTTCATCCTAGATTCAGATATTTTACTGCTTATGTTATATCTCTGATGTGCAGAAGGCATATAAAACTTATATTCCCCATGACCCGCCCTCCCCAACCTGCTTCTCCTCCAGTCATTCTAGTTGCTCAGGCTAAAACGTTGGGTGGGAGTCATCCTTGATCCCTATTTCTCACATTGTACATTTAATTTATTAGCAAATCCTGTCAACTCAACCTTCAAAATATATCCACAATCTGTCCGGCCACATCTCACCATCACTATCGCCATTACCTGGTTTAAGTCACTATCAACTCTCCCCTCTATCATTGCACTAGTCTCTTAGCAACTCTCTCTGTTTCTGCTCTTGCATATGTCCCTCCCCTTCCCCATCTCATCTGACGCTGCTGCTGATGTGATCAGGTTAAAGTGCAAATCAGATCATGTCACTCATCTTCCCAGACTTCTTCAGCAGCTTCCTAACTCAGTCCTTGTAAAAGGAAGCGTCAAGGCCCTACCTAGTCTGATATGCCCTTAAGTCCCAGATCTCATCTCCTCCTAATGTTCCCCATACTTAGCCTCTTCCTGCCATATTAGCCTTCTTGCTGCTCTGCAAACACACTGGACATGCTCTCCCTCAGGGCCTTTGCAGTGACTTTCTTCTGCATGGCTCATGCCCTCATCTCATCTTTTCAGTTTTTTACTCACAATCAATCACCAAATCAGAAAGGTCTACTTAAAATTGCATGTCAGCCTGACTCCCTGTCCACCTTCTCCACTTCCATACATGGGTTGGCAAAAGTAGGTTTACAGTTGTTCATATGAAAAGAGACATGCAGGTTATGATTATTACAGTAGCTTTGCCAACTTAAAAGAATGCCACAATGCACATATGTAATACTGTAAACAATAATAAAAAAGAATGTCACAATGCAACTGTAAGCCTACGTTTGCCCACCCCTGTATTCTCCATAGCAATCATCACCATCTAAAACACTATGCAATTTAATTAACAGTAGATGGTAAGCCACATGAAGGCAGGGGTTTTTATCTATTGCGTTTATTATCCCAGCCTCTAGAACCTTGCCTGGCACATTTAATACATGCACAAAATATTTCTTGAATGAATGCATAAATTGTGCATTTACTTTGTGTCTGACACTGTGCTGAGCATTTTGCATTCATTATTAAATTGTAAAATAAGACCTGGAGGGGGCGGGTGTTGGTAGGAACTGGGAGGAGATGGCAGGGAAAGGGAAGGAAAATGGAGATATGTGTAATACTAGCAACAATAAAAATATATATGAAAAAGTAATCAGTTGTGAATTATCTTCACCATGGTCCTTTGAATGAAATAATCTTATTGTATACACTTTGCAGATGAGAAGCTTGAACTTAGAGATATTAAATGATCTTGCTCAAGGTTACACAGCTAAGGTTAGACATGGGTCTGCTTAACCCCTGCTCCAAACAATTACATCTGCTGGCTTTTGATATCAGCCCAGATCCCTGACCCCCACTTTCTTAGAAACACATGCTATTTTTAGTCCTCTTGGGACATTTCCTACTCGGTGTCCTGTGAAGGATTAGCAAGCATTCTTTGGGGAGAGGAGGAAAAGCAAGGCTAGTGATTATTTTTCTTTCACTGAGCATAAGGGGTTGGGAGGGTAGGGGGAAGGTTTAGGAATAACATTTATTTTAAAAGACATTTGTAGGAAAAATGTTTTAGTTCTTACGAGGCAGCAACCCACCATATCTGAGAGTGCCAGCCAGTCTCACAGGACACCTCTGATTGGAGCTCACAAGGCAGCTCCCCTGGGTACTTGGGGGAAGCCTGACTTGGCTGTATCATCTGTATTTCTGGTTTTTCTACCTAGTGTTCAAGGTCCTGCAGAGCAAGGACCATGTCTTCTATTAGCAGCAAATGATGCGCTAGAGGCTAACAAAAGTAAACAAAACTAAATTTGAAACTTGCAGAATAAAGGAATAACTTGACTGTGTGGAGTCCATTCCTAAATAGCCACTCTTCACTCCAGGCCTGGAGTTGACGCTGATCATGCCTGTTTACTCCTCCACTGCACTGTTCACTCTCCTAGCAGTCTGTGGGGTTATGTGACAATGATGCTTTGGTTCTCTCTGAGTTGGGTTGTCTCAGTGATAACCACCTCTCAGGTTCTGGGATTCTTCAAATGGGACTAGAGGGCAAAAGTTCAGTTTTAAAGATAATTTTCTTCTTAGTTCCTAAAAGACCTTTTTTTGTTTGATTTTTATCAAGAGGCAGTTTAGTTTCTCTGGAATAGTGGTTCTCAACCTTCCTAATGCCGCGACCCTTTAATACAGTTCCTCATGTTGTGGTGACCCCCAACCATAAAATTATTTTTGTTGCTACTTCATAACTGTAATTTTGCTACTGTTATGAATTGGAATGTAAATATCTTATATACAGGATGTATTTTCATTGTTACAAATTGAACATAATTAAAGCATAGTGATTAATCACAAAAACAATATGTAATTATATATGTGTTTTCTGATGGTCTTAGGCTACCCCTGTGAAAGGGTCGTTCGATCCCCAAAGGGGTCGCGACCCACAGGTTGAGAACCGCTGCTCTGAAATTTTAGCGTTCTCCCTGGAACGGTTCATTTTTGGGGGGATAAAGATCAGCAGTTAAAAGGCAGTTCAGCAGGGATGGGCCTGCTGGGGTGGGCCTGGCGGTGGAGCAGAGGGAATGGGCTGAGCTGTGCTTCAGGGTCCTTTGAAGGCAGAATTCCTGCTGCAGCTTATCTTCTCCAGCAATCCTTCCGCACATGTTACAAAAAGTCAGGCGGCTTCGAGTCTGCAGGAAGAACATGTCTTCAAAATTGGTTCTTAGAAATGTTGCCAGTGGAAATAGGGTTCTTTCACGGAGTCACACGAAAAGCATTTTGGGGACTGATGCCCGGGAGGATGAGGTGCACTGGTAAGATTTATTGGAGCTGGAGCGAACACAAAGAACTGTCCCCAGGTGCGCAGTGTCTCATTCACCACCAGGTGGCTCAGCTCCACCCTGCTGTGGAAGAGGTCCAGCCTTGTCCCCACCAAGCCCAGGAGAAGGGCCAGGGTCTGGAGATGTGGGCGTCCGAAGCTGCTGTAGTCAGTCCATGTCACCGTTTACCCAGCTCAGCTTCTGTCCCCATTCAGCTAGCTTAGTCTCTGTTCCCCAGTGCGCTCCACCCAGGCCCGCACTTGGAGCTCATGCTGCTGCCAGTGCTACCCAGATGGGCCTTTGTTAAACTTTGATTATATTGCCTTGGGCTTGGGAGAGAGGGGCATTCTTTTAAACTAACCAATCTCTTTCCTGATACTTTCTCAATTTAATCTTTTCCCTAGGTTTCCAGGTTAGACTCCTCCCCTTTATGGTCTCCAAGTTGACTCCTGTTGCACATGCCTCACAGTAGAAAAACTTCACCCTGTGCCATCTTGGCTTTTACTCCGCATGCCCCAAAGTTCTGTACCTACTGGTTTCTACTGCACGTGAGCGTACCTCTCCCTGTACCACCTTGGCTTCTACTGTGCATGCACGTAACAAAAGATTTCCCCCTGTGCCTCCCTCAGTAATTCCAGCTAATGGCCAGTTGTCCCCCAGGGAGATCGGAAAGCTGATCTTCAGGAGACTAAGGCCCCTTTGGTAGAGGAAGTGGCTTTCCCCTGGGGTGTCTGAAGCTATAACTTCTGGACTTAATCAGGCTCAGCCAGTCTAGGTCCCTTCTCTTGTTAGCTCCTAGCTGCCTATGCTAACAGAAACTCATTTCTTCCCTGCAGAATCCAGCTGAAAATGGAGCAAAAAACCCAAAATGTAATTATGATTTACCTATACTCTAGAAGCCGTTCTACATTTTTGAGGGGCTGTTGAAATGGTTTTCACCCAGCGCAGATTTCCTTGTTTGAGGCTGTTGCTGAGAGAGGCTGATTTAATGGGTCCAGGATGGGGCTAGCTAGGATGGGGCATCTGTGTTTCATGAGGACATCAGTATTTTCTTTTAAAGCTCTCCTTGTGATTCTGGTTTGCAGGCAGGGTTGAGAACCAGTGCTTTAAGCCATCTCTGGTCTAGGTGCTAAGAGAATCATTTCCTCCTGTGGACGAGTCATGCTTTGGCTGGAAAAATATGACCCAGTTAGCACTAAAAAATGTAAAATAAAACCATTTAGGAAACACAGGAGCTTTACATGAATGATGCCATGCTGGGCTTAACCCATATTTCAAAGGTCAGAGATAACTGATGAAATGAGAAGCAGGGATTAACAAAACCAGTTATATTCATTAATTTATTTCCCTGAGAATTGACTGTCTCCTCGTCTGATTTTATTCCAGTTATCTTTTTCCCCCTCTATACTTCTCTCACTCTCTTCCATTTGTATCCGCACTCTCTCTAATTTTTTTTCCCTTTCTTTGCTTTCTTCTTTGATTTTTATTCTCCACTGCCCCCTACACTTTTCTTTTTTTTCTGTATTTGACGAGCATACAAGATGAGATACATTTTGTCAGCAATGTTTATTGAGGAATTGTCTATGTTTCCAATGATTTATTTTATTTTTAAAAATTTGATTTGAGAGAGAGAGAGAGAGAGAGAGAGGAACCTTAATTTGTTCTACCTATCTACACATTCATTGGTTGACTCTTTTTTAAAAAATATATTTTTATTGACTTCTGAGAGGAAGGGAGAGAGAGAGAGAGAGAGAGAGAGAGAGAGATCAATGATGCGAATCACTGACTGGTTGCCTCCCGCATGCCCCTCACTGGGGACTGAGCCCACCACCCAGCCATGTGCCCTTGACCAGAATCGAACCCAGGACCCTTCAGTCCACAGGCCAACGCTCTATCCACCGAGCCAAACCAGCCGGGGCTGGTTGACTCTTATATATACCCCATCGAACTCCCAATCTTGGTGTATCGGGACGATGCTCTAACCAATTGAACTACCCATGGCTTATTTTAAAAGCAAATTCTTTGGACAGTTTATATTTCTTTTAATTTAAAAAGCTCTCGTGTTTTAAATTTATATGTTGCTTTGAAAAGTTCACATCCCCCAACTCTGCTCTCTCCCTCTTGTGAAATGCGGAAGTCTAAGGGAAATAGATTTCCTTCCTGGGTTAATGCAGCACAAGGTAAAGGAGAAGCCCTCCAGCCAGCTAACACTGTTCCTTTCTCGTCCTCTGTTTTGTGGGGTTGTTAGTGTTAACTTCAGTGTTTCAGAAACCAAGCACTAGAATTACACAGATTTTGTACTTGTCTTTGGAAACAAAGGGATTAAGTGGATCACAGAACTGTTTGCTTCCTGTGCACCTCTTGTTTGGATAGGGGGGATGTCCTTGTAGTGCTGTGTTTTACAGACATGCACTGAAGGCAGAGATGGATTTTGTGTTAAGTAAATGGCAAAATTCAGCTTCATTTAAACTTCACATCATAATTAGGTCTGTACTGTCTCCTTTTGACTTACATTTTTTTGTCAGTTTAGTGCTTGTAGAACATATTTGCTTTGTTTCATGGGTTTATATTTGCTAAGTTTCCCAGCTTATAATATTTCTTCCTCCTCATCTTTCTCCTCCCTCTCCCCATCCTGTCATCACTACCACCAGCCTCCCTGTGACCACCCAAAAGCACAAGGAAAACCAAACAGCAAGAGCCCGACTTACCAGGGTTTTCTCTGAAAACTCCGCTTTACTGACTTGAGCTAGATTCATCTGCTTTTCTGAGCTCCAGACTTATTTGTCCCTGCACTGCTTGCTGCCACGAGTCTTGGATTCAGGCTTCTGGGGGGAGGCATGAAGGGAAGA
The DNA here is from genome assembly GCF_000147115.1 of Myotis lucifugus. NCBI lineage: Eukaryota > Metazoa > Chordata > Mammalia > Chiroptera > Vespertilionidae > Myotis > Myotis lucifugus. The sequence continues at coordinate 2,650,817 of NW_005871191.1, read as the reverse complement.
AGGGTTCAGGAGAGAGGTTGGATAAAGGGCACTGAAGAACAATTGATTGAAATAAAGGGAAGAATAATCTAGTGACTTAGCTTCCAGCTTTCAATCCCCTCTCCATTCATCTAATGGAAAAGAAATGGAAAAACCATTAACCGCTTTTATTCCGATGGCAGGTACATTATACCTGAAAACAAGATTGAAGATCTTAAAATTCCTCCATCCTCAGCAAGACCTCCGGTGACCTGCTGAATAGGTACTTGAGAGCTTGCCAGTATAGAACTAAATGGAGTGATCGGAGGCTCATCATGATACATTAGATGATAGGTGTGCACAAGTTTGGGAAAGTGACAGCCTGTAGTAGTGGAGGCTGGCTTGTGAGTCGAACTTTAAGATTACATTAGGCATTTCTTTAGGGGTCAGCAGTAGAGACGTGGTGGAACGGGTGTGTGCGATAAGAAAATTGTTGCTATCCTTGCATGTCTAAGGTTAGGAGCTGTGGGTGGTTACGAAGGGTCCTGAAGATATGATGTATCTCTGTGATTGGATGGTTTGTGCTTTTGAGACATAGTTTGATCTTTCAGTAGCACAGACGACTGTTACAGATGAAATGTCTTGGCTGAGGTTTGTTTTTTGGACCAGCCCTTTTGATATTCAGCTAATGTTCTTATTAAACCAGAAACTTAGGGATTAGGGTCCTTCTATGTTTGGTTTTTGGTTGAACAGCTGAGGCCAGTTAACTTATTTAACTTGGACTCCGTGATAATGAGAACCAGGCTATGGCCTCATATAAATCAATTTCAGAGACATTTTATCTGCATCTTTGGCTTATTTTCTTTTGACTTTATTTCCTTACAGCATGTTAACTTTTACCTGTTGAACTCAATAAGGGAGGAAGATTAAAATTTAAAGTTGCTGGTGCTTTCACAGAAAAGAAGTTCTAAAACTTATTTAATTTTGTTCTGTTCAGATGACAGCAGCTATATGTGTTCATTTTAGAGAATGAAGATAAAAATCACCAGTAATTTCAACTCCCCAACCCCAGATATAATTTCTATTTATGCTTTGGCATATTTGCCTTCAGGCTCTTAAAATGCATGTATTTATCATTGTCAATTTATACAGCAACATCTATAGTTGAATAAAATGGATATCATACTTTTAATACTATATTTCCTCTTAATATTATACCATTAACATTTTCCTAAGGTATAGTTTTTTATAAAATGACTTATAATGGCCATGTAACATTGCATTATACAGACATACTGAGCTGCACTGATCTATTGTTAGATATTGGGGTCATTTTCAACTTTTACTTCTATTTTATTTATTTATTTATTAACTTTAAAAATTTATTTTTGAAAATATTACATCTGTTCCCTCTTTCCCCCTATTGTCCCCTTCTAGCCCACCCCTGCCACCCACTCCAGGCCTTTACCACTCTATTGTCTGTGTCCATGAGTTATGCATATATGCATACAAGGTCTTTGGTTGATCTCTTGCCACCTACCCACCCACTTAACTTTTACTTTTAAATACTGCTTCAGTGAACAACCTTATATATAAATTTTCCCCTTTTTTATTGAATTTATTGGAGTGACCCTTGTTAACCTAATTATACAGGTTTCAGGTGCACAGTTCTACAACACATCATCTGTATACTATATTGAGTGTTCACCACCCCAAGTCAATACTCTGGCTTCTCTTTTAGATTGTGTAAGTAAGTCTTTCACCTTGTGTATAAATCTCTTTAAATCCCTGACTATTCCCTTTGAGGGAACATCAAAGTTTTGATAGTTAACTCTTTTTGAATATTAAAATATGTGAAATATTAAGTTTAAAATTAAATATAATTAACTTTAAAATAAAATAAAATTCATATATAAATATTTTTAAGTATTAAAAATATTCTTTGTTAATATTCAGATTTTTTCCAGGTACAATGCCATTTCTACAGGGCTTGCAGATTCTGTAATTTTTTTTTAAACTTTGTTGATAGATTCAAGGTAGCATTGTATTCTGGGAAGAAACTGGATTAGGAGAGGTTAGAAGACTTAGATTGAGGACAAGTTCTGCTGTTTCTTCTTTTTTTTAAAGTATGTTTTTATTGGTTTCAGAAAGAGGAAAGGAGAGGGAGAGAGAGAGGAACATCAATGATGAGAGATAATCATTGATCTGCTGCCTCCTGCACACCCCATACTGGGGATTGAGCCTGCAACCCAGGCATGTGACCTGTCCAGGAATCCAACTATGGCCTTCTGCTTCATGGGTTGACGGTTAGCCACTGAGCTACACTGGCCGGGCAAGTTCTGCTCTTTCTTAGTTGTATGACTCTAGGAAGGCAGTTCACTGCCCGGGTCATTTTTCCTTTCTTGTTTGCAAAGTGGGGAATATGAAACACCTTACTTTCCTTTTCTGTGTATTGTGAGGATCAAATGAGGCAATGGAAGTCATATAGCACTTTATAAACTTTAAAACACTTGACTCTTGTGGGCTTTTGTTACTATTTCTTTGTACAGCAAGTAATTCTCAAGTGGGGCATATCATTGTTTGGTTTTAATTTATTAAGTACTCTAGACCAGTGGCTTGCAAACTCATTAGTCAACAGAGACAAATATCAATAGTACAACGATTGAAATTTCTTTCAAGAGCCAAATTTTTTAAACTTAAACTATATAGGTAGGTACATTGTTATTAACTTAATTGGGGTACTCCTAAGGCTTAGGAAGAGCCACACTCAAGGGGCCAAAGAGCCGCATGTGGCTCGCGAGCTGCAGTTTGCGGACCACGGCTCTAGACAAATGGAAAGATACAAAAAGTTCAATACGAAAGTCTTCTGTAAAGGAAACTGTTTTAAGAAAGAACATGTTTCTTTATGCACTAGTTACTAATCCTAGTTGAGGCATTGAGTTCTCCCTCCCTCTCCCAAAGAAATAGCCCTCCAGATATCCGTCTTTATCACTCTCATCAAGCATTCTCTGGCTCTGAAGTTATATTTCCTTATTCCTGGTTGTTACTCTTAAAGTTGTAACAACCAGCATTAGCTTAACAAAATTAATAGTGAACAGATTTTACTTAGACCATGTAAGTCCAAACACCTCTGTCTTTCATGTTACTTTTCCAGAATTTTAGGTCAGATTTGTTTTTGTGTTTTTTTTGTTACTTCTATATTGCACTAGAGGCCTGGTGCATGAAATCCGTGCACAGGGGGTGGGGGTGGGGGGTAATGGTGTCCCTCAGCCCAGCCTGCACCCTCTTCAATCTGGGACCCCTTGAACATCCCTCTCACAATCCGGGACCGCTGACTCCTAACTGCTCGCCTGCCTCCCTGATTGCCCCTAACCGCCTCTGCCTGCCTGCCTGATCACCCCTAATTGCCTCTGCCTGCCGGCCTGATTGCCCCATAACCACACCTCTGCTGGCCTGATCACCACCTAACTGATCCCTTGCCAGGCTGATCACTCCCACTACCCTCCCCTGCTGGCCTGATCGCCCCCTAACTGCTTGCTCCCCCACACCAGCATGATATCACCCCTAACTGCTTGCACCCCTAACTGCCTCTGCCTCGGCCCCCGCCACCGTGGCCTTTTCCGGAAGGAAGTCGGACATCCAGAAGATGTCCGGTCAACCTGGTCTAATTAGCATATTACCCTTTTATTAGTATAGTTAGTCATTGTCAGTGTGATTTATCCTCATGGTTTTTGCTTACCATTCCTCTACCTCTCAATCTTTTTTTTTTTATGTTACTTTGCTTTTGTCAAAATGTATCTGTGAGAAGTTTCTTCAGTGGTAAACACATTAGTTTTTGTTTGAAAATGGTATTTTACTCTTATTCTTAATTAAGGATGTATCTCATTATTTAATCCTAGCTTGTCATTTATTTTCTCTCAGCATTTGAAGGCATTATTCCATGATATTCTGTGTTCCCTTTATTGGTGTGGAGAAGGCTGTTGCTGTCACCATCAGTATTCTATTGTGGGTGATGCTTTTTACTCTACTTGTGTAATCTTCCTTCTTTCTTTGGTCAGTTGCATTTTTATTATGATTTATCCAGGTATGGATTTCTTTATATTTATCCTGTTTAGTATTAACTTCCTGAATTTGAGCATTGGTCACTGTCCTAAAATGTGGACAATTTCCAGCTATTCTCTCCCTCAGTTCTTTCTGTTTTCTCTCTCTTCGAACTTCAATTAGATTTTCTTACTTGGTCGTCCATGTCTCTTTAACCATATTTCCATGCTCTCCATGGAAAGTGCCATGATGCATTGTTGGTAATTTATTTAGATGTATCTGACAGTTAATTCTTTCTTTAGTCACTGAATTTAAAAATTTTTAATAATTACACACACACAAACACACAAGCATACATAGTACATAGAATGTTTATATATGCCCTATATATGTTTAGAAGTTCTGTTAGTTCTTTTTCAAATCTACCTGGTCCCATTTGACAATACCTTTTTCCATTGTTATAGTTTTGTGTTATTCTTCAATTAAAATGTTTAATAATATATATATATATATATATATATATATATATATATATTATAGTATTTGTTGGAAATTTTTATTTAAAGTTATTATTACTCATATTCCACTGTTATTTTTCTGATTATTTTCACTCATGATTGGCTTGTTTGTTTTGTAATTGTGGATTGTGAACTAATTTCCAGCAGCAGTTAGCTGTGGGAATCCTTTGAAGCCTGGATTAAGACAGTACTTTTAAATAGAAGTTTCTGCAATGATGGAAATGTTTTATGTCTCTGCTTCTACTATGGTAGCCACTAGTTACATGTGGCTGAATATTGCGCAATTCAAATGTGTCTAATGTGATGAATTTTAAATTAAATTAAATTTAAATTCCTATAAATTTAATTTAGTCTCATATGGCTAGTGGCCAATTTATTAGACAGCATAGGGCTACAGAATATTTGATTTTTTTTCCTTCTTCCAGATGCACCTGGGAACTATTAATCTGGGGCCACTTTATGTTAATTTTTTGGCCAGAGGTATCCCATACCACACAGATAAATAGATTTGATCCTGGTACTGTCATTAGAGGCTGGTGGTTATACAACTTCACTGGGATATTATTATATATACAGGAGAGGCATATTCCTTACCCATCTCCTTTTTCTGGTGAGCAGATACATTTTTAGTCCACACTTTTCCCAGTCCTAATATATAAACACCCTGGGTCGTAACGACCAGTATGACTGAGGCTCGAGCAACCAGCAGTCAGTCCTGTAGTCAGTGCTGGGTTGCTGGAGCAACCCAACGCTGACTGCTTCCACTGCAGGCGTGGTGCCCCAGCACTGACTGCTGAGGGGGCTGTGAATCAGGGCCAGAGAGAGGCCTGAAGAGAGAAGCAGGGACTGATCTGTTGCCTCTGTGGCAGCTTTTGATCAGCACTTGCCTCTCTCTTTCTCTTCCAGTCTGGCCAGCAGCTGCACCGCCATTTCTCTCCAGGCCTCCACTGGGGCTGCTGATCAGCCCCTCCTTTCTGATCAGGCCCCGTTGATAGGCCCAGAGATGCTGACTGGCACAGAAACCGACCAATCAGAACCAAATCTGGATGAAGTGTGAGGAACCAATGGCTGCCCAGGAGGCAGAGCTTTTGATGCTGACTGGCATAGAAACTGACCTATCAAAACCAAATCTGGGTCAACTGTGAGGAGCCAATGGCTGCCTAAGAGGCAGAGCTTTTGATGGTGACTGGCATAGAAACTGACCAATCAGAACAAATCTGGGTCAACTGTGAGGAGCCAATGACTGCCTAGGAGGCGGAGCTTTTGATGCTGATTGGCATAGAAACCAACAATCAGAACCAAATTGGCCAGCAGTGGGGGGCAGTTGGGGGCAAGATCAGACCTGCAGGGGAGGGCAGTTGGGGTCAAGATCAGGCTGGCAGGAGAGGGCCGTTGGGGGTGAGATCAGGCTGGCAGGGGAGGGCCATTGGGGGTGAGATCAGGCCAGCAGGGGAGGGCAGTTAGGGGCAATTAGGCAGGAAGGCAGAGGCAGTTAGGGGCAATCAGGCAGGCAGGCAGAGGCAGTTAGGGGTGATCAGGCAGGCAGGCAGGTGAGCAGTTAGGAGCCAGTGGTCCCAGATTGCAAGAGGGATGTCCGACTGCTGGTTTAGGCCTGCTCCCTGTGGGGACGGGCCTAAACCAGCAGTCGGACATCCCCCAAGGGGTCCCCGATTGGAGAGGGTGCAGGCTGGGCTGAAGGAATTCCCCCCCGCCCCGCCCTCCGTGTACGAGTTTTGTGCACCGGTCCACTAGTGCATGAATAATTCTTTAGGAATCCCAGCTTTACTTAAGAATTTTGTTTTCATTCTTTGGATGGTTTGTCCTTTTCTCTTTTCTCAAACATTGAAACCTGGCAGTCATTTGATCAGCAGTCACTTAGATCTTTGTGGGGTTTTTTTTCCTTTTCTTTTCTGGTCCCTGAAAATATCCCCTACATTCTTGCAAGCTCAGATAGTCATTTGGAGAAAAATTTGTTATATTTTTATCAAACATTACTAACTTATGAAATAGGCACTTATCAGGACATTTATTCTTCTGCCTTATGGCTGAAAATTAGTGTCTTTTTTTCTGACTAATTTCTTTGTAGAGGACAGATATATTGGGAGCCTTTATTGCTGAGCTTGGGGAGAGGTATTAGTTTGTAGTTAAATAACAGAACAGGAGTGTAAATAGGTCTTTCTCATGGTCCATTAAGTTCATGAATAAAAAAGATGAAACATGATACTTTGTATTGTCAACTGAATACTGTTTCCTTTTTTATAGTTAGGGTTTAACATACTTGGTTTATGAGCAAGCTGTAAACATCCTATTCTTCCAGCTGCATGGAGGTACATGGGATTATTTATATGTGAGTCATGAGTCCATGAGGCCAGGTTCCCTTCTTGCAGCTGTACAAGAAGCCTGGGAGAGAATAGGTTCAAACAGCGAGGATAGTTTATAAAAGCTTTTCTTGTTGTATTCATCTTGGGTTGTTTTGCAGAGATGATCTTAGTTTGACAAGTCTATTGGTGATAAGTAGGCAATCTATTTCTATCCCTCTCAATTTAAAATTGCATATATGAATTAGATGCAACAACAGGAAAAACAGCTATAGAATACAAAAAGAGGAGGCCAGAGCTAATTTGCACTAGAAAGAGAAGTGTAGGACTGCAGTTTGGCTAATAGGACATAAAAGTGCTAGCAGTGATGGTTCATTTTCTGAATCTTTTCTCTTAGGCTTTCCGCATCATCATTGTAATTGCCAGTATTCACTGAGCACTTACCACATTCCAGGTACTGTTCTAAAAGCTTCTTTTTTTTAACCCTTCAACTACTATATAAGGAGGTTCCATTATCATTTCCATTTTCATTTGAGGACAAAAGCACAGAGAGATTGAGAACCTTAGCTGGTAAGCAGTAAGGCTGGGATTTGAACCCAGACTCCAGTGTCTGACTCTTAACCATTGCATGTCATTTTAGAAATACTCTCTAATGTTGCACACACTGATTTCTGTGATGACAGAATCGATGGTATGAATAAACATTTTAGGTGTGCTTTCTGCCTCAATAAGGTTGTTTTCCCTGCCTCTTGCATAGCAAGATGTCTAGATACTGGTTCAATGATGCTTTCAGGGATCCAGGCTCTTTTGGTTTTCTTCCTTCCATTTCTCACATATTTGTTTTCATCCTCAGTCTTGCCTGTGGTATCCAGATGGCTTCTGCTCTTCAGACCTCATGTTCTTGTTCAAGGAAGGGAGAAAGGAGAAGTAGTGGCAGCTATGTCTGCCTCTTGCATCAGGGGAGAAAAATCTTTTCCTAAAGCTCCCACAGACACAGCCTCTTCTGTTTCATTGGATGGTATTGCATCACATGGCCATCCTGGCTGCAAAGGATGCTGGAAAATTGCATAGCTCACATTTTTCAGACTCTATAGTAATAGGTAGGCAAGGAAGGAGTTGGGAATGGGTATCAAGATAGTTGAATAACAGTGTCTGCTCCAGTGGTGTGCTGGAAACTTAGATTGGAATGTATTTGGTAAGATGAACTTTCTGAGACTCACCTCGATGAGAAAGTCACATTAGTGGGAGCCAAGAGGTCCCACTTGCATCAGCTCTGCCTTTTTCACACTTATATTGGTGTAGGCCAGTGATGGCAAACCTATGACACGCGTGTCAGAGGTGACACGCGAACTCATTTTTTTGGTTGATTTTTATTTGTTAAATGGCAGTTAAATATATAAAATAAATATCAGAAATATAAGTCTTTGTTTTACTATGGTTGCAAATATCAAAAAATTTCTATATGTGACACAGCACCAGAGTTAAGTTAGGGTTTTTCAAAATGCTGCCACGCCAAGCTCAAAAGGTTCGCCATCACTGGTGTAGGCCCTGAGGACTTCCATGTGCAGCCCCAGCCCCATTCAATACCATAGCCACGCCTGTTTGCACCAGCTTGGGACTGGGATCTGGAATGAATCTGAACACCAGGCATCTGGAAGGCCTGGCTGGGAGACCCTACCTTCTACCTATTTGCCTAGTGTTCTAGTTATTTCCTAAATGCCAGAGGGTTTCTCTAGATCCTATGCTGGTGTTCAGTCTTGATTTATTGACTGTACTTCAGACCCTTCTGAGGTTGGGATACCTGGATTAGATTTATGCAGGCCTTTCCCCCGATGCTGTTTAATGAATCATGACAGCATCACTGCCACCTCCCGCGCCTGGCTGGCTGTCAGGACTCCCACTTAGGTATTAAATTGAGATGCCAACAGGGTGGTCTCAAGTTCAACATGATTGGGGAATACTGTGCCTTTTATTTACCCTCTTCCCAGGCTTGCTCTGTTCTGACTTTCACATCTTATTCTTCCTCCTGTCACATGTTTCACTGTCAAGGCTGCCACCGCTGTCAATGTTTAGTACCATAGTTCTCCTGTGTCCACACCTTCCCAGGCCTGAGGCAGGAATGCCCAATCGACTGCTTGGGTCCTAGTCTCTTTCAACAGGAGCCAATTTGATCATGACCTGAGAGTGCCCTGATCACCCAAATACCTTTTTTTTCTTTAAGAATATATTTTTATTGATTTCAGAGAGGAAGAGAGAGGGAGAGAGAAATATCAATGATGAAAAAGAATCATTGATTGACTGTCTCCTGCATGCCCCCCACTGAGGATCAAGCCCACAACTCAGGCATGTGCCCTTGACCAGAATCGAACCTGGGACCCTTCAGTCCGTAGGCTGATGCTCTATCCACTGAGCCAAACCAGCTAGGGCCCCAAATAGCTTTTCATTCTACTTTCTGATATCTAAAACTCTATAACCAGCAAGTTCCTCATGTTAGCCAATTTAACAGGGAGTCATTAGGTACCAACTAGGTTCCAGGCCTGATGGTGGGAATATAGTTACATAATACATTGTCTTCTTATATGTTATAGCCTAGCAGAGAAGGCCAAAATCAACAGTTATCATAAGGATGATGGTTTTATGAAAGAGGTAATACGCAGTGGGAATGCAAGGTGGTCTAGTCTTGCCCAGGGAGCTTGGACATCCTCCCTGAGGGAAAGCCTGGGACCTAAAGACAGGAGAGAAGGGGAAGGTGGTAGGTTCAGGTGGTAGATTTGGCACAAGGGCAAGTGTGTTATGTTCAGAGAACTGAAAGCAGGGCCAGCTTCATAGGCAAGTGACCTGGACTGTTGCACAGGGTTCTGAGCATAGAAAGGCCTCACCCTTGGTTTAATATTCAGCTGTTGTGATCTTGAAATACTTAGTAATAATTTTTGAACAAGGGCCTCAAGTTTTCATTTTGCACTGGGTTTCACAAGTATAAAGTCCATTCTGATAGAGAAGAATTGGATATGCTAAAGGGTGGCTTGATCTCAAGGGTAGATGGAGAAGATGTACTGTAGGTCACTTGTGAAAAGAGAAGTAGCTGTGGGAAGGTGCAAATAATGACCTTTATTCAATAATTTATGTTAAATGGATATTAATAGCGACTACTATAGGGAGAGGGAGAGAGAGCGCAACTTTATGAAAGCTACTACTATACATGGCAGACACCGTGCCAGGAATGGGGAAATTATAGTGAACAAAACCAACAAATCCCTGCTCTCACAAAGCCCACTTTCTAGTTGGAGGAGACACATAGAATATGCCAAGGGGGAAGTAAGGTAAGAGCTCTGAGAAATAAATGCAGGAGGGTGGGAGAGATGACGATGGGGAAATGTTGGGTGTGTGCCATTTTACACAAGTTGGTCAGGGAAGGTGAGGCTATGTAGATGGATCCGGCACAGGGGTAGGAGTGAGCAGAGAGATCATGAGGCTCTTGGTAGGCCATAGTAAGTAAGGACAATGGATTTCTTTTTCTTTTTTCATTGAGTTTATTATGGTGACAATGATTCACAAAACCATAAGGTTTCAAGGTGCAACTCAGCAAAACATCATCTGCACCTCATCATGCACCTGTTGCCCAAAACAAAGTCACTTTCCATCCCCATTTCCCCCACTCCTTTGCCCACCTCCACCCTTCTCCCAGCCCTTTTCACTATAGTTATCGCCACACTGTTGTCTGTGTCTATATGTTTTACCTGTATAGGGTTTCCCCAAAAATGTATACACACTTTGAATAATTATCAAGGAGGTGTTTACTGAAATACATTTCATTTTCAAAAATTGAGCTATCAGCTGTTAAAGTGTATATACATTCTCTGGGACACCCTGTATATGTTTTTTGGCTTTACCTTCCTTCACCAGCTCCCCCAAAACTCTAAGATAGGAAGTCATTGAAGAGTTTCCAGCAGAAGAATGATATTTTACTGACACCTTAAAATATAATTCAGAACCTCCCAGGATTGTGTCTGGAGAGTGGCTAATATTCTGCCAGCTTCGTAGACAGCAGGGAAAGCAAGCCTGGCAGAGGTCCCCATTCCATTCCCCACTTGCTCCGTAGCTGGTAATTGGAAGACACTCTGCAACACTGTCAAATAAATAAAAGTATAATTCTGACTATGTGTCGAGCATAGACTGATGGGAGACAAAGATAGAAGCAGGAAGACCCATTGTGAAGCTATTTTAACTACTCAACGCAGGAGGATGGTGGCTGGTTATTAGTGTTCCAGTGGAAAAGGTGGTGAGAGGTGGGTTGGCTTCTGGATCGATACAGCATGAAGCTGATAGGGTTTGTTGGTGAGATTGGAGATAGAGTGAGAAAGAGTGAAAGTGAGGTTGATCCCATATTAACCAGTTAACTGGCACGTGTCCAAAACGGAAACCACCCCCACATGCCAGGATATTTTGAATTTAATTAAAAAAATCAACTTGCAATGAATATTATAAAAACAAATATATTAGTCACAATTCGGGTGTTCTTGAATATTTTCAGCTGAAAAAGCTCACAAAAAATGATTTTAAAGTTGGTCAGGGCTGCCACTTAAGGAAAACATTTTTTTTTTATAGACACTCGTGGCATGGGGGGAAGGTCCGCTGCTTGCATTTACAGATGCTTATGGTGTACAATGGGTTAATTATTCACATGTTACTGGGAAGAAGCATTTCTAATTCCTTAGAGCAGATTTGCTAGAGAATTCAGGGAAATGAAATGGAAACAGAAAGGTTGAAACCATTTCAGAGAAACATCGTATGCTTACAATTTTGCCTTACTAACCTTTATAAGAAAGCTAGTGAAATTATATCTTATTCATATTATCTGCAGGACTGAAACAAAGCAGTGCTGTAAAGATCGATACAGATATGATTGAAAAGGACCCCTGGAAAGGTGTATGAAAGAATACGACACACTGGGCTTGCTGGATGGCTCATTCTTTAGACTAACTTTATCATTTATGCTAATACTTCTCAAATGTTTATTGGACAACAGCTGCTGGCCTAGTTACATTGGAATCACCATCAGCACTTGTTAAAATGAGGGATTCTTGGGGACCATTCCTCCCAAATTGTGATATGCTACTAAGTTTGTGTGGTCTATCATTTATAAAGCATCCTCTGTTGATTCTAATGCATAGATGTTTGAGAGACTACTGGTTTATAATATTTCTTTAAGATGGCACTTTATCAAAGTTTGACCAAGAAAATTCTGGACTACCAAGAAAGCAGATAGTAAATGAGTATAGAAATTATCTATTTAATGAGCAAGCCAGCTATTTATAGGCCGTGGGATAAAAATCTATTAGTCTTCATACCTTTTAAAACCTGGGAAAAGAAATGAGTTGTCACAAAGTCTAGAGTTTGGTTGTATTTCCTTTTGATAGTAAACAAATATATGTCCTTACAGTGTTGTCTTGGCTATTTGCTGAAGGGAAGAGAAGAAAGAACACCAGGTTTACAAATATGGGTTCTAGGACCAGCTCTGGTGCTAACAAGCTTTGGCAGGGATGGCGGAAACTGGCTTGTACTGGGCACTTAGGAGATTTTCAGGAGTCTTGAAAGCCAGTTGTTTAACACAGTCCATATTTAAAATTAAATGATATCAATTTACAATTAAATTATATAAAGAAAAAAGGTAATAAGTACTGAGAACTAATCATTTCCTAATTATTTCTCTCACTTTTACTATTATTATGTATGATCTTGTATCTGTACATGGAAATGCTCTATAAAAGTACTATGGATGGAATTGTGTCCTAATAAAATCCATATGTTGAAGCCCTAATCCCCAATGTGCCTGAATTTGGGGACAGATAAGGAGGTAATTGAGGATAAATGAAGTCATCAGAATCCTGATAGAACAGGATTAGTTGTCCTTATAAGAAGAGATATTAAAGACTTGGCATGAGCTCTCTTTCACACTCCCTCCCCTCCCCTCTCTCCTTCTCCTTCTCTCTAGCCCTTTCCCTGGAAGAAAGCCCTCAGCTGAAACCAAATATGCCAGCATCTGGCTTCCATTTCTTCTTAGCTTCCAGAACTACTGTGGGAAAATAAATTTATGTTGTTTAAGCCACTTGATCCTTGGTATTTTGTCATGGCAGCCTGAGCAGACTAAGACAAATGGTGGGCTTTTGTGTGTTTCTCCCCAACTCCACATTTAGTGACATCATGTCAGTAGTTTGAAAGTGGCCATGCTGGAAGTATTGATATCACAGAAATTGGCAAATATTACAAGTCAGTGTTTTTTTGATTTATTGTTTCATTGATGAGTATTTGAAAAATTATGGTCTATGAAAGAAATCCAGCCCAGGACTATTTTTTGTATATTCAGAGAGTTAGGCATGCTTTTTCATATTTTTTAAAGGTTGTAACAGCAAACAAACAGCAACAACAACAAACACAGAAAAAAGAATATATGGCCACAGGCATAAGTGGTCCGCAAAGTCTAAAATATTTACTGTTTTTTTTTATTGAAAATGTTTCTTGACATCTGGCTCATTCCAAGCAGAGTGATGGAGAAAGTGTTAATAATACAGGGAAACTTAAAAGCTTTTCATGTCTTTAGTAGTTACACTGTGAATAGTACCGAAAATGGAAGAAATAGCATTTGAGGATTCAAAACCTGTTTTGCAGTTCAGCACAGAAGTCTCTCAGCACTGGCAATTGAAGGGAGTTTTGAAATATGTGTTTGTTGTTTCACTTTCATCCTGCTCATTCGTGTAAATAAAAATATCAGCCAACATTCATGTTGAAACTTCACTTACTCATCAGTTGCAACCATAGATTATGGATACTGTAATTCAGCAAAAATCAACAAAAGCATTTTTTTTGAGAAGCAAGTGGCTATATATAATAAAGACTATTGCATATTTTATTATTTTTAGTACTACATAGCAGTACTATATAGCAGTAGAACTATAATAAATATATGCATAGATGTGAGTGTATTAGTTAATGGAATTGCTACAGAATTATTTGCCATAAACTCATTGGCATAAAACAGCACACATTTATTACTTCTCAGTTTCTGTGGCTTCGGAGCCCAGCACAGATTAGCTGGGCTCTTTACACAGGGTCTCCCGAGGCTCAGGCAAGGTGTTAGCTGGGCTGTGTTCTTATCTGGAGACTTAACTGGAAAGGATCTGCTTCCAAGCTCCCTCAGATTGTTGGCAGAATTCATTTCCCTGCAGTGTTAAGACTGAAGGCTCTGATGTCTTTCTGGATGTCACCTGCAGGCCGCCCTTAGCTCCTTCCATGTGGGCCTTATTTCTTAAAGGCCAATTCGTGAGAAACAGAGTCTCTAGTGAGAGTCCACTAGCAAGGGGGACTCTTATATAATGTTAATTAATCACAGAAGTGATATCCCATCACCTGTGCAAGTCAGGGGTTGTGCGTGCCCACATTCAAGGGGGAAAGCATATGCAAAGGTATGAGCACCAGGAGATGAACACCTGAGAGCAAGCATGCCCATCTCAGTAAGCATCTATTTGCTGGTGTTGGTGAGGCAGTGGCAGAGAAACGATTGTGAAACATTTATCAGTGCACCACTGGATGTGGGTCAAGTCATCGAATGTCTTCGAACCTTAGTATCCTCATTCATAACATTATTGTGTTGGACAGCATGCCTGAACCTGCTTCCAGGGACACTTGGAGATTCATGATGTACAATAGCAGCTGAATTAAAAAAAAACAACAATTTAAACTTAATTAATTCAATTTTTCTCAAACTTGCCTGACCAGGGAACTTGGTGAAAATGTGAAACCACTTACCATCCTGTGGAGCTGTAGCACCTTCTTTGGGAAACTCTAGCCCGGGTGATTTCTAAAATCCACTAGCACATAATCCTGACATATTTTTACTTAACTTTTATCTCCCACCTCAGGACCTCTGCACTGGCTGTTTCTTCCACCTGGAAATTCTTTCTCCAGATCTTTGCTTGGTTAGCCTTTTCTTATTAACTCAGATGTCACCTTCTAATAGAATTCTTTCTTGACCATCCTGGTTTGTTGCCCTGTTTTATTTTAGCCAATGTGTTTATCACTGTCTGAACTAAAATTTTGGAGAGACTGGGAAGAGGTAGAGCAGTGCAACTCAAAGTGTGGTATGTGGACTGATGCTGCTCCAAAATTGTTTGTTACTAGTCCATGACAAGAAAAGGAGCATACTCCAGAATGTAAACCAATGAAGTCACTAAGTATGCTGCTAATTTCAGGTGATATTTTTGTTTGTTTCTTGCATTGTAGTTGTTTTTGACTTTGTTTATGAAGGAAATAGCATGCTGGTTTACATTCTGGTATAAATTTCTTAACTTAGACTATAACAAGCCATACTCAACATAACCATTCTGAGTAACACTGGGTTAGAGGATGAAGAAGAATTGAAGATCAAGGAGGTCCAAGGAGTTGGAGTACAACTAGATGGGAAGTAGATGGCAGGACAGAGGTGAATGGGAGGTGCTCTGTTTGAGAGAGAGTTCCAGATGAGAGAAACCCCCAGGAATTTTTAAGGCTCATGTTTACTGTGCCTTTAGAGAAATTTCATACAAGAAATTTAATTTCATATAAAGAAAAAGTTACCACTACTTGATGATTTTTCTGGATGGGGAAAAATTCAGTATTTTGAGGAAGATCTGTGTTAAAACTTTCAAATATCATCATTGCCCACTGGGTCAGTTTTCCTTGTGTGGAACAGAAAGGTGCAGTGAGATAGCAGGTTTGGCTTTATTGAATCCCCATGCAGGGGCTAACAGAGAGGAAATCCTCCGTGCCCAGCTCAGCTCATGCTGGGCTCCACATGGAAGTTGGGTAGATGCACACCTGATGAGTCCCTGACAGTTAGCTAGGGACTGGGAAGATCCTACACATGACCCTGTTGTAGGAGCCCAGGAATGGTCCCTGTCCTTGGTCCAATCAACAGCTACTCAGACAAAGTTTCCTGTTTCCATAGGTATGGAATCAAGTGACATACACCTCTAAAAATTTTATTGATTGATTCTAAGAATGTCCTTAGAATTCTTTGTAAACATCAATTTAATGGCTGAATAATGTCCTGTCATAAGGATAGAATAAACTATATAATTACTGTTTGGGCATTTTAGTAAGTTTGATTATTTTCTCTATTAAATGTAAACATCTTTTGACGTATCTTCATCTACATTTTGAAAGAATTAAATAATATTATCTAAGTGGATGTATACAAATGTGGCATCACATGTTTCTAATCTTTGTAGCGTCCCTGTGTTCAACCGCTGTCACCATTGTGTTCTTGAAGCCATGGATTTGTTGGTAGTGCTGGCTTGGACACTTTTTGATCTGAGCAGAGAAAGATCTGGTGTTCTCCTAGGCGCAGTGGTCGGCAAACTCATTAGTCAACAGAGCCAAATATCAACAGTACAATGATTGAAATTTCTTTTGAGAGCCAAATTTTTTAAACTTAAACTATATAGGTAAGTACATTGTTATTAACTTAATTAGGGTACTCCTAAGGCTTAGGAAGAGCCACACTCAAGGGGCCAAAGAGCCACATGTGGCTCGCGAGCCACAGTTTGCCGACCACGGTCCTAGGGAATTTTATGTCTGCTTGGAAGCCAGAATTTCACTATCAGTGATGTTAGACAGTCTTTGCCTTCTTTGGCCCTTATAGCTAATCTTGGATAAAACACAAGAGTGAGTGGTTCCCCTAATTTCAGTGGACATTCAACTGTACCTATGCTTTCATGGCCAATGCTTAAACTACTTATCACTCATATTATCTTGGGCAATTAGGGGAAAAAAAGCTGTTCTCTGGCTTAATATAATTTTTAAAACCATTACACAAACTCTTTGCAGCATGAATTGGTAATAGGCCTTCAATTCTAAAAGGATGCAATTGTGAGCAGAACCATTAAAGGATGGGAAAAATGGAATTGTCAGTGTCCTTGCTTTAAAATCAGTGTCCCCCATCAAGGTTATCCAGCTTTTCAACTTTCTTCTATTTTATAAATTTCGTATGTACATTATTTATGAAATAGCCAGACCCCTTCTTGTATCTGTTGGGAAATCACAGCATAACATTACATTGAGAGAATTTAGAGGAGGTCTCGTTTGACTGTAACCTGGACACAGTTTAGTGGAGAGAACAGTGGCATTTGTGTGGAAGTCTTGTAGGAGCCAAGTCCAAGCTATACCACTGATCATGAGGCAATGCATGTTCCTCAATCAGTCTCTTTCCTGCTTTAAAATTCATTTTCCACATCAAGATCAGGCCAATAATGTCTTAATTACTTACCTTTCAAAATTGTTATGAGTTATCACACAGTTATGTGTTATAAAAATATAAAGGGTTAAAACTAATGTAATGCGGGTATTTATGGGTGAACAGTCAGTGGATATTTAAAATTTTAAGTAAGCAGAAAGCCAGAAAGTCGAGCACAGGGAAGGCAAACTTCATTTCTCACTGTCTTCAGGCTGGGTGCTTAGCACATATCATCTTTCATAATGCTTATGACCATTCCGGAGAAACTGTGGTTCAAAGAGAATGTGTAAATTGCTCCATAAGACAGTATGGCTAAGTTGCTGGCAAAGCTGGGATTTGAGTTTTGATCTCTTTCCAAACATCGTGCTTTTTATACTGCATAAGCATTCACAAACTTTTAAAAGGGAAAAGCAAGCAAGCAAAACCATAGAGCTTAATTTAAATATGTTTATTCTAGTAGTTCTTAAATATGGGCAAACATAAATTCAGGTATATATTCCTGATAATTACAGCTCTTAAACAACTACTGAGGCAAACCAATTTACTAGTGAAGTGTAAACGAAACCACAGACCAATAAAACATGAATTAATTACACTGATGCAACAGGACCAAGGATAGCATTGGGCTGAAATTAAATCAATGCTGGTGGTGTGTACATAGCGTGATCCTAAGGCCCAGGCTTTTTGGATATGAGGTGTACATCCCCACTGTGGCCTGATGACTCATTTGTCTTCACTTTCAGTATCTGAACCACTGTTACTAGTAAGTCATCGTCTTTTTTGTGTGTGTCCTGAAACTAAATAATGTTTTCTTTTTTATTTATTTACTAGAGGCCCGGTGCACAAAAATTTGTGCACTCAGGGGGGCGTCCCTCAGCCTGGCCTGTGCCCTCTTGCAGTCAGGGACCCCTCAGGGGATGACCACCTGCTGGCTTAGGCCCGCTCCCCGGGGGATTGGGCCTAAGCTGGCAGTCAGACATCCCTCTGGCAGCCTGGGAGCCCTCGGGGGATATCCACTTGCCAGCGGGGAGCAGGCCTAAGCTGCAGTCTGACATCCTGAGCGCTGCTGAAGAGGCGGGAGAGGCTCCCACCACCACCGCTGTACTGGCAGCCGTCAGCCTGGCTTGTGGCTGAGCAGAGCTCCCCTGTGGGAGCGCACTGCCCACCAGGGGGCAGCTCCTGCATTGAGCATCTGCCCCCTTGTGGTGAGTGTGTGTCATAGTGACCCGTCATTCCCAGTCGTTCTGCTGTTAGGGTCAGTTTGCATATTACCCTTTTATTATATAGGATAGAGGCCTGGTGCATGGGTGGGGGCCAGCTGTATTGCCCTGAAGGGTGTCCTGGATCAGGGTGGGGGTCCCCACTGGGGTGCCTGGCCAGCCTGGCAAGGATATGATGGCTGATGGCTGTTTGCAGGCTGGTCAAGCCCCCCTGCCCCCAGTGGGAACCCTCACCCCATGGGGGTTTGGCCAGCCTGGGTGAGGGGCTGAGGGCTGTTTTCAGGCTGGCCAAGCCCCCCGGCAACGGAAGCTCCCAGCCTCTCCCTTTTTTCCTTTTTGTTTTTTATTCTGGGATTTATTTACCTTCTATAATTGAAACTTTGTTGCCTTCAGTGGAGCTCAGAGCCAGCCGCGGCAGGCTGGAAGCTTGGCTTCCTCCATCACTGGAGCAACCAAGCATCCTGCTCGTTCCAGCTCCGTGGCTGCCGGCCGCCATCTTGGTTGGGTTAATTTGCATATAGTCACTCTGATTGGCTGGTGGGCGTGGTTTAAGGCATAGTGAAGGTACGGTCAATTTGCATGTTTGTCTTTTATTAGATTAGATTCTTTATTGATTAAAGTATTGTATATGTCTCCCTTTTCCCCTATTGACCTCTCCCCGGCCACTCCCACCCCCCAGGACATGCCCTTACCCCACCACTGTCTTTGTCCATTGGTTATGCTTATATGCATGCATACAAGTCCTTTGGTTTATCTCTTACCTCCCCTCCTCCCTGCCTTCTTATTGAGGTTTGATGGTCTACTCGATGCTTCTCTATCTCTGGATCTATTTTTGTTCATTAGTTTATGTTGTTCATTATATTCCACAAATGAGTGATATTCTGTGATATTTGTCTTTCTCCAACTGGGTTATTTCGCTTAGCATAATGCTCTCCATGTCCATCCATGCTGTTACCAATGGTAAGAGTTCCTTCTTTTTTTTTTTACAGCAGCATAGTATTCCATTGTGTAGAGGTACCACCATTTTTTAATCCACTCATCTACTAATGGGCACTTAGGCTGTTTCCAAATCTTAGCTATTGTAAATTGTGCTACTATGAACATAGAGATGCATATATCTTTTCTGATTTCTTGAGATATATTCTTAGAAGTGGAATTACTTGGTCAAATGGGAGTTTCATTTTTAAATTTTCGAGGGAACTTCTTACTGTTTTCCACAGTGGCTGCACCAGTCTGTATTCCCACCAGAAGTGAGTGAGAGTTCCTTTTCCTCTACATATCCTTGCCAGCACTTATCATCTGTTGATTTGTTGATGATAACCATTCTGACAGGTGTGAGATGATATCTCATTGTCGTTTTGACTTGCATCTCTCAGATGATTAGTGACTTTGAGCAGGTTTTCATATGTCTCTTGTCCTTCTACTAGGTATATGTCCTCTTTCAAAAAGTGTCTATTTAGGTCCTTTGCCCATTTTTGATTGTATTATCTTCCTTTTGTTAAGTTGTATGAGTTCCCGGTAAATTTTGGAGATTAAACCCTTATCAGAGATAACATTGGCAAATATGTTTTCCCATGCAGTGGGCTTTCTTGTTGTTTTGTCGATGGTTTCTTTTGCTGTGCAGAAACTTTTTATTTTGATGTAGTCCCATTTGTTTATTTTCTCCTTAGTTTCCATTATCCTAGTTGTATCGGTAAAGATATTGCTACGACATATGTCTGATATTTTGTTGCCTATGGATTCCTCTAAGATTTTTATGGTTTCCCGACTTACATTTAAGTCCTTTATCCATTTTGAGTTTATTTTTGTGTATGGGATAAGTTAGCTATCTACTTTCATTTTTTTGCATGTACCTGTCCAATTTTCCAAACACCATTTATTGAAGAGACTGTCTTGACTCCATTGTATGCTCTTGCTCCTTTATCAAATATTAATTGAGCATAATGGCTTGGGTTGATTTCTGGGTTCTCTGTTCTGTTCCATTGGTCTATATGTCTGTTCTTGTGCCAGGCAGTTTTGAGAACAGTGGCTTTGTAATATAGCTTAATATTGAGAACCCTCCTACTTTGTTCTTCTTTCTCAGGATTGCTGCAGAAGTCTTCTTTTGAAAAGCATGTTCTAAATACTATTTGGCCTTCACTTGGGTTAAACACATCCTTTAGCAGTCATGTCCACCTCTCTTTGCTAACAGTACTTACAATATCATCTCATAGCACAGCCCATTGGAAATAAGAAACAAAAATGGGCACAGAAGTTGTGTAGTGGAACTCAGTAACCGAGTTCATCTGAATAATCCCAAACATACTTACATGAACATGGTAGGATTATTGTCCAAATGTATTGTACTGTATAGGACTTAGACCCCCGAACACATGTATATATTCCTCATGTCCCATGGACCTATTTTTGGATACTGGGCCATACTGCTCTGCTCTTGAGCTCACAGGAAAGACAGGGTCTTGGAGGCAATGGAACAGGGGCTAGAAAAATAAATATTCACAGGTATTAATGAATTTAGTCATGCTCTGGAGCCATATCTATGATAGAGTCAGCAGTGGTCTTAGTCCAAATAGTTTAAACCAATGCCAAAAGCTGAGCCTGGAGAACTCCGAAGTCTCAGCACCAGGGGCCTGAAATGAAATCTGCTCTGGAGACACGGCTTCCTCAGTGCAGCTGCCTTTCTTTCATTTCTTGTTGGTGAGCGCTAGTTCTGTGCCATGCAGGCCTGGGGGACATGTGGGTGATGATGCTTGAAAACATCTGGTGAGAGGTGAATGAGAGGGCAGGGGACTGTTGCTGACACACATTCTAAGCCATGTGTTCAGCACCATTGGAATGAATTTTATACTAGTAGTATTTGGCTCATCACCATGGCAGTAGCATGGATGACACAGGTCAAGCTTTGTGAGATTTTATTTCATTGAAATACACCACCCTACTAGCATATTTAGTGAAGCAATATGCCTTTTGGTAAATTGAGGACCCAGAAATAATAGTGCATGGAAGCAGCTTTTGAAATTCTCATAAGCACACTGAGAGTTGCTTATGGGGCTATGAATAATTCATCAAGGAGGAAATGGGACATGACTATGAAAAATTTTATCTTTTCCAAAGAGCTAAAGATGGTTGCAAAAATTTCAGTAGCGCTATTTGGGGTAAGAGTAGTGTATAGGCAAAAAGAGTACTCTGTTCATTCACCAACTTAAAAAATATGTGACTTTGTGTGGTCACTACACAATTAAATATACAGATGATGTATTATAGAATTGTATATGTGAAACCTATCTACTATTATTAAGTAATGTCACCCTAATAAAAAAAAAATATTTATTGTGAACCTGTAATGGCCAAGCATCCCTGCTCATTGCAGAGGATACAACAGTAAAGAGATTGACAAGGCCTGGCTCTGAATTTGTGAAAGTTGCATTTTGGTGTGGCAGATGGATATTACATGAGAAAACAAAGAAATAAAATTGGAAAGTGTCTTTTGCTTAGAGAAATAGGGGGAAAGGGGCACATTATGAAATTGAGGAGGCCAGCAGAGTCCATATTTTGAAGGGGTTGGGAGCTATGTTAAGTAATTTTAAATTTTTTATTAGTGTAAGGATTTACTAATAAAGATCCCAAGCAGAAGCAGAACATGTGACCTAGATTTTTATATGATCCAGTGGCTGTTCATAAAAAATGCATTGGAGGAGGCCACAGTGGAGCAAGGACTCCAGAGAACCACCCTAGGCAGAGGATGGTGATTATGTGGGATCAGTGAAGGTGGAGAAAAAGTGAGATACATTTAAATAGGTAATACTCACAGATAGATTGAATATAGTGGAATAAAATAAAAGAAGGTGTCAAGGATGATCACAACATTTCTGGCTTTGGTAATTGTGTGGTTGATGGTTTCATTTTGAAGAGGGGGCATTCAAGCATTCTATTGGAGATATCTGTGAAATATTTAAGTGAAGACAAGTACTAGGAGGTTGGACATATGAATATCAAGGTCAAAGGAGAAGTCCACACCAGAGATATAAATTTGGGAGTTATCAAGATGTAAGTGATATTTTAAGTCATAAAAATGGTTGTGATCATCAAGAAAGAATGATATGGCTTAGTCCAAACCCTGGGGACTATTGAAGATTTGAGTTTGGGTGGAGATGGAGGACCCAGCAAAGGAGACTGATAAATGGTGCCCAGTGATATAGAAGGCGCCTTTGATGAGAAGGCAGAAGCCTAGGAAAGGGTTTTAAAGAGGAGTTATTTCTGTCACATGCTGCCAGGATACATTAGGGGATCAGAAATGTACCTATTTGATTTGACAAAAGGTCGGTTGTTGGGGATTTTGTCAAAGAGCAGTTTCCTTGGGAGTGGCTGGAGCAGAATTAAAAGTAAGATTGTGGAGAAGCACATGCAGGCAACTCTTTTGAGAAGATTTAAAGGATAACAGAAAAATGGATTGGTGGCAGAGGACAGATCAGGGAACAGGTGAAGTTTGTTTTGTTGTATAAACATATGTTCATTTTTTAAGCTGAGAGGTATCAGAGCATGTACAAACATGGATGGGAAAGATACGATAGAGGAGAGATTTGTGATGTCCAAGAAATGGGATCTTTTAGGGGGTAAGTGGTATGGCATCTAGACGGTAAGTAGAAAAACTGCCCATTGGTGGAGGCCATTCATTTTTTTCTTAACACAAAATTGAAAGATAGGTGTCAGTTGATGGCGGAAAGATGAGAGTGTTTCTATATGAGGCAATTTGTTTTATCTGTGGAAGGAGAAGTGGAGTCATCAGATGAGAGCTGCTGGATAGATAGAGGAGAAGTTTTGACTCGTCTTCTCAGAGGTGAGGCAGAGAGGCTAAAAGGAATGTGTAGGAATGTCCTTTTGATGCTTCCTAAAACTGGTTGTGGGAATTTGATTTTTTTGAAACTTTCAATTGATTGTGTGAAGGCAAAGAAAAGTGGAGAATTGATTTCACAAGTTTTAAGGCTTTGCCTAAACAAGTATATAGAGGAACAGATGTCCACGGGACGCGGGGGTGTGTGTGGAGTGAGGTTAAGGGAATGATTGAAAAGAAGACATGGATGAGGAGTATTCCACTGTAACTGAGCCATAAGAAAAGATAAAATACTGACATTTACAACAACATGAATGGATTTTGAGAATATCATGCTAAGCAAAATAAGTCAGACAGGAAAAGTCAAGAACCTTATGATTTCACTCATGGGTGGGATATAAAACTGAAAGCAACAAATGAACAGACAAGAAAAACAAAATCTCATAGACCCAGACAAAAGTGGTTACCGGAGGGAATAGGGGTTTGGGTGTAGTGAAGGGTAAATGGGGTCAAATATAGGGTGTCACCCAAAAATGAATAAACATATTGAATAATTTTAAAGGCAGTTTTATTAAAATACATTTTATTTTCAAAATTGAGCTGTTAAAGTGTGTATATATTTGTTTGGGACAACCTGTATTTGGTGACAGAAGAGTATTAGACTTTGGGTGGTGGCACGCAATGCAATATACAGATGATGTATCACAATTGCACACTTGAATCCTACATAATTTAATTAATCAAGTCACCCCAATAAATTTAATTTAAAAAAGACACAGAATTTAAGCTATACAGAGCAAGCAAAGAGAGGGGAGAGGCTAATGAACAGTGAGAACGTGGATAGTAGATTAAGGATTGGTAGCCCCCATGAGGTAGAAGGATGTGGCAGAAGTAAGCAATGCAAGTGAGTCAAAAGTATGAGAGAGTGGTTTGAATTGAATATAAGAGGCTTGAAATGAGATTGTTGGAGGTAGTATGGTTTCTGTTGATGAGGAGTCCAGGGTATGATTAATGGTGTGAATGGCTAAAGTGGATTGAGGGAAAAGAGTGGAAGGTGCAGAGGTCAAGAAACTGAGAGTCCAGGAGGCTCTTTCATTTGTAGTGTTTTGAGCATTTCTCAAACTGTGCTTTATGTTGTACTGGAGATGTATAGGGACTGTTTTATAGAGAAGTGTTTTTTGGTTGTTTGTCTGTTTAAATACACTTGGTAAATGCTACATGCCTTTCAATAACTCCTCTTTCCCAGAAACAGACAGAAGTAGAAGACTCCAGGAAGTTCTGGTAGAAAGATACTTGTTTAATTAAATTAATTACCTTTAGTTCTATCTTGTAACTTTTTTCCTGACCACATCTTCCTTTCTTACTTTTTGCGAGACTTTCTTAACTATTCTCACCATTTTATTTTTCTACTCCTACATGGTCACACTTCAGTAATAATTCTGTGTGGACTTTAATTGAATTGAATTAAACCTATAATTAAATTTCAGAATAATTGCTTTTTAAACATTATTTAGTTTTATTCCAAATGCTGTTCCATTTATTCAGGTACTCTTGAGTTTCTAGGTTAAGTTTTATAATCTTTCCCCCACCCCACCACCAAACATATGTCCTGACTTAATATTTCTTCTTAATGTTATTTCTCATTATCTTTTGTTGTGCTTCTAATATGGTGATTATATTTTTCTATTATATTTTTTACCATTTTATTGCTGGTGCTTAAGCATGCTATTGATTTTGGTATATTCACTTTGTATCTGTCTTTATCACCAAACTTTTTTAGTGTTAAAGGCATTTTAATTGATTGTCTAAGGCTATGTTTCTTAAGTTTCAGTAAGGTCTGGACCAGTTTTTAAAGAAAAAAAAAATATTTTGAACAACTTGTGATGGTTGAAATTATTTTTTGAGGATAATTAGAATAACAGTTCTAAAATAGAAACACCTATAACTAAAAATGCACTTTTCATTCTGGTAGCTCTTAATCATAAATCACAAAACTAATAATTGTCAAATTAACAGCATTCATCGTATGTTATTATAAATTATCTTACTGCATTCAAAAGTGTGCTTGAGATGTGACAGCATCCTTATTGCCTTACCCAGGGTTGCTAGGTTCAGCATGCCTCAGACGTCAAGTTCATTGTGAAGGCTCATTCTCTCCCCACTTTTCATTGTTCCCATCACCTGATGAAAATGAAAAACTTATATGTTGTCTGACTTTGTTCTTTTCTTCTGAGGACTTAAAAATTAAAGCAGTAGTACTTGGGGACAATTGTGACCAAAGTATGTGGTTATTCACAATTATAATCATCTATGTCCTGCAGGCCAAATCTAGCCTTACCCATTCATCCACTGTAGATTTTTAAAAAGCTTATATTTATATTTCAGATGATCAGAGATATAAAAATATAAATACAAAACCACTATTGAGAACGAGTTTCCTGAGAATGTACCCATGAACCTTTAGGGTTCTATGAACCCAATTGATTTTGGGAAATCTAGGTAAAATAAAACAAAGCACCCCATGTAGTTTATATTTTATGCAAAATGTTACCAAATATACCTTTTCCTTTTCAGTTGATATTTGTGAGTTTACTGGCCCATGGTAATTAATGTTTAAAAAAATGATAGTGAAAATAAAAAGATAGTAGACATCTTGTTTTTGAAATTTGGTTGATTTTAATGGGAATTCCCCTAGTATTTCACAATAATCTGTTGTCAAATTTTATCATGTTTATTTCAGGCATTTATTATTTGATCCTATTGGTTATTAATAGATGAATTCATGATCTCATATAGTATATTAATAGATTTTCTAATATTAAGCCATTCTTGCATTACTAAATGCATATCATTTTAATAGTTGTATATAATTTAACATTTCAGGTTTAAAATTTCTAGAATTTCTAAATTTCTAAAATAACTACTTCCTAGTAGTTTATAACTCTGTACTTTAATTGGCTTTTATCTTAGAACTGTTTTTCTAATTGTTAGTGTTTAATATCAAGGTTTGTTAATAAAATGCATTAGGGAGAGAGTTTAGCCAGATGCTGAGGGGTGATTTAGGTTGCAGCTCAGCTCAAGATTGTTTTACTTGGTTTGTCTACCAAACCAGTTAACATGTAGTCTAAAGGTTATACAATAGCTGAGGATAGAGGTGAATGGATATAGTCCCCAATACCTCTCTAGGTCTCTCTCTTACCGTTTAAGGCTTGCTCTATCATACTTAGGTTCTTCTGTGTTCTGTATTTTACTTTTTCATCAGCCCTTGCATAGGTCAGGAAACATCTGCTCCCCCTCCCCACCCCGTTACATAGCATAGGGATTATTGATAACTTTGAAGTCTGAAACATTTGCTGGTGAAAGTAGGTCTGAAAGCTTTTTTGAAAATCACCATTGGATGCCTTTACATTTTTTATGTACTTTTTGATCTAGATTAATTTATACTTCTGAATTAATCCGTGCTTATGTGTTTCCCAGAAAGCAGTCTATTTCTTTAAAATGTTTATATTAATTAACAAAAATGTCAAAACATTTCTAAATATTTTTGAATATTTGGAACACAGAATTCTCATTAAAATCACCAATAAAAAAAACAAACACACACACACACAGGATGCCCACTATTATTTTTTAAAACATTAGTTGCCATCAGAAAGTTCTGCTGGTAACTAACATAGAGAAAATTCCCACAGAAAATTCCCAAGTAACTTGCAGACATTCAGGTCGTTAGTTAGATTCTCATTTGCATGCCTAACTGTGAAGGTTTGTGCCTCATTCAGTCTGCTGACCTCTCCTGCCTCTTCAGTCCTCTCTTGGACAACAGGACTGCACTCTCCTATTCTGCCCCTCTCCCTTCAGGGAAAGGAGGTTTACTTGCTATTTTTAATTGATTTTATTTTATTTTTTTTAATTTTCTGGCTCCTGCAACTTAGGGTTGACCTTTGAATGTTGTGGCCAAACATGTTTCTTGCTTTCTCTGCGCTATACAAACCATGGGGCACAGTGACAGGGGGTTTAGCACTGTTTACCAACTACTTTTAATTCCTTGGGATTCTTCCCTTTCTATGAACTTCTAGAATACCATGCTTCTGATGGCTTCTTGTCATTTTCCTTGCCTGCCACCATCCTGTTGGGTGATGGAAACTTCCTCAACCACTGCCCATTATTATTCCCATCTGCCAAGGCAGTGCTCCTGGGAGTGTCTTTGATCCAGTTCCCCCCAAAGCATAGAGACTGGTATGCAGGAGTTTTATTGGTGAGTGCTCCCAGGATCAGCGCCTGTGAAGAAAGGAAGGAAGCGGGATGGGAAAAGGAAGAAGTTGAACTGATACGCATTTGCAGGAAAAGCCTCCACCAATTCCATGGGCAGCTCTGGTGTTGGATGGCTTAGCAGAATTGTCCTACATCAGAATAACAGGATTGTATCAACTGGGCAGGGCAGGGACCAGTCACTGGATGTGATCTTGCGCAATGTAATGAAGAAGCCTTGACCTTGGGACAGGGAGCCCTCAGCTGAGAGAAATTCCTAGAGAGAGAGAGACTCAACTACAATGCTCTTAGAATGAGGCTTAAGTGTTCAGTCCCGGAGAGGGACTGGGCAGTGTAGCCCCTACAGGCATTACAGGAAGTCTCAGTGTTACCGTTTCCAACACTCCCTTTTGTTGATGAAACTTCTGAGCAGCCATTCCTGCCTCAGATGTTTTCAAATGTTATCCCTATGCTACCTCTCACTCCCCAAATGGCTTTATTTGGCTTCTAGGTCAGTGGTTCTCAACCTTCTGGGTCAGTGGTTCTCAACCCTTTAAATACAGTTCCTCATGTTGTGACCGAACCATAAAATTATTTTTGTTGCTACTTCATAACTGTAATGTTGCTACTGTTATGAATTGTAATGTAAATATCTGATATGCAGGATGGTCTTAAGCGACCCCTGTGAAAGGGTCGTTCGACCACTAAAGGGGACGCGACCCACAGGTTGAGAACCGCTGTTCTAGGTGATGCCAGAAACTAGCGACTTGAAGTGTTCATGATTCAAACATAAAGCATATTCCCTTAAGATCTGAGTTAGGGAGTGTTAGATTAAAATGTCTAGTGTTGCACATAAATGGATTCTTTGCTAACCAGGCCACTATCATGGGACATCTTTCGAGTTTCAACTGCTTTAAAGTACTGACTCAATCATTTTTTGTTACGTGACAAACTGCCCTGAAACTTACTGTCATATAACAAAATATGTATAATTTCTTATGTTTCTTTAGGTCAAGGGATAGATTGGGACAGTGATTTTCAACCTTCTTCATCTCATGGCACACATAAACTAATTACTAAAATTCTGCAGCATACCAAAAAAAATTTTTTTTTTGCCCATCTGACCAAAACAAATAGGTGTAATTTTGATTCATTCACACCAGGTGGATATTATTGTGTTGGCTGTTGTCATTTTTTAAAATTTGACAATCTAAGAGAAAGATGAGTGGTCCTGACTAAATAGTCATGTTTTAAAAATTCTTGTAGCACACTGGTTGAAAATCGCTGGCCAGGAACATCCCACTCAGATCACTGGAAATTGGCTAATGTCAGGTGGGGCAATGGGGTGAATTAGCTGAGTATCTGCCATTCTCCAGTGTCTTGGGCTTGCTCACATGGTGGTGCTTTCAGAGTTCCCAAGAGCAGCAAGAGAAGGCAAGCCCCAACACATAAGCACTTGTTATGTGTTCATTTTTGTGATGGTTGCTATCGTCCTATTAGTTAAAGCAAGTCACATGGCCAAGATTAGAATTCGTGTAGTAGGGGACTACCCAAAGGCCTGGTGATATGGAGGAGAATTATTAGGGGCATTTTTGCCAACAATTTACCACAGGTACCATCCTCAGAGGATGTGACCTCTTCCTCCTTTGTTTAAGAATCTGGAGTTGAGATGTCCTGGAGCAAAATTACAAGGCCCTGAGTCCCCTCCCTATTTTTTCCTTGTGCCAACAGGAAACCTGGAGTCCAAAGTGGTTCTGCACATTAGATATGGTTTCTTGGTAATGTAGAACTCTTACCTATTCAACTTTATCCTCTGATTCTCCAACACCTAGGAAAATGTGAGCTGTCAGTAAATGTGGAATTAATAAATGGATGAAGGGAATGCGTGAATGAAGGAGATTACTGATAGATAGCAGTACTTGTTTTTTATTTTTAAAATTTCTATTTATTTTTAAAAATATATATTTTTGATTGATTTCAGGGGGGGGGGAGAGATAGGGACATCAATGATGACAGAGAATCATTGATTGGCTGCCTCCTGCACATCCCACATAGGGTCAAACCCGTAACCTGGGCATGTGCCTTGACCGGTGACCTCCAAGTTCATAGGTGGACGCTCAACCACTGAGCCACACCAGCTGAGCTGCAAGTACTTGTTTTTTTTTTTTTATAGGAAAGCACACAGTCCTTGTTATTGCCCTTTGGGTATGTTCCCACTGGTTTAAAAATGTCAGTATCTTGATTCTGATAATAGAAAGTAGGGAAGGGAAGAGGGAGGTTAGCAGGGAAAAAGGGGGGGGGTTGCATAACTCTAGGAGCACTATTCACATGGAATATGGGAATATCCTGGGAATGGTGCCGTATGAAGGTGTGCTGTGTGGGTGGGCCCGGACCACACTGTACATCTATGGTGGTCTCTTCTTCCTGTTCATTGTCTTCCGCACTGAAGTGAACTGTGTTTAAGCTCTCTGAGCTGCATTTTCAAGTTATAACTATAAATACCATGCTTCCTAAGTGTTTTCCTGCTAAGGCATCAGATGAGGGAAACCGATTAGGGCTAGATATCCACTCACTGGCATCACTTTCAGGCCTTCCCTGCAGCGTGGTGGTCTCAGAACATACAGATCCTCCATCCCAACAAAGATCTCAGCTCTGTGTTGCTGCCTATGAGCTAAGTCTTTTGAAGACACACACAGCTTCGTAGTTCATGGCAGCTCTTCATTGCAGGCCTGAACCCAATGCATTAAAAGTTAAATGGAAAAAAATAAGTATATGTTGATGCGATGTTAGTTTGACAACTGATGCCGCAAGCAAACACAGATGTTGATGTCAGTCACTGGCGCTGGCTCTGCTGCATTTTAAATACTTTCAGAGCCAATGAATAAAAATAAGATATTGCCTGCCTTTGTCACAGTATTGTTGACTTGCCCCACCCTCTCCCATCACTAGATAATATGTTTGGTTTTATTTAGCATTGCTGTATCAGGGGTAGATGGGAAAATGAAAAGATCTGCAAATTTTTCTATTTATCCTTTTCCAGCTTGCTTCTGTCTCTCTTCTGTATACTAATAATTTTAATTAGATTCTTGGAAGTGACAATCTGAATAGAGATTACTTAAAACTCATAAATTATATAGATGTAAGTTTTGAGACAGTCTATTTTAAATTGGCTTTTTCTTAGGAAGTTGATTTAATAAGGTGTCGCGTGCATGTTAGATAGCACAGACTCTGAAAGGACTTCCTGAATTAAAATGTGCAGTGTTATCTGACTTCGACCAGAGGAATTATTTCTGAACCTGCGGTGACACATCAGTATGCACACCTACACCCTGATCAGCTTACGCGGCTCAGCTTAGGGTAAACAAGAGCCTCTTTCTGCTGTAAACGATTTTTTAAAAGTTTTCTCTAATGATTGTTGTCTCCTGTAACTGGGATTAGGAAATACCAGGGTGACCTCAGAGTCTGTCAACTTCTATGGGACTTAGTTTTCTCATCTGTTAAGTGAGGGGGTAGGGCTCTGGGACACTAAGATGCCATGTGACTTTGTCATTCTGTGAGCCTCCGGTCTATTCTAGCAGACAAGTGACTAGGTCTCTGTAGACTCGGGGTTCAGGGGGCTACTCCTAAAGAGCCGCCATCCTGGTTCTCCAGGGCTGTCACTGCTGCTGAGGGCCAGGTCCTGTTGATAAACAGGGGTCCCAGTGACAAGAGTCTCTAGGAGGAGCTTCTTTCACTTTCTGGACTCTGTACCCAATGAGATCCAGTGGTTGCATTTTATTAGTGGACATTGGAACAGGGGCCATTGGAGTAATTGTCAGGCCTTGGAAGCTTTCCCTAATTGTTTGGCAAAATTGCTTTTCTTTGTATTGCTTTGTGTGTTGCATTTTGTGTGTGGTTACAATGGGTTTCATTTGGGCTACTGAGTGCCTTACTTGAGTGAATGTGTCTCTCTGATAAACAAGATTCTTTGTCAAAATCAATTGCTGTTTATGAAATCTAAATAATAGGAATACCAACAGCAATACAATACTTAATGTGGCTTTTTTTGTCCCTGTGATCTATGTATTTTGTAGGTACTTTTTATATCTTTCAAGATATGATTTCTATCCCTGATTTTAAAAGTACATGCATTCTTTGTTATCCATGGGGGATTAGGTTCCAGAACCTCCTGCGATACCAAAATCCTCAGATGCTCAAGTCCCTTATATAAAAGGGTGTGCTCATAACCTACACATATCTTCCTGTCATCTCTATATTACTTATAATGCCTAATAATGTGAATGCTTTGTGAACAGTTGTTATACTGTATAGTTTAGGGAATAATGACAAGAAACTAGAGTCTCTACATGTTTAAGAATATGTTCAGTTATTTTCCAAGTGTGTCATTTACCTTTTAACTTTGTTTACAGTGTTCCAGGGTTGACAGAAGATTACTGATTAATATCAAATCTTTAAAACCTTCATCATCACTGCTTTTTGTTTCTTTATTTTCCCCCCATCACCATTTATCCATCCCCCTACACCCTCTCCCACCCACCTTATCTGCCCTCTGCAATTTCCACACTATTGTCCATTTACATGGGTTCTTTCTCTCTCTCTCTTTTTCCTGTTTTGCTCTATGCCTTTGCTTTTGTGATTAGAAAAGCATTCCTCACTGGTGGACTATTTTAATTTCTACATTGTTTTACATTTAATTTTAAGCAATTATTTATTTGTGCTTTAACTCACCTTATGGTGTGAGGTAGGGGTCTAATGTTATTTTTTTTTCTTTGAATAGTTGATCAAACGTACCAGAACTGTTTACTTAATAATCCCCATTTTATTGCTAATTTAAAATGCCTTTTATCATAAGAAAAAACTACTTATATTTAAGTCAGTAGTTCAGGTTTTGTAGTTTTGCACTATGCTATCAACATCAGGCTATACAAATTTTGAACTGATCATTGTCTTTTTTTTTCTTCTTTAAACATTGCTTGACTCTTCTTCCTTATCGATTTTCTCAAAGGTGTTTCTATTAATTATATCAAATTTCAAAGATGTGTTTTTCACTGGAATTGCATTACATTTATAAGTAAGTAATTTTGAGAGCATTGGTATCTTCACAAGAATATATCTCTCTTTTGCAAGTCAACTTTCATATACCTTAATAAAATTTTTACATTTATTTTCTTCTTATAGGCCTTATATATTTCTTTGTAAATCTGTTACTGTGTATTTAATTATATGGTTCCCTATTATGAGTAGAAACTTGACTTAACTTTTCTAACTGGTCCTATTTAGGAAGGAGATTGATCTATGGCTTTATTTTTTAACTGCTTTCATATTAAGTGGAGGACATACTGAGGAGGGGTTGTTTAAGTGGCCCCGATGGAAACAGTGGATCCTGGATGCCTCTTATAAGAGGAAACAAT
The DNA here is from genome assembly GCF_000147115.1 of Myotis lucifugus. Lineage (NCBI taxonomy): Eukaryota > Metazoa > Chordata > Mammalia > Chiroptera > Vespertilionidae > Myotis > Myotis lucifugus. Next base: position 2,618,005 of record NW_005871191.1, on the reverse strand, counting down.
TGGGCATAGATCCTTTCTCTTTTATCGTTGTTTCTTACACAGCTCAGCATCATTCCGAACACCCCATAGAAACTCAGTAAAAACTTTTGTAAAAAGTGCTTGTTGGTTATTCAAATAATCCCTTTTGACTTCTGCCAATAATGAGACTTGGAAAAGAGGGATAGAGGAAAATACTGCTTTCCACTCCATACACTTTGGAATATTGTATATCTAAATCTCAATAGTCCGAACCCCTAACATTGAATGAGCACTATCAACTCCCTGGGCTTTGGGCCAAGCACTGAGCATGCATGAATGCATTTCATCTTCACAACACTGTTATGAGTAGGTACTTCATTTTCTCCATTTTGCGGATAGGAAAGCCAAAATAAGAGAAGTCCAGCTACTTGCCCAGGTCACAGTGACAGTAGAGGTGGAGCCAGCCAGTGCAGTTCCATAGCCCTTGCCTCTAAGTGCTGAGCTGAATTACATGGATTCCTGTGTATATCCAAGAAACTCCCTTCCAGTGAATCGTATGACATTATATTGGCCATGGCAGTATGACATGACATTGGTAAATAATATGACCTTATTTGCTAATTTTCAAAAGTTGAACTTTTAATAGTTGGTATCTAAGGCTAAAGGTGTACCAAAGCAGAAGAATTCCCCTCAGAGGAAAGGAGGTTTGGGTCCCCGTTCAAGGTTTCCTATGACTCCCTATGTGACTTACTAGTCAGCTTCCCTGTCTGCCTAAGGGTCATCATATGAGAGAGAGGTGGGTTATGTAAACTTCAGGGAACTTTTCTGGAACTCTAACAACCTGTGATTATAACATAGCCTTCTGGGGGACCCCTTTTCAAATGGGCATTCACTTGAGACCAACTAGATTTTCATGCTGAGCAGAAAGTACATGCTTTTAATAAGTCAGTTGCTTTAGCAAGCTTTTCTCTTCATTAAATTCCATTTTATTTTTATTAGATTTAAAAATAAATTCTCCTCTAAAACCAGATGCACACAAAATGAAAACTTCAGTATTTGCCAATTCATTGAATCATTGACTTTTAGAAGCAGAAAGGATATTAGAAATTGTCTAGCACAGATATGGAAACTGAAATGCAGGGATGGTGAATTACTTCCTGAGGTTACACAAAGCCTAGATGATAAAAATGTTATTTAAAACAATAATTGGCATCTAGCTATAGCCTAAATAATGTCAGTGATTTTCATGGTAAAAATATTTGGGTAGCAATGGTCTGAAAAATTGAAGAAATGTCTAGGAAAAAGGGCAAGAAAGGGAGGGTTGTGAATTTCAAAATTTGAAGGTTTTAAGAGTGAAGTCCAAAAAACAGATTTGTAATACATATGCCTGAGTATATTTTAATATATGAAGACTGTGTCAAATTAATAAGGATAAAGATAAATGTGAAATTTAAATATAACACAAAACAAAACATTTAAAAAGGCATTTCATAGAAGAGCACAGTCCATTAAAAACTGTTAAACTTTTCTGATAATCAAATTCATGCCAATTAAAATCATTAGATGCCATTTTTCAATTTTGCAAACATATGAAGATTAAAGTACAGAGCATGAAGGGGGAAAGACACCTCACACTTTTTTTTTTTTTTTTGGGCGGGGACATGGATAGGCACTACTTTTTCAGCATAGCAATTTGTCAGTGTTCATCAAGTCTTAAAGTATTTGATGTTCTGTGAGCCAGCAATTTTCACTCCTGGAATTTATCTTTAGGATACCACATCAATCTATATATATAAAAGCCTAAGTGATCGTTCGACCCTTTGACCATTCGACTAGTCACTATGATGCGCACTGACCACCAGGGGGCAGATGCTCAATGCAGAAGCTGCCCCCTGGTGGTCAGTGCACTCCCACAGCAGGAGTGCCACTCAGCTGACCAGCGGGCACCAGATGCAGGGCTCATGGCTGGCTGCCGCAGCCCAGAGACTGCAGCAGAGTAGCAGCGAGCCTACCAAGCAGCAGCAGTGGCAGGTGCAGCGGGGCCAGGATGAGCAGATGCGGCAGGCAGGAACGGCAAGCGGCATTGGACTGCTGGTTTTGGCCCTATTTCTGCAGGCCACCCTGAGGGACCCACCGGTGCACCGGGCCTCTAGTATATTATGTTTATCCACTTGTTTAACACATTGCGTACCGCATAGAAATCTCTAAGACATACGCCAGGGACCGCACGTTTTTGGGCAAACTGCACGTTATTTAAATCATCATAATGCACTTTAGGTGTTGTTTTTCAATAATTATAACATTTTTATTTACAAAAACAATTAAACAATTAAAGTTCCTAGTACTTTTTTAACGTATGGTACTGCGTAAAACATTTTCCTCTATGAAGAGGGACCAAACAAAATTTACATAAATATCTAGATTCGCTTCTTTTACCATGGGCGTGAAAAACGAGAACACTCGTGAGCGGTCCTTACAGATGGCGCGCGAAACACGAGAAAACTCCTGAGCGGTACGAAATGTGTTAAAATAGAGGAAGATTAAAATGAACAATGTCCAGTTACAAGAAACTGGTCACATTTAATTAGTGTATAATCATATAGTTAAAAAATGTAGATTTTGAAATAATATTGTAGAAAATATGCAATAAAAGAGAAATAAATAGTTGATATATTATTCTCATGTATAAGAGCAAGCTGCAAATGAGGTGTTCAATAAGATTTTTCTCTTTTGAAAAATTATAAAAATATTTGGAATTTTACTTCCTTTGCTGGCTATCCTATATAATAAAAGCCCAGCGATAGAATGGTGGAATGACCAGAATGACCAGTCAACCAGTCGCTATGACACGCAGTGACCACCAGGGGGCAAACACTCAATGCAGGAGCTGCCCCTTAGTGGTCCCATAGTGGGAGCACGGCTTGGCTGACCATGATGAGTGGTGCCTCCCACAGTGGGCCAATCCCCACAGGCCACCCCCCACCAGTGCACGAATCCCGTGCACCAGGACTCTAGTAGAATATACATGATTTATAAATTTTTACCTATCTATATTTATTTTTCTATAATGATCATATAATATTTTCATAACCCAGAAAAAAGTTATATGAATTATTCCCAAAGACATATAAATGGTTTAACATGTTAAGCGCCCAGCCTGTTTTGTCTTCCGGACAGAAAGTATAGTGTCAGTCACTGGTGACTGATTGGGCGCTTAAGGTGTTAAAGAGACTATAATTATTTTTCTTATACCTTCTTTTATATGCAGAGAGTTTGTTGATTAAAACCTTCTATGTCACTTTGCCATCTTCTAGTTAAAGGAAATTGAGTTTGAGTTCAAATCCTAGGGTATAGATAGATGATCCCAGAATTTAAGCAACATGATTGTGTATAAGGACAAGTCCTCTCTCCAAGGAGATTTTAACACCAATGGGCATAGCTCCCATAAGATGAAACTGATGGATTTGTGGGCAGAGAAGCAACTGTATGGGTATGAGTCCATGGATATTATATGCAGCAAATTTGTACAAGGCTGTCTCTGGTTTAGGCTTAGAAATTTATAAATTCATTATAAAATTTTTTTAAAGGCACTCAAATACATTTTGATTAACTTAATCCAAAATTGTATTATCTTTACATGTTCCTATCTTCTATTATAATAAAATAGTTTGGGTCTGACAGTCATCTCCTGAAATGAAAACATGATTTAATGAAATGGCATTTTCCAAGCTTTAAAGGAAGCCAGTGTTTGGATTAGCCTGTTTAAATTAAATTGTTGCTTCCTTTTGCTTTTCTCAGTAAGCACACCCGTGTCATTTCTTGCTTCACTGCACTGTGCATTGAGATTTGTTTTGGAAGTGGCATGAGCGGCTTCTCAGCATTTTACCCTGATCTCACAGTGACACTGAGGCCTCTAATTGCTGACACCCTAGTGGTGATCTTTGTGCTGATTCTGTACTAGGAAAGCAAGGTGATCTCATATGAACAACAAGCAATTCGTAATCACTCTGATGGAAAATTTTATTTCATCAAGAAAAAGAAAAAATGATATTTAACAACTCAGGGAAATAAGTGTCTCCTACTTTCTGTTGTACACCAAGGTCTGAATAATTAACATGATATGTCTGGCATCTCATATCTCGGGGACAGTCGTTATCTCTTCTTTGCTCTGAGACCCAGGGAAAGACAGAGCATGAAGATGAATCAATAGGTCTGCTCTCTACTAATGCTTCCTCCATCGCTGCAGGGAGTGACTTGTGAAGATGTCCTGAGATGAACTAAGTGGAGTAAGCTGTTGCTGGATTAGAAGTTGCACCTGTAGTCTTACATTTAAACAATTAGTTCATTTATGACATCTTCAAGAGTCCACCTGCATTGGGCCCAGCAGTCCAACAGCAGTGAAGAATATTTTATGCCAATGAACCAACCACATGGGGTTAGGCACACTAAGTAGGTGAACAGCACCTAGTGATGTCTCTGCCTCTTACTGAGCTGGGAGGTCTATCTTCTGCTGTTGGATGTTGGATCTCCTGGTTCTCAGGCCTTCAGACTCTAGGATTTAATACCAGTGACCCCCAGGTTCTCAGGCTTTCCACCTTGGCTTGGGAATTACACCATTGGCTCCCCTAGTTCCCAAGCTTTTGGGATTGAACTGAATTATATCATCAGCTTTCCTGTTTCTCCATCTTGTAGATGGTAGATGGTGGGTCTTCCCAGCCTCCATAATTGTATGAGCCAACACCTACTAGTATAATGAATCTCCTGTTATCTATATCTCCATATATCCTATTGGTTCTGTTTCACTGGATAGCCCTAATACAACTTCTGTATAATGGAAATGATATTATTTATTTCATCGCAATTTTTGAGGATTAAATTAAATTATACAATACATGTTAAAACTTAGCTATTTTCTTAACTGATAAGTTATGCCATTTGGTTTCCTGTAACTGTGGTTTAGCTACACCTTCATTATATGTGGTTTAGCTACACCTTCATTATATGGGGGATGGTCTTTGCATGCACATGTGTTTTTATGTAACATTAGAGGCCCAGTCAACCTGGCCTGTGGGATTGGGCCGAAACTGGCTCTCTGACATCCCCTGAGGGGTCCCGGATTGTGAGAGGTCACAGGCCAGGCCAAGGGACCCCACCGGTGCATGATCAGGGCCAGGGAGGGAAACGGGAGGTTGGCCAGCCTTTGAAGGACCACGGGAGGGCTCCAGGGCATGTCTGGCCCATCTTGCTCAGTCCTGATCTGCTGAACCCCAGCAGCAAGCTAACCTACTGGTCGGAGCGTCTGCCCCCCGGTAATCAGTGCACATCATAGCAAGCAATTGAGCCGCCTTAGCATATCATTAGCATATTATGCTTTGATTGGTTGAATGGCTAACCAGTAGACCGGACACTTAGCATATTAGGCTTTTATTATATAGGATTTCAATCTAGTTCTTGCTATACGTTGACATCTGGTAAAACATTATATTATTGATTTCAGAATCCTATTATGTACCAAATAATGAACCAGAGTGTAGGGAAGAGTGAAATATAAAAGAAGAAAAATCTTGAATTATCTACTAGGACTCCCTCCCTTATCTTCATTGAAAATAGTGGAGTTTGTGGACCTCTCTCTTTTTTATCCCTAAAGAGACTTTGACATCACAAAATCTAATAATGGGCCAGACACTGCTGATGGGGTTTTTAGTTCTTCCTGTTGCAGGCATACCTTGGGGATATTGCAGGTTTGTTTTCAGACCACAGCAATGAAGAGAGTCATAATTGTCTTTTTGCCAGTGGAGGTACTTACCTTCAATTTGTAAAAAAAATACATCTGTGATGCACAGTAAAGCAAAGCAGAGGAAAACACGATATCTGTACATGGACGAATCACGGATTTAAACCCTGAGGATACAATAGTTAGTAAGACAGAAAAGGTGGTCTTTGCTCTCATGGAATTAAGTTCTCTTGGAGGCATATAGTGAACAAATATATGGCATATGTATGTGTGTGTGTGTGTGTGTGTGTGTGTGTGTGTGAGTGAAAATTTTGAGTCATGATTAGACACTAACAAAATCAACCTGAGTAATAAATGATTGGGTCGGAGTTGGAGTGAGATCTACTTTAGCAAGGAGATCACAGAAGGCTTCAAGGAAGAATTGATTTTCAGTTGTGCTTTGAGGGATGCACAGGAGCTGGCCACATGAAAATAAGGGGAGAGCTCTTACATTGTAGAATTTTAGTAGAAAGTTAGACTTTGGAGTTAAAGATCTGGTATCCAAATTCAATTATTACTAGCTGGCCGTGGACAAGTTATTTAATTTCACTATGCCTAAGTCTCCTTATCTGGAAAAGAGATTTGTTGTAAAGATTAAGTGAAATATGTTTTTTAAATTGCTTGATAGGGTGCCTTGCTCAAGAAACATTAGCTGTCATTGACATTTGCAAAGGCTTTACATTGTGAGAAAGGGAAAAATCATCCATATCCTTGATTTACTGTGGGCCATAGAGAAGCAAAGTTTTCTTTTACCCCCTCTCTAGAGAAATTGAGGTCCTGGGGTTTCTCATGTTTCCCAACTACCCCTCTTATTTGACTGTTGGGATTTCCAGACATTCACTGGGCCATAGTTCACTAGTAGAGGCTAGATTTATTCTCTGTTCTGCAGGGATGGGCTGTGCTCTTTTGAATTGGCCAACACCCCTCCATCCTCAAATGTGCTATAAACAGATTTTGATCAATTAGTGTGAAAATATCTCAATAATTTTTATATTACTTTCTGGGATAATATTTTGGACAAATTGAGTTAAGTCAAATACATAATTAAAATTAATTTTACCTTTACTTTTTAAAAAGTGGTTACTAAAAAAAATGAAAATTATATAGGTGGCTCAGATTTTAGGTTCATTTTACATTTTCTTTGGATAGTGCTGGTCTAGAAGTATGAGGAGAGTAGGAGATTCCATTTACCCTTAGATCTAAGCCATAGTCTTCAATCCAGTTATGAATGAATCTATTACTTTGATTCCTTTTGAGTAATGCTTCTTCTTTGTTTTCTAGACTAGTTAAAAACCAAATGCAGAAGAGTTTACTTCAGGCTGCTTCTCTCCATTTTGTTTGAGGGACATCTACTGACATCAAGTGTACTGTAATTCACTAACCATCTTGAATTAGCACAGTTTCAAAGGCACAGTTCATAATACAATGCCCTCACTTCAGACTAACTGTCTACAAATCTGCTGTGTGTGTGTGTGTGTGTGTGTGTATTTAATTGATTTCAGAGAGGAAGGGAGAAGGAAGGAGAGAGAGATTGAAACATCAATGATGAGGGAGAATCATTGATGGCTGCCTCCTGCACGCCCCCTACTGGGGATCGAGCCCTCAACCTAGGCATGTGCCCTGACCTGTAATCGAACCCTGACTTGGTTCATAAACTGATGCTCAACCACTGAGCCACACTGGTTGGGCCATACCTGGGGGTTTTATGGCCTTCTTTGAGTTTAATAATTCACTAGAACACATAACAGAACTCAGAAAAAAATTTATCATTGTTATAGTTGTATTATAAAGGATACAAGTCAGGAACAGACAAGACACACATAGGGGGAAGTTTGAGAGAATCCAAGACCCAAAGTGTCCATGCCCTCTCCTTGTGGAGTCAGGGTGTGCCACCCTCCTGCCACCAGGAAGGTCCAATGAACTTGGTGGCCAGAGTTTTTATTGGGGTTTTATTATGTAGGCATGAATGACCGAATCATTGGCTATGTGAGTGAACTTAAAATGCAGCCCACCTTTCTCTGGAGGTCAGGTTGGCTCCAAGCTCCAACCTCCTAATCACATGGTTGGTTTTGTGACTAGGTCCCATCCTGAAATTGTCTAGGGCAGTGGTTCTCAAACTTCTGGCCCTTTAAATACAGTTCCTCATGTTGTGACCCAACCATAAAATTATTTTCGTTGCTACTTCATAACTGTAATGTTGCTACTGTTATGAATCGTCATGTAAATATCTGATTTGCAGGATGGTCTTAGGTGAGCCCTGTGAAAGGGTCGTTCCACCGCCAAAGGAGTCGCGACCCACAGGTTGAGAACTGCTGGTCTAGGGAACCACCAAGTGTCACCTCATTAGCATAAACTCAGTTATGATCCAGGGGCTCATGAATAACTGAGACACTTCTGTTACTTGGGAAATCCCAAGAGTTTTAGAACTCTTGTGTTAGGAACCCAGGACAAAGACCAGGCACCTTGTTTGTTATACAATAGACTGAAAGTCCAGTGCTCAAAGAGTCAAGAGACTGATTCAACATCCAACCTGTATTTTTTGAGCTTCCAGGTATTGGTCTAGGCATGAAATATATTATGAACACCTAACATCCCTGCCCTCTTGCAACTTATATTCTAGTAGGGATAGAGACAAACACTACTAACCGAAAAAAAAACACCCTAATAAAAAAATCAACTATAGAAGATATTAGAAGGTGGTGTAATGAGAGAAAGCAAAAATAGGGCAGGGATTGCCAAACTGAAGTGGTGGGAGTGGCAATGCTGGGTTGTAATTTGTCACATGGTGGTCAGGGTCAGTTTCGGAAGAGAGTGGCATTGAATCAAAGACTCGAAGTGAGGCAGTTGGTTCTGCAAAAGTCTTGAGGAAGAACGTTTCTGACCTAGAAAGCCAGTGCAAAGGCCTGAAAGCAGAAATGTTCCTGGTCTGGTCAGGACACAGCCAGGAGAAAAACAGAGGTAGCAAGGGACCAGATCATGGAGGGCCGTGTAGACCATTGTGTGGCCTTTGGGTTTTATTCTGAGCGAACTCTTCCACTGGAGAATTTTGAGTAGAGAATTTAACATGAACTGACTTCTTTTTAAATAAATTCACTCAGGTTGTGTTGGTAAAAACTGACTATGGCCAGCAGGATAGAAGAAGAGACACTTGCTTTGAGGCAATCCTCATTAAGTCAGGAGATGATGGTTGTGCAGAGTAGGGTGGAGCAGGTGGTGACAATGGTCAGACTCTGGATATGTTTTGAAGGTAGAATTAATAGGATTCCCTCAAACAGTGGACAGTGAGAGACTGAGTTGCTGAGGTGAGACTGGGCACTGGGTGTCTTCCTGGCTATGGGGAGGAGTTTGGATTTTATCCTGAGCACTATGTGAAGCCACTCCTGAGTATAAGCAGACGAGTTCCCAGTCTAGTATTTTACAGACATCACTCTGGAGGAAGGGTGGGAAAGGGGAAGAGAGTGGAGGATGCTGGGGGTGGGGTGGCCATGTAAACTCCTTGTATGTGTAAGTGCTCATACTTGGAGGACCCAAACCAATTCATGTTGAATAAATTGGAACATCCCCACACGCTCTATTCAATAGTGCTTTTTACTATACAAATTTTAAAGGAATTTATTAGTTTAACTTTTGAAGTCATTTGGCTTAGGTTACACATTTAATTCATGAGTTATTTTGATTTCTCAGCACTCACAATGAATACCCAGGGTAAGTGAGAAAAATCAAAGAATGTGATTATATTTTTACAGATGTACATTTTTATACTTTAAGAAATTGATATAATGGTACATTTTGTAGACAAATCAACACATAATGTTGGTTGTGTAGTTTTCTTTTTGTATTTTTGAGCACATACTTTTTTTTTTACATCTTAAAGATTTTTATAGACTTCTAAAAAGCTTATAGGCTCATAAGCCTAATGGATTAAATGACCCTTGATGCCAGGATAACTGGAAGCTGTTATCTGAGAGGACCTTTTAAAAGGATCTGGTTCACGCTGGCTTCATGAAAGCAGGATTTAGGGAAGTATAGACAGTGTCCTAGCTTTTGTTATATAATTTCTTTTTTTTTTTTTAACAAAAGTCACCTTGTGTCTCTTGGACACACTGATCTTGGATTTGCTGGGAGTCGACGAGTCTGCCTCTTGACTGAATTTGTTACAACATAATATGTTCATGTCACTATGGAACTGTTTTGCACCCTGATTCAGCAAGAATGTGTAGAGAATTATTAGGAGGCTTCAGAAAAATACAAAGCATTGATTTTGTTTTTACCACCTTTTAGTTTTCCTGGTAACCTGACATTGGATTACATTTATTGAATTCAAAGAGATCTCTAGTCCTAGCTATATTATATAGGGCCAGATGTTAACTGTGAAGTAAATAATTTTAAAGGGACACTACTCATTTTAACTTTGAAACCACTTTCAGTTATTATAAAAAGGGGCTAGAGGATTTACAGTGAATCTGGGAAGAAATGTCTTTCCCCCAGTCAACTGAATAAGTGCTTATGTGATTAAATGTTCTGATATTCTGTGTGCACAGAAGAAAGAAAATATCAGTTGAAAAATCAAACTAGCAATCTCTAAAGATCAAATATTTTCCCATTATTGTCAGCCTTCTCTGGCTAGGACCATTTATAAACACTTAATTCCTTTGCAGGGAAACTCGTCCATGTCTGCCTTAGGTGTCCTTAATTCATTTAAACTTTTGAATATTTCAATTTATCTGATTTGTAGCCCTTTCCTGAGTGGGATGCCTTGTTCCACTTTTAAATGAATACAGTTCATCAAATTTGATTGTTCTCCTTTGCTCATTTGCTCTGGAGTCCTCGCTAGTAACAGAACCAAAGGCTTTGCAGGCTGGGTATCTGAATGACAAACGATGACACCTTTTTCTTTCTTACCTTGCTTTTAGCTGCCAGCCTCTTCACAAAGACATTCTCTCTCCCAGTTCTTCTGGGACATCACTTTTATAGCTTAACAGTCGGCACTGGAATTGCGCTCATTGTCTGATCATCTCGCATTTTGCATTGACAGTTGTCCATAACAAGTGTTTTACGTTCTTCACTTATAATATTAAAAAGGATGATTTTTTGCTTTTGTTTTGGTTTTTAATGCACCATAAAAATGGACAACAAGAGATAGTGGGTAAAATATGGGCAGTGGATTTAGAATTTTCAATATGTAGCTTTTCCCTCCTCTGGGTACTTTGGGCAAGTTAATTTATTTCTCTTTGTCTTCATGAGCGTACTGGTCTGTAAGTGACAAGTTGCTATTATTTAGTCATTCAATGTGTATTTATTGAGAACTGTGTGCCAGGCAGTGTTCTAGGCACTGGGCATATAAGATAGTAAAAAGTCTTCCACCCTTGCATTCTCCCTTATAGTAAGTCTTGAATGAATGAGACAGGGCCTGAGACTGTCTGGTACATAATAGTTCCTAAATACAATGCTGCTTCCTTCCCTTCACAGGAAGAGATTTGCTTAGTGAAGGTATATTTTTAATTCTCTTACTATTTTATTTTTTGTTTGTTTGTTGGTTTGCTCTCAAGTCTTGTAGGGGCATTTGTGGTGACATCATAGTTTTTAAACCTGAGAGTCCCTAACAAGTACAAGGAGAGCAAGTGATTAAGGGAGATTTCCAGGCAGCACGTTAAGTCAGATGCCATAGATCCTAACTGCTTGTGAGAGAGCTGAAACCTGCATCTGCAGGCGAGATGTTTTCTGAAAGTCTTGTGTTTTGAAGTTGTGCTCAGTCTCCCTGGCATGGGCTGGGATGAAACACTCTACCTCTAATTAGAGTAAGGCTTGCTCTGCCGAGACCTTCCATCTATTGCTCAGGGCACCATCTTCAGCCATGTCTTCGACCAAGGGAAAAAAGTGATAGAGAAGTTTTGCAGAGAGAGGATCTGCTATGAGGCAAAGTACGTTAAGTAAGGAGTTGGGGGATGAATGAGAGGCAAATGCAAATGCTTAGGGAAGCTTTGATTTGGCATATGCCATAAATAAGATATATTTCTAAAACTCCACCATCTATATTCTTTTTCTCCCAATCTGCCACTTTCTTATTGTAAGTAAGTCCTTTTCCTAGTCTGGTGTCTGGTGGACTTTGGGTGTATTCTGGACCCGTCATCAGCATAAACGCAAGCAGCAAGGGCCCTGCTTTATAGAACGGAGGAATGGTGTGAACGATGGCTGACATTCTGGAGTGCTACCATGTGGGATTTTCTGTTGTTTACCTTTTACATTTATTACCTTATCTAATCCTCACAATAAATAGTTTCCCTGTTTAAGACAGAAATAGAGAGGTTAACTAATTTGCCCAAGGCTATGGAGCCAATAAATAGAGCCAGGATTAAAAGCAGCCCAGTCTGAGTCCAGAGGCTACTTTTCCCACTCCATGAGATAAGCAGTGGCTAGTTCTGTAAGAATTAGAAGCTCTGACTGACTTAGAATGGATGTAGAAGTTCTGTATGGGTTTTACTCTCAACACACACACACACACACACACACACACGAACATTAAAACACGTTTTCTAGAGTTTTGATTACTCATCAGCTGAAGATAAACGGGTATAGCCAGTGGCTGGGGCTGCTGAGAGAACAATCTAAATCTCAACCTTGAAGAGTGGAAAGAAGGAAAAAAGATGAGGCCAGTCTTCCGGGAATAGAGACTACCTGCTGTTGACCAACAGATTCTGCACCACAGATGTGCGGTTTGGCTGGAGGCAAAATGACCAAAACAGTCTTGGGGCTGGATGAATTGTGCCGGACTGCCTTTAGGAGACCTTATGTTTGCCTGAGGGGAAATCCCCAGGGTCCCCTAAAGTGCTTGATGTTTATTAAATAAGGCTTTTGACTCCCTGTGAGCCCCTGAACGAAGGCCGTGGCAGAGGGAATGGATTAGTTGTAAACGCACATATGTACAGGTATGTGCACATGTCTTTGGGGTTCTGAGGGACCTCAATCCTGCAGAACAGAAGCAGACACTGCCTTTCATTCAGAATTTTCTTTCTCGTGGAAACACTCCATTTGGCTCTGACTGTGTGGAATTGAAAACAGGGAATATCTCTGTCGACTTGGCAAGAATAGAAGGCCTTAGAGTGTGGAAACAGATGTGTTTGTTTTTCAAGCCCTTTGAATGGTTTGCTGCATGGAAAGTTCTTACACACCGTACCTTTCAGTTGTGGCGAGGGCTTCTAGAGGCTGTCAGCACCACTTAAAGATCTCAAGGAGTGAAGTTGGCACCTCACTCTAATGGTGCTACTCTGGGAGGAGGGGCCAGGAGGGAGACTACTTGGAGAGTAAAATCTATATATTTAGTCTGGCAAGTCCTAACCTTTCACGAAGTTGTGTAATCCGATGTTATTTAATTAGCCAGTTCTTCTGCACAAAGGGTTGCATGACGGATGTTTATTATGAAAGGTTTTAAAATTAGATTTTTTTTGCAGTATTACTTAGAGAGTTTTAGACTCTTTCTTCGAATGACTGTGATACTGTAGGCTGGGACTCACTGGTTAAGGGCCAGAGACTATATTGGGAAATATGGGCTTTGGAGATAGAAAATCAGGGTTTCATCTCAACTTGACTACTTCCTGTCTGTGTGACCCTGTTTGGGAAAGTGATTTAATCTTTATGAGCTTCTTTCAGGTCATTGTACATTTTCAAAAGATGAACTATGTGGGCACAATGCCTAACACAGGTTTAGTGCTCTCTCTAGAGTCACTTTCTCCCCTTTTCTTGGATATGTAGGTACTAAAAAATAGTTATGGTGTTGTCAGGGACAACCTGGTCAATTAAATTGAAGGGACAAAATCATTTTTCTGCTCAAAGTAGCATGTTCATCTCACACCCCAAGGAGCTTACTTACACCTGGTCACTCCCCAGCTGTTTTATTGAAGTAGCCTGATACCAAGGGTATACTGATAGTTATTCCAATATACAGCATTGTGCTAAGTTAAATAAGAAGAAAACTCAAAGGAAACTGGCTCTACACTAATATTTGTGCGTATGATTTTTCCTCTTGGGCTTTCTTATTTAACAGAGATGGCAAATTTCAGGAGTTTAAGAAGCCCTTGTAAACAGAGGAAGGTTTTAGAATTGGTAGACTTGGTGTTTGAGGATATTGGATGAACTTTAGAGTTCTTTCTTCTTTTCAAATGGAGTTATGAGGTTGAGTTCTCAGAGGCTACAGTTAGAGGTGGAAGAATTACAAAGCGACACAGTGGGGTGGATCCGAGAGCAGTGAGTCTATTATTGCTGCTTCAGGGGCTCTATAAGGATTCTGCTACTAAAATGGATTGATATTGATCTTTTCCTATTTTGCGTAAAAGTATACTAATAAGCAGAATGTGTTTATGTGGAAGATTTGCTTCCGTTTGTTTTCTTAATGTTGGCACCTGCTATTTCTTATCTTATATGGAGCCTGGTATTCAGCACAGTGTGATTTGACTATAATGTCTCAGTAGTTTGTGATGAGTTTTAAGGGGCCTATGACATTAAGATTTGCTTCTGGAGGTATTTGAAAATCATTGTCCCATATCTGAGCCCGAAGGTGCCTTAAACAGCACCTCCAAGTAGGAGAGATTCTCAGCACTCTCTCACTTGCCCCATGGATAATACCAGGCAGATTTTTTCTCTTCGCTCATTCTGACAACTGGAAGCCGTACTTATCCTGCTTGCTTAAAAGCTGACAAACATGTCTCCCATTGTAAAGACACTAAGTACTCGAAAAGCTAACCTTACTTTCAGACCTCCCATCTTATGTAGTCCAGGTTTGCCTTGGATCTTAGAACAGCAGTCGGGTTAAAAGGTTGAGAGTGTGGCTTGAAATTAGAGTGCCTTGGTTTTATTTATTTAGTTAGTTTTTTAAAATCTTTATTGTTGAAACTATTACATATGTCCCCTATTTCCCCCATTGACCTCTCCCAGCCTGCACCCGCCTCCCATCTCCCATGCCAGGCCTTCACCACCTTATTGTCTGTGTCCATGGGTTATGCATATATGCATACAAGTTCATTAGTTGTTCTCTTCCTACCTGCCCACCCTCCCCTGCCTTCCCTCTGAGGTTTGGCAGTCTGTTCGGTGCTTCTGTGTCTCTGGATCTATTTTTGTTCATATGTTGTTCATTAGATTTTACATATGAGGGAGATCATGTGATACTTATCTTTCTCTGACTGGCTTATTTTGCTTAGCATAATGCTCTCCAGATCCATCCATGCTGTTGCAAATGGTAAGAGTTCTTTCTTTTTTACAGCTGCGTAGTATTCCATTTAGAGTGCCTTGGTTTTTAAATCCTGCCCCATCACTTATTCTCTGTGCAATTTCATTATTTGCAAAATACAAATAATAATACCTATCTAGTAAGTTTGTTGTGAACATTGAGTAAATACATTAAGAAATGAGCATGTATGCTCTCTCTGGGGAAGGGATTGAGTCTGATTTGAACATTGCTATAACCTCAGTGCCCATAGCAGATACTCAATAAATATTACTTATGGGAATTAATGAATAATATGTGTTAATCAATATATCTGGCATGTATTGATCTTTCAATAAAAGATGTAAGGAGGATAGTAATGATAATAGTTGTATCATTACCATTAAGTTACTGCATTTGCCCAAATAACAACTACGAAGAACATTTTGTAGCAGAAAGGAGGACCGGATACATTTAAAATGGCATCTCCCAAAGCATCCTCCTATCATCCAAAGGCCTTTTCTATCACCAGTGTGGCTTTGGATAGGTCTCTGGCCAACTGTTATTTTATCAGGCAGAAACTTGAGGATGACCTCACTTCTACTATCTCTTTAGCCTCGTGTTTCCGACTGTTGAGGATGGCTCTCGGAAGCAGCAGGTTGCAGCAGGTAGCGGGTGAATTCAGACGTCTGGATTCAAGGCTTGATTTTAAGAGGGGAGAAGATGGGAAGCTCTTAGCGTCCCTCAGCTCAATAGGTGCCTGAATGAGGTGATCACTCAGAGAGCATTTCTGTTTTCTTCCTTGTAGAATGGGTATCTTAGAATGAAACTATTTGGCCCTCTTTCAGGACTGGCGCCTTTGATATCTGGGTAGGGTTTCTCTTATCCCTGATGGCTCAGTTTATTTCACCACAACAAGCAGGTGTTCATCATGCTGCCCAATTGGATAGCAGAAGCCGATGGGAAGCAAAGACAATTGGAAGCCATAGTCTTCTCATTATCAGGAGAATAGGATTGCCTTGTTGGCTATATAGACAGACGTGAATGAATTTAAACTGGCAGCTAAGGTACCTTTATCAAGGCTTGGTCTATTAACTTGTTTAGCTTCGTACTGGAAGCCATTAGAGTCTCTACCATGGCAGATGATGAACTTCTGGATAGCTGATGCGGCTAATAGCCAAATGGCATACAATAATCGAGTCAATAAATGTGGGATTTATTAAACACAAGTGTAATGGCCTGGAATAGAAACTCTGAATGCTTGTAAATTACTCCAGTGTTACTTGAAGGAAAGAACAATATAAGTTGAAATATTGAACTTGATACATTACCGTTCTCTCACTATGATTATCCTATATAGAACAACATCTGGATTTGATGTAAAATTCTTAGCTCAATTGCATCCTCCCCTCCCCCCCACCCAGCTCCAGAACTCTGACTAGTATCCTGTTTTCTTTGTAAACATCAATAGTTTATTGTGTAAGAGCATTCTTGGGCCTGAAAGTCCTTGGCGTTTTCTATGAGGAATATAACACAGTGACAATTCTTTATATGGTTGGGAGATATAAAAAATGACAGACTAAAGATAGGTGGTTAAGTTGTAACAAAACCCAGCACATAAAGCTTGGCAAAGATTTATACAGAGAAACAGAAGTACTGTTCACGCCAGAGAAATCAGTAAAGAGGAGCTGGAAGAGGAATGAGGAACGTATGCTTCAGAGCCGTAATGAGACATGGCTGCCTCCGGCAACATCAGGAAGGAATAGCATGCCCTAATTTTGTTGTTTCAGAAGCAAAACATTTCTTTTTCTGTTGATTATTCAGAATATGTGCCATTAGCCATATGTGTACATCTTTAGTCAGCAGTAAGGCTGTAGCCCACATTTCATTAACATGTGTTTTACTTTCTGCTGAAATACACAATACCCGAAAATATGTCCCTGACCATTTTATCTGGCTTGCTCTTTCTTTATTTCCACATCTTCCATTTAGAACATTTTCTTCCATTTATAACATCAAAGCTTTCAGAACCCTCTCTTCTAAGACATCCTCCCTCTCTTTATCTCTCTACTGTTGACATTGTAGGCTGCTCTTTGCCAGTTTGGTAGAAGATGACTTGGAGCCTTTCAACACCTGGCGGTTATGTTAAAAGCATGTCTGGTCTCATCACCTTGGAGGCAGATAACAAACCGTAATTAGCTCCAGCACTTGGCAAATAATTTTTGGTAATCATCACAAGAATCTTTGAAAGGATTACTCAGGGATGATCTGGAGACTGAATGTCTTGAGATTTTTAAAGAGGGAATCAGAGGGTGTAATTTCCAGCATGGGTTGGGTCTGTTTCTTGAATGGAAGAGAGAAAAGTGCAGATAGGAACTAATTTTGGTCTATTGCAGCTTGAAAATTTTGGGAATCTGTGGTTGGGTACACATGAATGTCAATAAGTGCAATTCATCTAATGAGGGAGGTGATGATTTTCGGATTGAATCCTTGTGTAACTGTTCAGTGTTGAGCCAAAGGAGATGCCAACTCCTCAGATCTCAAGCCTTAGTGGATAAGGTCAGACCTTGATGCATAAAGCCAATGCATAGCATCACAGCCATGTGCTATAAAGGGCTACCCAATGGGGTCGGAAGGTAATACACCAACTCACAGACAGAATGCTTATTATGAGTAAACACAGTCAAGGAAGGTTTCCTGGGGGGAGTAGCATTTAATCTGAGGTTTGAAAACAATAACACTATTTCAGTTGCTCTGTTGCTTCACATTTTAGTAATATATTTCTATAAAGTGATTCTGTAGCTAGGTTCAACCAATTAATCTAGGTGCTATTGAATAGGGAATAAGTAAATCGTTATTACCTGTTATGAAATATAAAAAGAGATTGAAGGTAATTTTAAAGAGGCTTCTTTTAGGCAAAACAGAAAAAAATCTGAGCTGGGGAAAATGTGGAACTACCTCCTTCCAGTAGCTGTTGGATTTAAAGTAGTCAGGGATCTAAATAGCAAATCGTTAGAATCATAGATTAGAGGATGCGGGCAAGGCTGGGAAAGCCAGTCATTAAGCCTTAGTAGTTGAGGGTGAGTTTTGTGAGGGTTGGCATTTCTAGGAGATCAGAACCTAGCTGCTCAAAGTGTGGTCTTGGACAGGTGGGATCAGCATCATCCAGGAGTTCAGTAGAAATTCAGAATCTTAGGGACCTTCCATACCTCCTGAAGAAGATGGCACGTTAACAAGACTCTCAGGTCGTTTGTTGGCACTTCAACATTTGAGAAGCACTGCTGCATGAGGTAGCAGCATTCTCAGGTGGGCAGCCCATTGTAATGCAGTGATACCCAACCTACTGACAATCATCAGAATTAAAGTCACCTGGATTATATATTTTTAGAGCAGTAACTCAGATCGGGTGAAATAGAAGTTGGCTGCTGGGATGCTGGGAGGTTGTAGAGATACCCTACGGTGTCTACATTTCAGACATTCTGATAATTCAGGTTTGGATGCTATTGATGGTTGTGAGACCACAGCAATAATTCTTAACCCTGACAGTTCATTAGAATCCCTTGTAGTGTTTCTTAAAAATAATTCCAATGCTAGGGCCAGAGATACTAATTGGTTTGGGTTGAAGTTTATACATGAGTATTTTTTAAACAGCATTATTAATATATAACTTATGGTCCACAAAGTTTATCCATTCATGATTATTTTTTAAAGTTGATTCTAATGTGCAGCCAGGCTTGAGATCCCTTGGAAGAAGACTGGCTGGAGGCTGTTACACTCTCCAGATGGAAGACACAAGAGAATTGGAATTTGGCAGAGTCTGAGTGAAGATGTGTGTGGATATATGAGGCAGCGATGCAGGGAAGAGTTTAAAGAATTCTCTGAGGCTGAAGTAACAGGATTTAATGATTAATTTGGCATGGGGTAGACAAGTAATTCAGGACAAGTCTAG
This sequence comes from Myotis lucifugus, assembly GCF_000147115.1. Taxonomy (NCBI): domain Eukaryota; kingdom Metazoa; phylum Chordata; class Mammalia; order Chiroptera; family Vespertilionidae; genus Myotis; species Myotis lucifugus. The sequence continues at coordinate 2,599,129 of NW_005871191.1, read as the reverse complement.
GATTATGTCAATTTTATTTGACGGACTGGGTAGATACACCTGTAGACTCCCTTACTTCTTTCCTATATGGGGTCGCTTTTAAACCGGCAATTAGGGAGACAACATGATGTATGGAGTACTTAGACCTGTATGTCAGCTGCAGTATGACTAAATTCAACAGGAACAACAACAGTTATACCATCCCAAAGAAATTCCTGAACACATGAGCTTAGTACATTTTAAAGCTGCAATTAAAGATAATCTCCTTTCTTATCTATCCATTGTGTGTTGTATAAATCCTTCCAAGTACCTCCTTGTACCTTCCCTCAAGGTGAGTTAAGATGTCTAGTACCTGTGCTGTTCCTGTGTGAAAGCTCATTTACATATGCCTGTTTTTATTATAATGTCATGAGCAAGAGGAGGGAGCTTAGTCTTTGCCAAGGTCTCAACTCCACAGTATTTTGGCTCACTTTACTCTTAAACTCCTAGCAATCTGAATTTCCTGCTGTGTTCTCCTGATCTTACTAATTTCCCTTGATGGTTCATCTCCTACAGAGTTCAGAAGAAACATGGTTATTGAGAACTGAGAGGAGAGAATCCTGGTCCTAGAACAAATTGGGATCTATTAGGTTCCCTGATCATATCTCTCTTGGGTTCTTACTGATTCTTGATGAGGTTTCATGAACACAGAAACAACTGAACTCTTAAACAGTTAACTTCAGATGACAAAACAGTTTTCCAGAGTCTAGAGGAAATTTTATTGACTCCTTATGGGCCTGGCTTGTGGGAACAGCCTTTTATTCTCTGTATGTGATCATCACAGCTAACAGGTAGAAGTTTGGAAGCAACCTCAACTCATCCCCACTTTTAGCCTCAAGCGTGGATGTATATACTCCATCAACCAGAAATGGGCTGACCCTACATGACAGGATATCATATTCTGAGCTGGATCTAGTTGAGTTTTTTTCTCAGTTGCCCCTCATTGACTCCCAGATACCTTAATGATACAGTAAACAAGGTGTGGGACACTGGTTATTTCACACCTGCTGCAGTAGGCAGGGGCTCATGCATAAGAGGACCTGGAAATGCTATATGTGCTAGGAAGCATGGTTTCATAGGCTGAATTACATTGTAGAAAGACAACAAACCTCTCAGCTTCTTGGGACAATTCCCCCCCCCCCCCCCCAGAATTACAGGGCCAGGCAGGAGCGATAAGAGAAGACACTGTCTCACGCCAGGAAGAGCTTTGTGTTAGCAGAAGCTGGACTATGTTTGGTCCATGTTAGCCTGCCTTCCAGTTTTAAATACGGAAGGACAAATAACAAGTACACAAGAGATTAAAAGTGGTGATGGAAAGAGTGCCTTATACCAGTAGTCACTAGTTTTGACTTATTCTCTGTTCATTTAAAGAGGGAAAGAGACTTTGCTTGGGCAATGGATGCACGCTGCTGTGTGCAGATGATGTTTTATTGAGTTGTACACTTAAAATCTGCATGGTTTTGCAAACCAGGGTCACTCCAATAACTTCAATGAAAAAAGATGTATATAGAGGAAAGTAAATGAGCTTATTTAAAAATTCGCCACAATAGCATAGACAGTATTATTCTAAAGACATAGAAGACATGCACATCTTGTAGATGAGGCACCATAGGAAACAAAAAGCAATGTTAGATGATATCTCATTAAGATAGGAAGTAAAGGTATGTCATCACAAGGAGATGTCAGAATGCTATAAAAAGCTGAAGTGCTATCCAAGATGCTAGAAATATTAATTGAGAGGGCAAACTTCTACAAGAATACTGAAAATTTAAGAACAGAATTAAAATTTTCATACTGTAACAGAAGTGAATGCCGTGGTAGAAAATAGTAATGGATGATATTCCAAACATGAGAAGCTGACTTAGAAAACAGAGGGAAAGAACAACAAAAAAATGGGTCAGAATGTAGTAGATAGGATGTAACCATAATCGTGCTTCTCAAATGAAATATTGAAAATAGCATAGATTAGTAAATGATGTAGTAAACATTTATGAGATTAAAGCATATATTCATCCATAGAACAAAAGACTCCAGGTGAAAATAAAATAAACAGTTGTACACTTAAATATATTTCGATGATTTTTTTCCCTAAAGACAAGTAATTTAAAAATTCTATAGAACCCTATAGAGGACAAGATAAAAATGATAATAAAAGTATAGACTCAAAGAAACAAAAATCTGGTGGGTCCCAGACTTTTCCTCTGCAAAACAAGTTATCAAAGGATAAAAGAAAAATTCTGTTGGGTTTTGATGGAGAAAATTATGTGATCCAAGAAATGCCTCTCTAGTCAAATTGTTCTTTATATATGATGACGCATAATGTCTAAGGGCTCAACATTCATACGTTGTAAGAGGCACGCCACATAACCAGGAAGTGATTGAAAATAAGGAGCTTGGGAATGGAGTAATCATTTTATTTTTTAAAAAAGAAATGAGTATCAAAGCTGATTCTGCTTAGGAGAAAACAGATCATTTTTATATAAATCATTTGATAAGGAAGTACATAGTTGCAATATATAACCTGAAGAGAGAAAGGTTCCATAAAAACGGAAGTGAAAGCAAAGTAAATTTTATATTTCACATGTGACTCTGAAGAATGTCCTTCTTCTCCCCTGACCCCTTCATTCCTCTCCCCCATTCACTTTTTTCCTCCCTCCCCTTCGTATACCCCCCTCTCTACACACTTACTACACACACATATGAGTTAGTGGGAGAAGGATATGATTCTGGTTTCGAAAATCTTAGAAGTGAATACTAGTGGAATTAAAGATGGAGGGTCAGTCTTCCAAATCACCACAGAGGGTACAAGCAAACTAATCACAATCATCTTAATAAAATGAACAGACATGTAAATGGCAAGGGAGCCTAAACCACAGAAAGTCACACATAAGATAACAAAAGATTAAGCGTATTTTATAAATTAAACAAAAATGGTTAAGGCAAAAATTAAGCATATATTATAAATTAAACATAAATGGTTAAGGCAAAAATTCTGCACTTGTGTTTTGAAAATCACCAATGTTCAGAGCTATAACTAAAAATAAATAATAAAATTCCAGAATTGGGCCAAGGTATAGCAAACAAATCTGAACAGAAAGAATGCAGGGGATGCAATATTAATATCAATTGAAATAAAATTCAAGGCAAAATGCATTAAAAGAAATGAGAATAGTCACTTAATAGTGGTGAAAGGTAAAACTCATAATAAACACATCATAGATATGAATCTGTGTTTAGTAATAAAGCATCAAATCAAAATACATAAAGCAAAATCTGTTGGACAAGCAAGGAGTAATTGACAGAAACAGAATTACAGTGGCAGTGTTTAATGTGCTACTCTTTGTCTGAGGCTAGTAAAACAGAAAAGATGTGCATAAGGTTTAAACAATAAAGGTGAAACCATAGATATAGCTAAAAATGTGCATTCTGTAGAGAATATACCTATTTTTCAAATCTTCATGGAGCAGTTCTAGTGATGATAATAGAAAAACACCAGTAAAGTCCCTAACCCAGAAATTTGCTAGGCTATACTTCTTGACATTTGGCACAGTAAAACTCGCAAAGAATGACAGTAGTTCTAAAAACCTCAACTACCCAGGAATATATATTACAAATAATTTCTTAAATAGCTATTTGCTAAAAGAAGAATTAAAATTTTAAGCAACAACTTATTTAGAATTATTAGAATATGGAAAATACAGGACTGCATGCTAGATTGATGCTGTGTGAGCTCACCTTATTTTGATGTAAAGTAATACCTCTACATACTTTTGTTATTCTAGGGAAGGTAGCCCATAGGACTGATTAGAGCAAAAGGTATGCTATGGGCAGTAAAGATGAAGAAAACTGAAGGGGTCAGTTTTCAATTGTTAAAAAGCTATAAATTCTGGTTAGATAAGGGAAATATTAGGTTTTTTAATAGTGGGGAGGGTGGCACCTTTTGAAAGTGATTTCTGGATGAGGAGGGGAAAAGATGACTTGTGGAGAAAATGATGACCTTGGTTTTGGATATATTGGCTTCTGATTTATTACTACAATATAAAATATTATAGCAGTAAATATTTTTATTATGAGCTTGGTGCTAAATGATTTACAAATATTACCTCAGTCAATCCTCATCATCCTATATAATAAAAGTATAATATGCAAATAGACCAAATGGCCCAACAGTGTCCGGATGACCATCCAGATGACCATCTGGGACCACACTATGACACCCACTGGCACCAGGCCAGCCAAGGCGGGTGCGATGCAATTGGTCGGGGACCCGGCCATTGCCTCCTGATCACCCCGCAGAGGGAGGCCCAGGCCTCCAGCTATCAGGGTGATCAATTGGGAGGCTCCATGATTGCCCCAAAAAGGGAAGCCAGGCAACTGACTAGCAGGCTGTGGTGGGTGGGCGTGGCCTCCCTCTGTGAGGGAAGCCCGGGTCCTGGGTCCCAGGTGCCAACGGCCAGAGGGAAGCCTGGGTTCTGGGTGCCGGAGGGAAGCCGGTGCTGGCAGCCGGGGGAAGGAAGGCCTACTCTTGCATGAATTTTGTGCATCAGGCCTCTAGTACTTTTATAACTAGAAAGTGGATAATTGTCTCCATCTTATTTTGTTCTTTTTAAATAAAATGTAATGGTTTTATTTTTCAAAAGAGTAATATAGTACATCATTAAAAATTCAACATTTCTAAGAAAATATTGAATTTAATATACATCTTCCTCTTGCCTCTCTTAGAATCAATTCCCTCCTGCCTCTCAGACTCAACAATCCTTCATACAGATAACCACTTTTCCTGTTTCTTGGGTGTCCTTCAGTGATGTGGCATGCATATTTAGGAAAATATGTATGTAAATATTTGTGCATCTATCCCTTTTTATTTATACAAATGGAATCATGTTACATATAGTAAGTGCCTCTTTTCCACTTTACTGTATACATTGGATACAGTTCCATGTTGGTAATGTGAAGAATCACCTATTCTTTTCTGTCTACATCATATCTGTTGACGCAGGTCTGACATGCTTTATTTAATTAGACCAGTGATCGGCAAACTGCGGCTTGCGAGCCACATGCGGCTCTTTGGCCTCTTGAGTGTGGCTCTTCCACAAAATGCCATGTGTGGGCGTGCACATACAGTATGATTGAAACTTCGTGGCCCATGCGCAGAAGTCGGTATTTTGTGGAAGAGCCACACTCAAGGGGCCAAAGAGCTGCATGTGGCTCGCGAGCCGCAGTTTGCCCACCACTGAACTAGACCATGGATAGTGAATATTTCAGCTGTTTCCAGGTTTGCTTTTACAAACAATCTATACTAATAAAAGGGTAATATGCTAATTAGACCGGACATCTTCCCTACGTCCTTCCGGACAAAGCCACAATGGCAGGGCCGAGGTAGAGGCAGTTAGAGCTGATCAAGCTGGCAGGGGAGAGCAGTTAGGGGGATCAGACCGGCTGGGGAAGGCAGTTAGGCTGATCAGGCCGGCAGGGGAGAGCAGTTAGAGTGACCAGGCAGGGGTGGTTAGGGGTAATCAGCCAGGCAGGCAGAGGTGGTTAGGGGTGATCAGGCAGGCAGGGCAGCAGTTAGGGGCATCAGGCAGGCAGGCAAAGTGGTTAGGGGCAATCAGGCAGCGGGCAGGTGAGTGCTTAGGAGCCAGAAGTCCCGGATTGCTAGAGGATGTCCAACTGGTGGTTTAGGGATCAGGCCTCAACCAGCAGTTGGACATCCCCGAGGGGTCTCAGATTGGAGAGGGTGCAGGCCAGGCTGAGGGACACCCCTTCCCCCATGCACAAATTTCATGCACCAGGCCTCTAGTCTATAAACATAAAAGGCTAATATGCAAAGTGTCCCTTGGGAGTTCGACTGGGAGACTGGGAGTTCAATTGCTTGCTATGATGTGTGCTGACCACCAGGGGGCAGCGTGAGATGAAGGAAGGCCCGGGCCGGCAGCCAGCAGCCAGGGAAGGGAGGCCCCAGTCAGCAGCCGGCAGCCAGGGAAGGGAGGCCATGGCTGGCAGCCAGAAGGAAGGCCCCTGCTTGCAGCCAGGAGGGCCCGATTGGCCGATTGGCCCTGATCACCAGCCAGGCCTAGGGACTCTACCCATGCACGAATTTTGTGCACCGGGCCTCTAGTATTTGCATTTGTATCTTTGTGCACATGGTACATGCCTATGTTCATTTGTAGGAAAAAATCTTATATGTGGATTATATCAAAGGTATGTGCATTTCAAATTTTGGTAGATATCGGTAACTTCCCTTCTAAAGAGTTTATAACAAAAGTCTCTCTCATCTTAGGGATCCACACTATCTGACTATACCAACCTCTCCCTGCTCTTGCTGCTGTCTCTGATATAATTTCTCCTTATATCAGATGAATATAAGGGTAAATTATTCATGGAACTTCTGATTCACTGTCCTTTAAATGACAATTCTCATTATTATTTCTTTGTTTATCGATTTGAGAGATAGAGGAAGGGAGAGAATGAGAGAGAGAGAGAGAGAGAACCATTGATGATTTGTTGTTCCACTTATTTATGCATTCATTGGTTGATTCTTGTATGTGCCCTGACTGGGGATTGAACCCAGAACCTTGGCATATCGGAACAATGCTCTAACCAACTGAGCTACTACTTTATCATCTCCTTGGATGAAACTATCCAGCATGTTGACATCTCAGTTTCGTGAACTTCTTATCTCATTCGACCCTTATGCCCCTTCTCATGGTTTCAGCAATATTTTTATGCTGATGGTTTCCATGGTCATGCCTGAAAATTTATCATCAGAAAGGGCAACACCTCTGAAATGTTAAATCATTCCATTCTTTAGGCAGAAAAATCTCTCTCCGTCTTCCTTGCTCAACGACTCCCATAGCAAAAAATGTTTTTTTAAAAAATTATTTTACTTCACTGAAATGTTTAAGCTATTGCTTCCACCTTTCCATGATTCTTAGGTCCTTCCGTGCCTTTCCTTCTTGGACAGGTTGAATTCCATGTCCCATCATTATAATCACACCTGGAAAAGAGTCCCCAATGCCCTTGTCCTTCTCTTCCACATTGTATTTGTTAACTTAGTTTTCCAGCTTCTTCATATGTGCACCAGTAGCTGAAATTTACCAGGGAACGTAATGCAACCAGGCAAGCTGATTGCATTTTATACTCAGGATCACAAAATTTCACTTAGAAATTCAACATCACTCAGCTGTTGTCTAATGTTTTACCGGTAAGCTTACATGCTTTCTCTTACTCCTCAAATTTTCAACCCCCTTCCTTCTGCTGTCATTCCCACCCTTAGTTTGTGACCTTCCTTCATATGGCACTGAGAAAAGTAGAAAAAGGGAGAAGAGAACTACCTCAGCATCCAGCCCTGATCCACACACATCAGCTGCCAAATTCCCCTCTTTCCTGCTGTGACAAGTGCTCCCCTGCCTATCAAAGGCCATCCTCTCTGTGCTCTGCATCCTCCCCTTCTCAGCTTTCCAGGGGCCTCCCTCTTTATTCTGCACCATCAGTTTCACTCTCCCTCTTTGTATATTTCCTTTAGTATGCTACCATTATCTTTCACCCTACAAAAATATCTTTGTTCACATCCTCTAACAGCCCCTGCACCTATCCATATGTCCTTTGGAGGCCTTTTCTCATTATTGTCTCCCTAGGTTTTTTCCGATTCTTTTCTCACTCCCACTCTGCCGTCTGTTTCTGTCTCACTGCCAGCGCGACCACTCTACTCTAATGCATGTGTTGTCAGATCCAGGGGACAGCTCTCTGTTTCCACCGTATTTGATCTCTCAGCAGCATCTCACTTTGGCTGGTCACCAACCACAGTGCTGGGACACTTTCTTCTCTGCTCTTCTGTTATAACACCTGTTTCTATTTCCTTCTCCAAACTGTGCTCACTTTTCCTTGGTCATCTTTGCAGGCTCCCCTACTCTCCAAATTTAAACCTTTCATATTTTGCAAGAGACCTGGCTTCATTTTCCCCTATACATTCACATTAGGTGTTTTCAAATTCAATCCTCCAGCCCAAATGTTTTCTGAGCTCTGAGTTTGTATCCAATTGCTCAGTTAGAATATGTGTCCTAAAAGGCTCTCCTGAATTTCTACTGTAAACAGGCCTCTGACAGTCCTGCTATATTAATATATTATTTCACTAACCCAGCCAGTTCTAATGCTGGAGCCATGAGAGTTAGTCTTGACTTCATTAAAGAAGTCTCCATCTGTAAGTTTTATCCAGTTTACTCAGAAAATGTAATCAAGTTCATCTACTTCTCCCCCTGCCATGGTTTCTTTTGTGGGCTAGTGAAGTAGCTTCCTTTCTGTTCTTTACTTTTCCCCTTTCTCCACATCCCATCTTGTCTATACCTCGCAGTCAGAGTGACCTTGGTAAGAAATAGAAATGAAATCATATGTGCACTCACTATGTGTGAAGTGATTTCCATGGATTATCGCATTTATTTTTAAAATAATTTTATAAGGTAGGCACTACTATTGCCCTTCAAGAGGCTAAGTACTTTACTCTGGGTCACTAGGGAAGCGGGTGAAGGAACTGAGATTTAAACCCACAGTGACTGACTGTAGAGCCCATAGTCTGAATCACCAGGCAATGCTCTTTCATAGAAATGTACCATTTTCCTCCTAACAGTAACTCGAACTCTTACAGCTTAATACTTCATCTGTATCGCCTCTGGGGACCTTGAAAATTACAGCTGAATTCTTTACAATGGGGGTCATTTATTTTTCTGGCACTCAGTGTCAGAGGGAGTCTTGTTTTAGGCAGCTGACTTAGGACACGCTTATCAGGGCTCCACCCTGAACTAGACGGCTCCATTCAGATGAGTGTGGTTTTATACACAATATTTGAGGAAGCTGTTGATATGGAGTCAGTGTGACAAAAACACTTTCCCCCCCAGAACATGCAGATTAATCTAGAAAAGCACCAAGGTGAGTCTGTATAAATAATATTGTGACACACACACATTTTCTGCAGCTGCAGAGTACCCGCTGCCTCTTATCAGTTAATCATAGTAATCAAAGATGCAGAGGTGGAGCCCTGTCCTTATATGACAAGTTCCCCAGGAAGGTTTGCATAATGACCAGCACCTTTAGTTCTTTGTCTCCAAGCCATCCTCCCTATGCTGCCGAATTCATCTTTCTAACATACAGTCCAGATTCAGCAAGTTCATGGTTTAAACCTCTGCAGCTCCCACTGCCTGCTGGAGGAAGGCCCACTCTCCACTTTGCCATTCAAGACCCTCTAGGATCTGGTTCCAGTGCCATTTCCCCCCAGACTTACCTCTGCCTTTTTCTGTACACCATGCTCTCAGTAATGAACGAATTGCTTTTTCTTACACGAGCTCATATTTTTCTCAAGATTTCTTTCTCCTTTTAGCTTCTTTAATCTAAGATGCTTTTTACTCTCCAGTGTCTGCATTTAAAAATCTTTATGGCCATGGCTGTGTGGCTCAGTGGGTTGGAACATTGTCCTTTACACCAGAAGTGTTCAATTCCCGGTCAGAGCACATGCCTAGGTTGCAGCTCCATCCTGTCAAGTTGTATGAGATGCAACTGATTGATTTTTTCTCTCGTATCAGTGTTTTTCTCTCTCTCCCCCCCTTCTTTCCTCCTCCCCCTCCTCCCATCTCTAACATCATAAATATATCCTCGGGGACAATTTTAAAAAAATCTTTATGTAAGGCATGAAAGCATATGGCATAGTGTTTGGTAGATGTTAGATTATTGCCATTCTTTGCTGTGCTTTATTTAATTTCTTTATAACATGACTTTTAGCAGGAGAGAGGTTCAGAAAAGTGGAGAGCAAGGCATGGATGGAGAGAGTTCAGGGTCCTTGTTACAGATGGGTTGGTGGGAATGCAGAGAGCAGGATTATCTTGGGCAGCTAGTTTCTCAGGCTTGGATTATAGATAGATGTTCACCAAGCTGTCCAAAAAGAGTAGGCATCTGGTCCAGGAGTAGTAGAGAGAAGGGAGCAAGTTATACATGAGAATTGTCAGTACTTTTTTTATAGGGCCATTTAGAAGTTCAAAAGTGTCAGCGGTGAGGACTGTGGACATGACAGAAAAAAATGGTTATGAGTGTAGTGGACAAATGGGAGCAGACAGCCAGCAGATTGCCTGGAGAGTGTTACTGTGTGAGGTAGCAGATGGCCTGAGGTCAGAAGCCCAGGCAAGGATCACTCTCCCCAAAGTTGGCTGCTAAATTTCCTTTTATAAGAGACTTCTGAAAGAAGAGGTGGCTTGGAGAATGAAATTCTTGCTTCAGATCACACTTCTAGCTGTGTTCCTAATGCTACTAGTGTCACCAGGGCATACCGGACTCCTCAGAACTCCTCTTGTTGGCAATTGCCTTATAAATTGTGGTAGGATTCAGGGACTATCTCATACAGGTTGGAAGGCACTTTGATAAAGGACCTTCAATTTAGCTTCTAGACCTCTTCCTGACAGCGTGGGAATTATCCTATATAAAAAAACCTAATATGCAAATTGTCCCCTCGACTGGGAGTTTGACTGGGAGTTCGACCAGAGGGAAAGGCGGCCCCAGCTGGCAGTGGCGGCAGGCAGCGGGGGGGGGGGGAGGCCCTGGCCAGCAGCCGGCAGCCACTACGGACCCTACCCATGCACAAATTTCGTGCATTGGGCCTCTAGTGCATCTATAAGAAAATCAACTTTGTAACATTAAACAGTTTTGCTTTCTATTTAGACATATGGCCTATTTTAGAATAAGAAGAGCTTTGCTTTTGTAGTGTTTTCATTTAACTAAATGTGTTTTTATTTTTAAAGTATAGAGTAGGGGGAATTGGGAGAATTCTTGAGTCATTATTGGTGCAACCAATAGATGAAATTTGAGCCGAGTCTGAGACTATAGTTTTCACCCACAGTAGACAGCTATTACTCAGGGACTTCTGTCGCTTAGATAAACTTAAACTGAGAGCATGATGGTCCCGATTGCATCTGGGAGATTCTTATTTCATCATTGTCAATCCTAGAAGCTTTCACTCACTTTCATAATAATCCATTAATCCTTTATCAGCCTTTACCCTAAAATAGCTTCTAAATCCTATAAAACTCAGCCTTACTTTCAAATGAAAAGCACCAATTTTAAAGGTAGATAGAAAAAAATCTTGAATAAGAGAGAAAAAGGAGAGAGTAGCCAGTAGATTACTGAGCCTGAATGGAGTGGTTTTTAACTAAAGATAAAGCTTGGCTTTGACACTGGGAGCAGCAGAATGAAAATGCTAGTTTTATTTTATAGCCAGGAGCAAAATCAAATTTTTACTAAGCTTCAAGTATGGAACAAAGAAGAGTGAGAAAATTTTATGTTCATACCCCGGGGTTTTAAAAAATATATATATATTTTCGTTTGAATCACCTTAGGTTATACCTAAGAAATTTAGTGCCTATGGGATCTGGAAAGAAAATAATAAATAAATAATGGAAGTAAACTCCTAGTTACTAGTGTTATAAATTATAGTAGATTGCTAAAAGTCATTGAAAGAGAGAAATATTTATTCTCTATTTTTTCACTATTATACTGAAAGATGTTATAATGTGTGAGAAATGAATCTTTTAAGACCAATATGACCTCTTTGTTTTGCCATGATATTATTTATGAATGTTCCAAACTTGATGTTCTGTGAAACAGATTAGATGTGAAAGTGCTGTAAGTACCAGGGTGAGCTGGACCCCAGAGGGCAGGAAGGAATTAAAAAATGTTGATTCCAGGTACCCTGCTTTCTTTAGATCGGGAGTCAGCAAATTATGCTTTTTGTGCCAGACCTGGCTCACTGTTCGTTTTTATAAATAAAGTTTCTTCAGTAGGTGAATGGATAAATAAACTGTGGTACATCCAGATAGTGGAATGTTATTCAGCACTAAAAAGAAATGAGCTGTCAAACCATGAAAAGACATGGAAGAACCTTAAAAGTGTATTACTGAGTGAAAGAAGCCAATCCAAGAAGGTCACATACTGCATGATTGCAACTATATAACATTCTGGAAAAGGCTATGTAGACAGTCAAAAGATCAGTGGTTGCCAGTGGCTGGGGATGGGGCGGTGATGAATAGGAGGAGCCTAGAAGATTTGAGGGCAGTGGAATACTCTGTATCTCACTATAATGATGGAGGCATGCCATTATACATTTGTTCAAACCTATAGAATGTACAACACCAAGAATGAACCGTAGTATACTATGGACTTTGGGTGATTATGATGTGTCAATGTAGGTTCATCCATTGCAACACTGGTACCTTTCTTGTGGGAGATGTTGATAAGGAGGGAGGCTATGCCTTGTGTGCGAGGAGGGAGGACATGGGAAATATCTGTACTTTCCTGTCAATCTTGCTGTGAATCTACAACTTCATTTATCAATAGTCATAAGCAAAAACAAGCAAAAAAAAAAAAGGCAAATTGTTTATCGGTCATCTAGGCTGACAACTTGTTTTCTGTGAGTTCCAGAGACTGTATGTGTGTGTGCTTCTGAATAATTTTTGTAGCTCCAATAAAGTCTACTGTTCTAGATATTTATATACCTTGCTGGAGGAGTTTATAAATGACCATCTCCATGCTTCAAGGGACATGACTCAAGAGTATGTGCTTCAAAAGATACATACGGTAGTAGTGGTCTGAGCAAAATAATAATCTTGATGGAAGTATACTGATGTTAACAGAGTGCATCTGTATGTCTGGATTTATGTTATATATTTTTTTCTCAGTAATTATAACAGTTACCCTGCAAGGTAGGGTTAGGATTTCTTATAAGAAAAGTGAGACTCAGAGAAGTTATCTGCCTAAAGCAGTGATGGCGAACCTATGACACGCAAACTCATTTTTTTGGTTGATTTTTCTTTGTTAAATGGCATTTAAATATATAAAATAAATATCAAAAATATAAGTCTTTGTTTTACTATGTTTGCAAATATCAAAAAATTTCTATATGTGACACGGCACCAGAGTTAAGTTAGGGTTTTTCAAAATGCTGACACGCCGAGCTCAAAAGGTTCGCCATCACTGGCCTAAAGCAACAAATCTACTGAGTCAGTCTAGACTGAAATCTGAATTTGACCTGAAATCTATATATGCCCTTTCTACCACCTCATTGCCTCTTTCTGGGTAAGCTATCGATGTAAGCCAGACACATTTAACAGATTTGTACCGGTAGCAACAAGTCATTTTTCCTTAACTTGACACTATCTTATGCTGCATGTACAGGTCAAGTAAATACATTTTTTCCCTCCAGCTGTAAAGCGAGAGAATATTAGTTTCCTAGCATAGACTGTTATCCATAGTTCACATCTAATTTTTTAAAAGTATATCTTCAAAGTGGTTCTAGAGGTCAGTGTTCACACTTCTTGGGAGATTTGCAACATTTTTGAGAGAGAGAGAGAGAGAGAGAGAGAGACATACTCCCTTCAGAATTCTCATCAGCATTTAATTTTTCAAAGAGGTGCAAAGTCCTTCAAAATGCCACAGCTAAAGGTTGTTGGGGGCACAGGGAATTGGAGATCAATTATATGGGTAGCCTGCTACGATTTATCATTTGAAGATAGCATCTATGTGAATTTAAAGAGAGACTAGTCAATATCACAGCACAGAGATAGGACTCAGCCAGTGTAATAGCATTAAAGATAAAAAAAAAAAAGAGAGAGATGAGAAGCCCTCCCAGATGGATGGGGGATGGGAGGTAGACAAAAATGCTGAGAGGGACAGCTATTTTAACATAGCTGTTCAGAGTAAGGCAGTGCTAAGTCAAGAATTATTCATTTTCAAGTGCAATTAGCTCATGTTCATTCTGAACTGATAGCAGAATTGGGTCTAATGGATTGCAAAAGTAAAATATGTATTAAATACATATGGAAATTGGTTTAATGATATTAATGTCTCACTTTTTTTTTCATTCGTAGGTGGGTGAAAGGCATGTATAAAAGTAACCAAAGTAGTGATTCCTTGAAATTCATCTAAAATTTTGAACAATATTAAAGTAAAATTATGAGTCAGATTAGAATGAAAATAATTGTGAATGAATCTCTTCCCATGTTTGGATCATACCATTTTTCTTTTAATGGCTTCTGCTTGTGGGCAAACACCTTATTTAGGATGCATATTGGTATGGCAAACTGTATAAATTCTGTCAGAAACAAAGCCAAGCTCAAGACAAAGGTAACAAAGCTGTTTATTTATAAACAGCAGAAAAGGAATCCATCTGCCATTACTTTAGTTTTGTAGGGTTTGAAGGTATTACAAAGGAGAGCCAGTTTTATCGAGTAAAAAGAGGAAAGGCTGCCCTTAGCTGGTTTTGTTCAGTGTATAGAATATCAGTCCACGGACTGAAGGGTCCCGGGTTCGATCCAGGTCAAGGGCATGTACCTCGGTTATGTGTGGGAGGTAACCAATCGATGTGTTTCTGTCACATCAGATGTTTCTTTCTGTCTCTCCCCCTCTCTTCCACTTTCTCTAAAAATCAATGGAAAAATATCCTCAAATGAGGATTGACAAATAAATAAATAAATAAATAGGAAAAAAAGGAGAGGCTGAGATGGTCTCTGATTGGCAAGAATTTTAGTTAGGTGGGACTTTTTTGGAAGTGGGGGAGACTTTCTAATTGCTCTTCAGGAAGATTGGCAGGGGAGCCAGAGAACAAAATCATCTTTCAAATGAGGAAGGAGTGTTCAGTGTTAGGGAGGAAGGCATTCTATGGCTGGCCATTTCCTGGAACAAATGTGGGCTGAAGGGGTGCAGTTTGGGGCTCAGATTGTCATATTGGTTCTTATTTGGGAGGGGGAGAGGTTGCCATGGCAGGAAGTTTGTCGATGCTCTTTTTTCTCTAACTGGTGGAGGAGGGAGAAAGGGCTTCTCACGGAACCGGAGTATTCGTGAGCCAACTATCGTCATCTCTTATTTGAGCTCAGCTTCCATCATGCCACTTTCTGCAGTTTGAGAAGTACAACAATAGAGAAAATAAAGAGAGTCCACAAAGAAGAGGAATGGCCCAAGAATGGGTGTTAAATGGCCCAGAAACATTTGGTCTCAGTTGGGGTTATAAAGGCCAGTTCATCTTCCCAGTGTTCAACGGCATCGTTTGTCATGGTTGATGGCATGGGTGTTAGCCACAAAGCTCTGGTTAACACCCCTCTCTGGGAGGGTAAGCAGAATACAGCCATGATATGGATCATAAATAACAAAAAAAAGCATTTGAGCTTTCCTTATTTGCTTGTGCAGTGTTTCTCTCTCAAGGTCTGAGAGGGGTATTTTGGTGGATGGTGTGGAGGCATAGTTCTGACAAGCAGCAGTGAAGCTTGGGTCAGGCTGTCTGAGACTTAGTCTCAGCTCTGTCACTTTTTAGCTGTGTAACCTTGAGCTCATGGAGAGGCCTGGCAAATTAGAAGGGGTGAGATCAGTGTCATAAATGCAGAGAGGTCTGCTGAAACTTTGGCTTTCTTGGCCCTGCTCACTTGCAAAAGAAATGGATTTCTTTTCATATGGACCTTAGCAAACATCTTTAAAATATAAATATATATATATATAAAACCATGACCTCCTGGTTCATAGGTTGACGCTCAACCACTGAGCCATACTGGCCAGGCAGCAAACATCTTTACGATTATGTCTGTTGGGGTATCCTTGTCTGTTGGGAGACATGGCAGAGTTTCACCCAGATAAAGGTGCAAAGAATACCATTATAATATGTTTTCTCCCAACCAACTGTCCTGTTATTAGGTACAACCTCTTTATGAGAATCCTATTTTGAAAGAGCTGGAGCTTTAAAATAAAATAGGCTCAGATTTCAACCCTGGTTCCACCACCTGCTAATCTCATGATCTTAGGAAACTTAATTAACTTTTCCAAACCTTAATTTCCTTTTCTGTAAAATTGAAAATTAATGCCTTGCAGAATCATGTAGATTAAAGTTAATGAGTGTACTAGTATATTTTCTTGCACATAATAGGTAGCTAATAAACTGTAGTAGTTTTTATATGATGTATACATGACTTAAGACAATGTTAGGTGGTTCATTGGGGAGTAAATATCTTCTCATTGATAAACACCCCCTTCTCTGAAGACCTCTTCCAGAACTGGGAAATACATCACCTTACTCAGTAGATTTTACCTAGCTATTTAAAAAGCTTCAACAAAAATCTCAGAATATTTTCTTAGCATTATAAAATATACCTAGAGGAATTTCCAGCTCTTTGAAAGCTGACCTTATATAATTCTGGTTTAAATAACCCAGTTATATGAGAAAGAGGACTTAATGAATAAATGAGGTTATTTCTAAAGCTGATAGTAAATGTGCAGGAGCTTGGATAGGCATGGGTGATAATCTAGGCAAGTTCATTTTCAATTTTAGAGGGCAAAGGCATTTTAAAAAACTTGATGAATTTTCAGCAGAGAAACGAGGCAGTAGAAAAAGCAATCACGATTTTAATTCTGCACTTAATTTTTAATATCTAAGATGTTTATCATATGTCTTTTCTATTGCTGCATGTGTTGTTTATCCATCCTGCTATAGTCCAGTTATTTATCCTCAATCACTTGCTTTCAGATGTTACCTGGCCCATGTTTGATATTAGGTGCTGTGTGTGCTGGTTGTTAGGGACACGGAAATGTAAGACAGCCCCTGTATTTGGAAAAAAAAATCAGGCCAGTAGGGGAGTAAGCAAATGTACTAACAATGATGATATACCTTAACTTTACAGAAGTCAATTTTATAGAAGAGGTTGAAGAGGTTCAGAGGTTCTTAATCAGGGTAGGTCCTAAGTTAGGAGTAAGAATAGGGCACCCAGGGAACCCAGTGGAAGGATAGAAGATGGGAAGGCAAGGCTTTTTTGTGGAGTGAAACTGAAAATGAGCTCTGGATGATTAGAATATATTTGCTAAAAGGATACATGAGTAAAACACCCCAGATCGAAGAACAACGTGAGAAGTGTCATCAAGTATTACATGGTAACCTGATTAGTCTATTTCTGTTTGTTTAAACATAATAATAGCTTTATTATTTTCTTGGTTCAAGCCTCTTACTAGGACTTAGCAGTTCAGGATCTTGGCCAGTAGTGACTTGATTGGATTGGCAAGTTAGGAAGACTAGAAATATTCAGGGGGAGTAGGAGGGAAGAAAGTCGGGTGTAGGGACTACTGGGAAGATAGATCAGTGGTTAAGAGTGAGCACTCTGAAGCTGCTGCCTGGCTTGGGATCCTGGCTCTAGTAAGCATTAGCTGTACAATCTTAGGTGAGCTACTGAATTCTTCCGTGGCTCAGTTTTCGCCATCTGTAAAATGGTTTGAACAGTGGTGCTATCAAATAAGATTTTATTGAGAATAAAATGATTTAATGTATGTAAAGAGCTTAGAACAGTGTCTGGCACACAGAAGTACTGTGTACTACTACTATCATCTGCCTCTTGAGAAAATGGGAAAAATGGATCAATTCTAAAAAAAAAAAATCCAGTGAGGCTATTTCTACAAAATAGTGATTTTATAGAAGAGGAAATAGATGATGAATATGCCCAAGGTCATATACATAGCAAAGTACAAAAAGAAAATCAGCATCCAGCTCTACTCGTCTACTATTAATACTCACCATGCACAGAGCTGATGGCTGGAGCATGTGGTGGTGGGAAGTCAGTGGGAGCATTTGGCACCTGGGGGTCCCAAGGAGAGGTCTAGCGTGAGAGAGTACCCAAAGTGAAGGAGGACCTAGAGCAGTCCCAATGGGGAAGCCAGGGTGGGAAGGCAGATCCCTTCAAAGGAGTCTGCTGGGATCAGAGTGGAGAAGAGGCATAGAACTTGTTTCCTATTAGGTACAGGAACCAGGGTAAGGCAGGCAGTGGTGTGCTAGTCAGTGTTTAACATTGGTTCAGGATCAGTGGGGCAGGAGCATGATTTGTGAAGTTTGTTGAATCCCATGGTTTAAATGCTCTCATCAAGTGATTAATGTTAAGTCACTGACTGTGGATTTGGGGAGATATGTGCACAGTCAGCTTTCATGAGCCCATTCAAGCCAGCTGCAGCCCACCACTGAAGGTCCAGTCCCAGATTGAGACTCCGATGCCAACCTGTAGCAGTTATCCTTATAACACACAGATTCCATCTCTCACCACCGAGTACAGTCCTCTTGGGGAGTTATCCATGCTGCAGTCCCAAGCAGTCTGCCTCTTTCTTGGCCAGAAAGAACTCTAGCTTTCCTTTTGGTTCCCCAGCTAAGGCTGTACTTGTCAACTGAACACCTTCATTAGGCCTTGGGTATTGCCTAACATCATCCCCTGGGCTTGCTGGAGTCACATTGCTGAACTACCAGGTCTTCTTATCACCCATCTTCTTGTAGATCCCACTTCTAATCTTGTGTTGTGTGTCCTTTAAGCTGGTTCTTCTTTCTGCCCATTCTTTTTCCTCCCACTGCACTGTGTTCTCCACAACTCCTGTTGCCTTGTAAACAAGCGCCCTCATATCTACAAACTGTGCAGAATGTCCCTCTGTCTCAGCCTCCTTGAGTTCCTCTGGGGATGCAGCTCTCCTGGAGCTCTGAGTGGAGGCTGCATTTTCTTTGAAACTTAATGTACCTTGGAGCCCAAACATAGCACCCGGCTTCTCCAAAGACAGCTTCGGTGCATCTAGAATAATTTCGTCCTTCCTTATAACAACCTCTTCTCTTTTGAAGTCCCAGCCATCTGCTCATAACACCTGTTAACCCTTCTAGTGGCTGTCAGTGACAAATCTCTGGGCCAGTCCCTACCCCCTCATTCACTGAGATCTTCCATGCCTAGCTGTTCAGGCATCTTCTCCATGCTAAGCTCAGCTATCATTCTGGGCAAACTTCCAGCCTTGAAGTTTTATCTTCAGGGCTGTAATTACCTTCACTCCCATATCACTTCATTATGCTCCTGATCTTTGACATCACTTAACTGCTCTACTCCTAAAACCACCAACTCCCATCTCTCTGTAGCACAGGTCAGCTGCAAGCTCATGCCCTCTCACCCCACTGATCAGCTCTTTGCAGCCAGACTCCTACCCTCATTCTCATGCTGTTCTTAATGTGGCCACCTGGGCTCTCCTGTCAGTCCCACTCACCATGTGTTTCCAGAATGATCTTTTAGATATACATCTGTGATCATGTCATAGTTTAATGCAATTAAATAATTCTATGTTAATTTACTCACTCATTTACAGATCTATAACAATAAACGAAGTAGTCAAAAAATGCTGCTCTTGACAGGTACATACATTTCATCATTGTTTTCTTTAAGACTGAAATAAAATTTTTTTAAATTGGTCCCCCACCCCAGATTGCTACCGTCAAAGGGGTTGTATTTTCATGATCCCCTAAAATCATACATTTTCATCTCTTGGTAGCATCTTTCAGTTGCAAGCTCATGGACCTCAGAAATGAAGTGCATGCTCCTTAGCATGGCATTCAAGGCCTGCTGTGATCTGCCCTGTGCTCACCTTCTTCATGTTGTCCTGAGTTTTGTCTGGTTCCTAACAACACCTTTCAGTTATGTGAAGTCACAGCCACAGATGCATCTACTTCCTGTTCTGGGTCTTTTCTTTTTCCAAGGACTCCTTTCCTTCCCATTCTGTGCCTTCTCCCTTTTCAATCTTGTCAACATTTCCTCATCTTTTATCATGCCCTTCGCTAGACAGAATTGCTCATTACCTCCTTGTGACTCTTACATGCATATTTCCTTCCTTCAACTTCAGTGTCCCTCTTTGTTTATTCCTCTGGCTTCTCTTATTCACTGTGGAGGCCATGACCACACTCGCCTCATGTCTGTGACCCAATCACCCGGCATAGTTCCTGGTCACCTGAGCTCCTAAGAGCAGAGTCAGCATGCAAAGTGTGGGAGTCCAAGTTCAGAAGCATCAGGTAATTTTCCGAGTGACACAAATCAATAGCAAATCTAGGATTTGAATTGAGATCTGTCACATTTTTTTCAAGCTATATGGCTTTCGGCTTCTCATGGGCACACCTTTCTTCTCCCCTCAAGAAAGAGAATGCCAACTTGCAATTATTCCCCTGCTCCCATTTTTTTTTTAAAACAACAATAGCATTACTGAGATATAATTCAATGTTTTAAAGTGTACAAATCAATGATTTTGGGTATACTACACTATTTTACCATTAATGATAGAATATCTATAACATAAAATTTGCCATTGTAGCCATTGGTAAGTCTACAACTCAGCATCATTAATTACATTCACGATGTTGTGCAGCCATCATCACTCTTATTTCTAGAACTTTCTCATCACCCCACAGAAACTCTGTAACCATTGAGCATTAACTGCCCATTCCTCCCTCCTCCCAGCCCCTGGGAATTAGACAATAGTTTGGTGGTTCCTCAAAAATGTAAACTTAGAATTACCAGCTGGTGCCACAAGCCCAATCTTAGATATATACCTAAGGGAATTGAAAGCAGGGACTTGAATGGGTACTTGGACCTATGCCGTTGTTCCTTATAACATTATTCACAATAGCTAACTGTGGATTGTTCTTTTTCCACTCCATCCCAACTGTGTTCCTGAGCTTTTACTGTACCGTAACCTCTGTTTAATTCTATTTTACAATCTGAGCTTTCAAGTTAGATGTTATTCCAGATAGACGCAGTTCAGTTGTTTCTTGATCTCTTTTTCGTTATCACCCGCCTAACCTATCTTTCAGACACTTTTCCCTTATCACTCCCCCATGAAATTTTAATACCACAGATACACACACACACACACACACACACACACACACACACACACACATATATATATATATATATATATATTCATGGACTGTGGTCATTTGGAGAATAGCAAACTGTTTATAATATCTAAGATTCATTTGCTCATCTAAGAGCTAATTGCTGACTCCTGTGGGTGAGGTCACTCTGGGTGAGAGAGCGTGGGATGGAGAGTAAGGTCTCACATTGGGAGCCAGGTCTGCCTGGCCTGGAGTTCTAGCTCTGCCCTCACTGCTTGTGTGACCTCGGGCAAGTAGCTTAGTCTTTATGCCTCAGCTTCCTTATTTGTAGACTTGGATTGTTATAGAACAGTACCTGCTTCAAAGGGTTTTTTGAGGATTAAATGGCAATATATGTAGGGCAATACCTGATCTTTAGTAAGTGCTGTACAAGTGTTAGCTATTACTATTTTTGAAAGGGTTCCTCTGTTTAAAAATAGTTTAAAAACCCAGTGGGTTGTTTAGAACCAGATTCTGTTACATTTTCCACCTTTTGAGTGGTGCTTTCTAGTTCATCATTAGATTGTTTTTTCAGAAGAAAATGGGTTACTCATTATTCTATGTTAATTTTTTCCCTCTTTTCTTGCCATTCACTCATTTTTATTTTCTCAACAATCACAGTGCATTGGCATCTGGACTTGGTGTATTTGAAGGACCAGCTTAGACACTTGATGGGTTTGGTTTTCATATTAGAGTCCATGGATTCAGTCAGATGTATAAGGATCTGGAATTGGGAATAATGTTGATTTCAATTCAAGATGTCTCTTTTACCTTAGGACTCTCTCCAGGTGGGGAAGCACAGAGAAGGAGCTCATTTCCTGGGTACATTCTGCTGGTCATCATTCATCATACAGGCACTGGCAGATAGGACCTGGTTTTATTGAATCCAGGTAGTGCTCACTACCTACCTGCTCACAGGTCTGCAGGCCCCTGTTTGTGTATTTTGGAGTGTGGTGTATTTCATTATTGGTTTATTTGATGCTGTAGTGAATTGGGTCTAAACTTCCAGCAACAAACCATTTATCTTAAAAAACTAAAGCCTGTACACTTTATTTTGACTGTGTGGAGGAAGTGGTGGATGAATGATTCAACCAAGAGGCTACAGGAAACTGCTATTTAATTAACCAAGGAACGTGGGTATTCTTATTGAGAGTGGGGAAGTTAAGGTGGTCTTATAAAGAGACAAAATGGAGTAGATACCAAATTCATATTCCCTGAGGTAATCTTCAGCTAGTTAACGTCTTGAGGCTCCATAAAATAAGATAAAAAATATTTATATATACCTACTTGCATGGTACTTATGAAGATATAATGAATTAAAACATGCAAAGTGCTTAAAACATGGCTCATAGTAGTGATCAACAAGTGCTACCTATGACTATGATTAATACTTGCAACTGATAGAGGACATAGATGGCTTTGCTTGGAGTGTTGCTCCCTCCTATCTCATTCACTCTCCAATGGTCTTCCTTTAGGGAGATAACGACCTGCTGGCTTAGGCCTGCTCCCGGGTGGCAGAGGACAGGCCCAATCCCTAGGTGCAGCCCCTGGTCAGGCTCAGAGCAGGGCCGATTGGGGAGTTGGGGTGCCGCCCCGTCATGCA